>NC_052048.2:126550550-126861050 GCF_903992535.2 Arvicola amphibius
AGGATCTCTCAAGGGTCTCACCTCTTTCTGAAGACCTAGATGCAAGTAATGGTTGCCGGGGTACATAGGGACACTGGTGAGAAGCCTACACTCTTATAAATAATTCTCATCCATGTTCCTGCAAGCAACCCTAATGCAACTCACTGGGAGGCACACACAGACACAGGCACACACACAAGCATGCACGCACACACAGAGAGAAAATACTCAGAATGAGGAGAGGCTCACCTGCCACTTGGTAGGGGGACAAAAAGAGGTGATGGCAGGTGAATATGATCAAAATATATACAAGTATGAAATGCCATAATGAAACCCATTACTATGTATAATCAGTGTATATGATTAAAACCTTAAAAAGCTATGTGGAAGAACAAAAGAAACAATTATTTTGAGAGGACTTTGAAAATGCTAGCATATACTATGGAGGGCCGGTAGCATAGGTGAGACTGTCCGGTCCTGCCTGTCCAGGAACCGACTTGAAAGCCAAGGCAGAGACCAGAGGGAGCTAGGACCTTCCTACTAACCACAAGATGGAGATGTTCTCCCACCAGGGAGAAAGAGGCACCGTGTTACGTTTTCCTTTGCATGAAAGTAACAAGAGATGGCTCCAAGGGTGTAGGGAGACCAGGGGCTGCGGGTGATTCTGAATCCACAGAAACTGGTTTTGTTTATCTGATTCCTTCTCTTTTGTGTGGTGCTAGAGATCAAAGGCAGGGCCTTGGACATGCTAAGCATGGCTACATGCTGAGCTACATATAACCCTGCCCGAACCTGCCTGCCTGGAGCTCCTAATGAATTAGGAGGTATCAACAAAGCCAGTGGAGAGAACACTGTAGCTAAAAGTAAACACTACACCAAGGGTCTCATCGCCCAGCGGACAGTGTGCGTGCAGTGTGGTCCTGCTCAGTGGAACCCTCCCTTCCTTAGCTTCAATAAGATCAGTGGGAATAAAGTGCACAGACAGGAGGGACTTCCTGAGCTGCACTCCAGACCTCACTGGGCATAATGGGATTTCAAGGGCAGGCTCTCCCTGGCCCCCATCCTCAGTCACTGCCCACCTGCCAACACTCTTAATGTCCAGTGCCCACCGGCATCATTCCTAGTGCACAGTAGGAATACACTCAGGCCCCTCTTCTAATAACTGGACTCCTGCCTCTCTCCTGAAAAGAGATTCTATCATACACCCTCGCATAGCCCGATGCCACAAAAAAAAAAAAAATCTCTTTCTTCATGTAGTGTGGCGAGCAGCGGGCAGGCCTGTTTTTCGTCCCGCCCAGCTCCCACATGCTTAGCTTTACACCCGAAATAATTACACGGAAACTGTATTCTTTTAAATACTGCCTGGCCCATTATTTTCTGCCTCTTACTCACATCTTGACTAATTAGATATTATTATATCTAATAATCTGTGTAACACCACGAATGGTGTCTTACCGGGAAAGATTCAGCATGTCTGACCTGATGGCTGGCTTCATCGCATCTGTCATCTCTCTCAGGAGAGGCACGGTGGTCTGTCTCACTTAGGAGAGGTGTGGCATCTGTCTGAGCCATCTACCTCACTTCCTTCTTCCTGTTCTGTGTACTCCACCCACCTAAGGGCTGGCCAAGGCAGTTTCTTTATTAAAACAGAAGACCCTCCCACATCATCTTCGTGTTACATTGCTCAATGTGTGTGTGTGTGTGTGTGTGTGTGTGTGTGTGTGTGTATGCACACGCATGCATGCGCACACTTCTCACAGTTCATGTGTGGAGGTCGGAAGACAGTTTGAGGGAATCAGTTCTCTCCTACAATATGGGTGATAGGAATCAAGCTCAGGTCATCAGGCTTGATGCTGCAAGCACTTTCCTCCCCCCTGAGCCATGTTACCAGCCTGACAGTCCTGGTAATCTACCTAGAACTTCCATCCTGTAGACAAGAGCTCTTTTTCTTTCTCTCAACGTTCTCTCTCTCTCTCTCTCTCTCTCTCTCTCTCTCTCTCTCTCTCTCTCTCTCTCTCTCTCTTTTATTTTTGTTTGGTTTTTCGGTACAAGTTTTCTCAGTAGTTTTAGAGCCTATTCTGGAACTAGCTCCTGTAGACCAGGCTGGCCTCAAACTCACAGAGATCCATCTGCCTCTGCCTCCTGATTGCTGGGATTAAAGGCGTGTGCTACCACCTCGCAGCAACCTCTCATGGTTCTCAAAAGCCAACAACTTTCCCATGCCTCGGTATCAAGCAAGCAGTCCTATGCTATACCTTCGGTGCTAATTGAGCACCTGTTTCATGATAGGTGAGTACACATAAGACTTAGAGCCAGGGCTGGAGAGATGGCTCAGAGGTTAAGAGCACTGGCTGCTCCTCCAGAGGACCCCATTTCAGTTCCCATGCACCCACACGGCACCTCAGAACTGTATGAAACTCCAGTTCCAGGGAATCCAAGGTACCAGGCATGCATTTGGTGCACATACTTGTGTATGCAGGCAAAATACTCATACACATAAAAGAAAAAGATAAATAAATCTTTAAAAAAAGACATAGCAATGCCTGCCTGACACACATAAAGCTCTAAGAACAACTGAAGGTTTACTGTCAGGATTGAGGCGTTCTTTGCATGCGTATGTGGTATGCATTTGTGTGTGTGTGTGCATGTCTGTAGGTACAGATATGTGCAGGTATACATGCATATGACGGCTTACAAGTGTGTCTTCCTCCATTGTTTCGCATCTTATATATTAAGACAAGTTCTCTCATAAACCCAGAGCTCAACTCAGCTAGCCTAGTTACCCAGCTCACCCCAGGGATCTCATCTCTGCCTCATGTGAGCACTGGGATTGCAGGTAGACTGACACACCCAGTGGGTGCTGGGGGCTCAAACTCCAGTCCTCATAACTGCACAGCTATCTTCCCCAGCCCCAGAACTGATGGATTTCTGATCCATTTCTCAGGATGCATTACTGCAAGATGGGCCATATGCCTGGTGCTGCTTCACTGTGCTCCCGGTATCCTGTGGGTCTTTCACTCTTCCTGCCTGAAGTCTACTTCCTCCCTGAACTCACCATCCAGTGACCAGAACCTAACAGAGCACAGCTGTACAACACAGGGCCAGGGGTCTAAAATGCGGCTGATGCTCTCAGTACAGCATCATGACTGAGAGCACAGAACTTACAGCTAGGTGGAAATTGGCCCAAACCCCCTGACCTTCCCTCCTACATCAGTGTATCATCTGAGCAAGGGATTAGTCAAACCCTCCATTTCCAGAGAGGGAGGGAAAGATGGAGAGAGCAATATATGTATATAGGTTGTTGTGAAGGTTACAGAAAACAGTGCTTGACACACACCACCATTGCTATGGTTACTTGTAGATTTATTCCTAGCATCAGAAGGCATTGGAGGTGAGGGGGGCGTGGTCATCAGGTCATAGAACCAGAATTCCACAGATATACATGGCTGTGTCCAGGAGTGTTACCTTTCAGAACCAGAGATGCTCACTGTGAGCAGTCCCAGCAGTGTATCTGATTCATAAGGCTGCTATGACAAAAATCCCACAACCTGGGTGACTTCAAACAGAAACTTCTCTCTCCTAGCTAAGGAGTCCAAAAGCCCCTAATCAAGGTGGTGAGCAGAACTACACTTCCTCTGTCATGGCTAAGAGAGAAGAACCCTTCCTCTCTCCTCCACTTCTGGGGACCTAAGACCCCTTGTGTTTGTGGTTCCCTCACTCTGACTTAGGCCTCCATCGTCACTGTGTCCTCTCTTTGTGTCATCTAAGGAAACCTGACATTGAATTTAAGGCCGCATAAGCCAGGATGCGGTCATCTTCAGATCCTGAAATTCATTAAATAACATCACATTCACAGGTTAGGGGAAAGCACCGCTCAATCGATCAAACATTGAAGGCAGAAATGGCCAAGGCATTTACCACAGAACCCAATTAAGTGCCCTGTAGAATACTTCTCCACAGCTGTGGACTGAGGCAAAGGAGAGCAGGGTGGAGGAGGGAAGTTGCTGGGGATGGTGGCTTTCTGTGCTCCATTCTTCTGAACAGTTTGATAATTTTTATTGGTTTGCCTGCTGGTTATACAACCTAAAGCCAGGTTATTGCTGTCGCCTGGGTCCCTAAGAGATCCATATGAACCTACAGGAGCCTTGCAGATAAAGAGAGAAGGCTTCCAGACACCCCCCACTGGCAGCTGCTTCCCAGCCCCCAGAGGTTAGTCTGTTTCATGGTTCCATTCACAACTTCAAAGCCTCTCTCCAGCCTGTCTCCCTGAAAGAGGCCAATTCGAACTAATAAGGTAATCAGAGGCGGCTGAAAATTTAAAACCATAAATGCCTACCTATCTGGGCACGTGTGCGCACACGCGCACACACGCACATGCGCACACACTCCCAATCTGATCTATGTATGCGCTGTAAAGGCATCCTCGTCAAGTTTCACCAAGAGCTTTTCCATATTTCTTTATGTTACAAAAGCCTCCTTTGTCTGTTGTTTTCTTAAGTCACAAAGAGGGCCCTGGAGAGCCACTGCTCGCCCTCTGAATGAAGAGAGAACGGATTTCTAGACATCAGGGTCCTCTACCTGTAATGCCAACTTAATTAACACTCAGTCAGACTCTCACACTGGTGAGATATAATGTATCCGGAAAGCCCCCGACCTTATTAGTGCAGCTTCCTCTTCCAGAGTATCCAGTGTCCTAGGAGGTCAAGAGAGTCATTAGGCATTTGCACTTCCTCCTTTGGACAAGTCACTAAGTGAAAGAATGTTCCCTCGTGAATGACCTTCTGTTACTTCCTTTTGGGGGCGACTGATGGTTTCTTGACTCAGAAGCTTCCCAGTCAAAGGATGACGTTCTGCAACCAGAGCAGCTCTGCCTTAAGATAACATAGAAATAAGAGTCGGTTAGACCCTTGGGTGAGGCCCACAGGGCATGAACTATCCTAATCACTCTCTCTATAGTAAAGAATCTCTGTGAAATCTAACAGAGATCACAGCTGGGGCTCCCCTATCCAGAGGGTTCCCTTAATCCAACCTCCACCATGTCCTTAGGTCCTTAGGTTGGAGCACAATCCTCTTCATTGCCATTCCTGCTCACTCACGGCTACCTGGTCTATTCCCTTCTAGACCCCTAATTTTGATGTCTAAGACCCTCGTTGGAGAGGGGAAAGACACATTAATATTTTTAAGGCATGAATCATTTTTTTCTTTCCTGTTCCATCTGCCTTCTTTCCTCCAGGAAAAGGTGAGTTCCTACATCCATTGTCTTCACAGAGGGATGAAGCTCTCAGGAAGAACTAGCTGGAGCGTGGCTGAGTTTGATTTCCAGAAGCCAGCACGGATGGAATTGCTCATCTCCAGCCCACCCCATCCAACAGTCAGGAGTTATTGGCTGTGGAGAGTTGCTTGGGCAGGAGGAAGTCATTCTTTATTGGGGATGTGGTCACTGGTACATTTCCCAGGTTCCAGTGGGTGGCACCACACACACACACTTACTAAGTTATCGAACAAAGAAAATAAAAAGATATGAAGTTGGGAGGGGGCATGTAAAGAGCGACCTGGAGGGAATTGCAGGGAGATGTGGATGAGGGTAGGTATGATCATATCTCACTGTATACACTGAATTCTCAAAAATGATTTTTTTAGAAAGAAAGTAACAAAGAAAGAATGCTAGCTGAGTATGTACTCACAAGAGAATCAACAAGCAGCTTCCCTCCTTGGTTTCGACTCCAAGTTCCTTCTTGAGTTCCTACCTTGATCCCCCTCAGTGATGGACCCTAACCTGTAATGTGAAGTAAATCCTTCCCCTCCCCGAAATTGCTTTTGATAAGAGTGCTTTATCACAGCAGCAGACAGGAAACCAGACCAACATGGCATGTCAGCAATTACTCAGTGAGTAAAAACAAATTCAAAAGAAAACCGACAGACAGAAAGAGGCAGGTATCCTCAAAGGGTTAATTTCTAGAGCAGCTCCTTCAAAGCAGTCTGATGGGAAAGCAGTATTCCACATATGATATAAGGCATAGTACTGTAAAAGTGTACTTCGCAAAAGATTTTATCTTAAAAAAAAAGAAAAGAGGAATGAGGGCTAGAGAGATGGCTCAGCTGGTAAGGCTCCTGCCACACAAGCATGAGGAGTGGAGTGTAAAGTCCCTCTTAAATACCAGGCGGGTATGAAGGTCTGCCATAATCCCAGCACAAGAGGGGCAAAGACAGGGAATCCTTACCAACGTGGCTGGTGAGTCTGTTCACATCAGCAGGCTCTGGGTTCAAGGAACAGACTCTGCATCAATATGTGAGGTGCAGAGCGACTGAGGAAGATATCTAATGTCAATGTTGGGCCTACCTGTGCATGCTCACACGCACGCATGCGCGCGCGCACACACACACACACACACACACACACACACACACCTATACACAGAGGAAGACACCTAATGTCAACATTGGGATTACACACATACATACACACACACATGCACACGCACACACCTACACTCATGTGAATTTGCACATATATATGTCCACCACACACACACTATAAAAACAGGAATGAATATTTGATTCTTTTATCTTGAGCACAGATGTTATCAAAACAACGTCATATTCAAGTAGGCAATAGAGAAATCAGAAAAGGCAAAGATTTTTAAGGAGAACTTCTGGGCCTCTCCGAGGATTACGCAAATGGAGATGTTGGCTCCAAGCGTGCAGTTTCTTTTCCCAACACAGCAACATCATTTACATTATTTTGATTGCTGCTGGTCAAGATTGAGCCGTTTAGTCTACTTCTGAAACACAGAGAAAGAAAGTCATAGGCCAAAAAGAGAAAACAAAGAGAAGCCTATGGATTAAGAAAAACTTAAAAATGAAGGCAGACTGTTTGGGAATTGACTGCACTGTGTATAAGTAAGGAAAAGGGGGAAAAAAACTGTCCTTTCTTAAAAAGCAAGAAAAGAAGGGGCGGGCTAACTGTGGGTGGTGCTGTTCCTTCGTTGGGTGCCAAGTGGCGCTATCAGCCTAAGGCAGCCTGGTTTGTGGTTCATGAGAAAGGAATAGAAAAGTCTCCAGGGGCACAGACTCAAGAGTGCAACAGGTTAGTCCAGAAAGAGATCCTAGCCATGGCCCTTCTGCCACCTTCACGGGTGTTCACTGGAAGGACACAAATATCATCACCTGATAAAATCAAAAGTGCCTGACCCACCATGCTTCATTGTTCCCATCCCTCGAAGTGACACTTGAGTCCCTGGTGTTCAAGCATCAGTTCTGCATTCGCCTTCCCGATGGAGACCGGCTTGCACAGTGCGTTATGGCGCAGAATCAGTCCCTGTGTGACTTACTCTATGATCTGCTAGCTGGCTTTAGTCTTTTCATGTGAACTTGCTGGAAATGTCCAGAAAATGTTCTGCCCACTGCCTGCGCCTGATAGTCTCCTTCCCAGCACTGCTCGCTTCTTCCTTCATTTCTGGTTTATTCACCTCTGTGTTCCACTGAATGTTTTATCCTTAATAAATGATAGCCCCACTCACTCATCCCTGTATCGCGTAAGCCTGCTGCAAGTGTTCCAGCCGATACTTCAATCAATGATCGGCACTAGATCAGACCAGAAGAACAGAACCAATGAAGACAAAGTTAGTTGTTTTCTCAACACCAGAGGAGAGCAAACATAACCAAGGTGACTATGATCTTGACTCTGGCTTCACAACACATTGCACTAAATCTCTCTTTTTTGTTTTAAGTGGCCTATCAGGTCCTAATAGTGCCGCCCATATGCATGCAGGTGTGGAGCACGAGAAACCCAGCAGTAGCCACATCCTCAAAAAAGAATGATCTTCCCCCGCCCCCAGCACCTATCCGCTGCCACCAGCTCCTCAGTATGGTGTGACACATGGAGATCACTGACCCCATCAATATTAGAACTTTGGTTTGATCTTGTGCAAATCTTGTGTCGGTCACCACAGCTGCTGTTGAGTTCATGAATGAAACAGTCACACCATGTCAAGAAGACAGCATTTCACAGAGCTCCCCCCTGCCCTCCCTCTGACTTTTTCTTTCTACCTTCTTTTCTGCAATAGTCCCTTAGCATTATGTTTCTGCCATAGTCCCTTAGCCATACAATTCTGCCATAGTCCCTTAGCCATACATTTCTGCAACAGTCCCTTAGCCTTAAAGTTCTGCAATAGTCCCTTAGCCGTACAATTATGCTCTTAAAATTATGTGTATCAAAAAGTTTCATTAAAGAATAACTCATTTGCCAGGTGGTGGTGGTACAAACTCAGGAGACAGAGGCAAGCAGACGTCTATGAGTTTGAGGTCATTCTGGTCTATAAAGTGGGTTCCAGGACAGGCTCCAAAAAGCTACCAAGAAACTCTGCCTCAAAAAACAAAAGCAAAAACAAACAAAAGACAAAACAAAACAAAACCCTCATATTTTGGTTAAATTGTGACCATACAAATCTAATAAGATTATGAATACTGTTACTCTGTAATTTTACTTTTAATTAAAAACAATCACCCAGTAAAGAAAGTTCATTGCTACTCTAAGGTTTGTTTTCTGTCAATCATCCTTCTCACGTGTAATCAAAATAAGCATGGCTTCGAGTAGTACCGCTGGTCACATTAGTAACACCATTCGCTCTCCCAACACCATGGCTAATTGGAGGCTGGATAGAATTGCTGCTTCACTAAACCTCTGTCAAGGTTACCATCCAGAGTACTTACCTGCAGGGTCATAGAGACGGGCTTCCCGTTTCCAGAGAGAAAATGATGGCTGTTCCCCACTATTTAATATTGCTTAATACTAATGTTTGGGAGCAATTACCGCAACGTTCATGCTGCTGCAATAACGGGTTTCATGGCCCATGATTAATGAGCAGTACCAACCATCTCTGAGGCTTCGGTCACAAATAAATGTATAAATGTCACCAGAATTTATCCATCTACACACGACCTCTCTCCAAGCTCTGTGGATTTGCGGCGATGCTGGATCTCCTCCTGAGTGAGTGCCCTGAAGGCCACTCAACCACAAACTCCAAAGCAGGGACTTCATCAGCTTTACCTCCTGCAGCTGTGTCCTCATTGCCACTGGCCTGGAACCCACACTGCTCCCCTTTATCTGTCTTAACCTCAGTGCTCACGCCTGCCAAACTGATGCTAAAGTACGCTAGTACAAAAGGACATCGTTTATCGGTATCCCCGCATTATGGTTTCAACAGTATTTTTTCTTTATTAGGATCACCTTTCAGGTTGTCTTCATCTTTAACTATGAAAATGAAAGATGAAAACCAAAGCCTTTCCAAAATCCTATCAGCAAGTGGAGAAAGCTTTGCGTCACCCTTCATAATTCTTTTCAAGTCCCATGCAGCTGAACTCAAGAGTTGACTCTACCAACGCAACAACTTTCCCAGTGGAGACAATGGTGCCCTAGCCAAGCTCACGCGGACCAGCGACCTTCATCATCATACACAATCACAGCTGAATCCAGACTGTGCTCCATACAAATCAGGAGCAGCACCACCTCCCTACCCCCAGGAGGAGCAAGAGAAACTCACTTCTCCCAACCACTCCAAGGCAAAACACACACCAGCGGAAATCGCTGGTAGCCCACTTTGCTGTAGTTTGTTTGTTTGTTTGTTTGACCATGAGAAGAAATCATTTAACAACTCAGAGAGGATTAATATGTTATTATACATGCTATGAACTCAGAAGGATTTGTATATGTAGATAATTCAGCAGCTGAAAGACATATACACTAACCTGGAATTCAATGCCTAGAAAAATAAGCATACTTATTTAATGGGGGAAAGGGTTGGTATAGAAGGATTGGCCTGCTAAAGCATTTTACTTGGAAATGCCTAGAACTGACTTTTTATCAGACAATATACTCTTCTCAGAGGTACGGATTAAATCATCTCCTTAGAGAATTAACTTGAATAGCCTAGTTGAAAATACTAATACCCAGTAAAAATGCAAATTAGTAAAGCACTGTTGAGGAACTCCAAAGGATGCTGGTTCAAACACAGATAAAGCTACTTTACAGGTTTAGTTTTACAGCCTATCATTCCTGCATGTTGCCAAAGAGAAAGAAATTCTTCACAAGTATAATTCCAGTGCCATCCCAGATCTGAAAACACCAGTCTCCTTGACAGAACCAACAGATAGATATTTGCTGTGGATATCTCAAGTTAGTAATTTTTAAAGTTTGATACTAACTTTATTGAATTTTGAAGGTTAAAAATGTTAGTACCAAGCAATCAATCAGGCTATGTCCCAATATTTAGAAATGTAGAAAATTCCATCACCTACAAATATTTTTGAATTACTCATATATCAAACCTCTACTACCATAAGTCACCAAACACCTGCACTGTCAAGATAATTCAAAATATTTAGAATCTCTGCGTAAGGTTAGCCTTCTGAAGGGATGGACTTTCAGGTCTTAGAGAAGGCTGGAAATCATCCCTCCACCCCACCTGTTACCTGAAATCCTATTAGCACATTATCCTTGGAGACATCTATTGCCAAGCCTGTGTCTTTACCTAGTTCTGAGTGGAGACAAAGTCTCTGAATCAACTGGAACTCTTGGAGGAGGAAAATGAAAAAGTCAGAATAATAAATGAGAGGTAGAGACGAAAATAACCACGGCTTGAGCCAATGACCGTCGGATGACCATAGTTTTCTATCAGTTATTCTCCAGTGCCAGGCACTGGGAGGGGCTCAGGGGCAGAGCACTTGCCTAACATGTGCACGGTCCTGCACTCCATCACCAGCACTCAAGAAAAGAAAGGAAATAGAAGCGAGATTCTGTGAAGGCCAACGTAATGGATGTCCCCTTTGTCCAGGTTCAGTCCATCCACTCTTGGATGCCAGACCAACAGTTCACAAGTAAAATACACATAACGTCACCAGTTTATCTTTCAGAGTTAACAGCTCTGGTGGAAGATCCTTGCATCTACACATCACTTTACAGTTTCCCAAGTTCTGGGAACATTGCTCGGAACATTAAACTGAGAAAGGGAAATGGAAGCTGGTCTTCCAGGGTGAATTTGGGACTAAAGCAGAAACAGACTTGATTATCTCTACACCTCCTAAAACAGTGAATGAAAAAAACTTAAAAAACAAATGCACACAAATGTTCTCCAAGATTTCGCAGTTCTCATGATATCCTGATTCATTTGGCATTAAGAACAAAAACTATAGAAAAGGGATTATTATTTCAACATGATATTGAGGAAATACACAAAGTCAGTTTTCACTGGTCATTTCTGAGTTTATCATCAATACATAAATCTAGTGACGACGGATAAGGCAAAATCTCCTGTCACAATCTGGTAGACACAAAACTAAAGTTTAAGAAAAGGAAAAAACACCATGATACCATTCAAGCTTCTCTTGTGCCTGATACAGAAATCACAGTTTCCCTTCCATCTCTTTCTACTGTTTCAGCTCTCTTTGACTCACTGCAATGGAACTACTCATCATACCTCCCTCGGCCCTGGCCAAGACTAGCAGTGACCACATCAATCAATCCTGTAACCATTGGCAGTTCCCGGTGGATAAGGTAGCATACTGACTGCCCCTGTGGAGCTGTCAAGGATCTGACTAAGTGATGACTATGTACCATTGGATTGGCACTCTTAAGATGCATGATCTTATCATCTCCTTTGAAGTGGGGACAGGCCAGATAGTACAACTAGGCCAATGAAATGAGAAAGGGAATAATCTATGCAGAAATCTGAAATTTTAACAGCTTCTTTGTATCTTCCCCCTTTGCCGTGGCACACAACACTATTTCATAGAATGGTTCTTATCTCCTGGGTTTCCAATTAATATGGCATGGAGAAGAATCCCAAAATGGCCCACGATGTAGCAATCTGATGGCACAGAACCCAAAGCAATCTGTAATGGATTAAATGCACAAGGAGAAGCAAATCTGCTACTGTAAGCATCCCAGATCATCACCGTTACCATGCCATCACCTACCCTGTATCTGCCCTCTGACTATTCTCTTGCCTTCCCACTATTATTGCTCCATAACATTCTCCAACTCACCTCTGAGATGCTATGTTGGGCATCCTCTAAGATGGCTCCCAGTGGTTTATGGTTCTTGGTAATCAACAGACACACTTGAGTATAAGACAAACCAAAAGACTCATTTCCAACAAATAGCATATAGCAAATTGATGGGATATTTACCTCTTAGTCTAAGTTACAAACAGGTCACAGTTTCTATTACCCATCATGGAGATTTGCAATGAGAAATGTCTCTGTATTTGCAATGAGAAATGTCTCTGTCTGAGTTAGGCTTTCTATTGCTGTAAAGAGATGCCCAGACCATTGCGACTCTTTCTAAAGGAAAACATTTAATTGGGGCTGGCTTACAGTTTCAGAGGTTTAGTCCATTTTTGTCATGGCAGGAAGCATGGTGGTGTGCAGGCATGATGCTGGAGAAGGAGTTGAGAGTTCTATATCTTGATATGTAGGCAGCCGAAGGAGTCTGTGTATCACACTGGGTGCAGCTTGAACATATAATACCTCAAAGTCTGCCCCCACAGTAACAGAGTTCCTCCAACAAAGCCACACCTACTCCAACAAGGCCACACCTCCTAATAGTACCCACTTCTTATAGGCCATTCAAACACATGAGTCAATGGGGCCATTCCTATTCAAACCACCACAGTCTCCTAAAGGCTTGGGTATTTAAACACTTGATTCCCCAGTTTGGGATGGTAATGGAGAAGTTCAGCCTTGCTGGAAGAAGAGCAACACTGGGGGTAGCCTTGGAGGGCTTAAAGCCTCACGTCACTTCCAGTTTGCTCTCTGCTTTGTGTTTGAAATTGGATACATGATCTCTTGGCTCACTTCTGCTGCCAAGATGCCTGCCAATTGCTGCGATGCTTCCCAACCATGATGGATGCTTAGCCCTCTAGAACTGTGAACCAAAGTAAACACCTTTCTTAAGATTCTTTTTTGGTCATGGTATTTTTGCCACAGCAACAAAAAAGTAACTAATATACCCTTGCTCTTGTTCACTATTGAAGAGGCCCAAAAATTTCACCATTGCCCTCTGGAGAGACCCAGATGATGAGATGAAGCTTCTCCCAGTGGTCAGCACAGAGCCAAGTTGTATCCAAAACCATAGCAGTGAGCTTGGGAATCGACTTAACTCTTCAGTCTTTACCCCCACTGTTCATCTCGTCAGCTGTTAAATGTACTCATAGAGGACAGGGAGGGTTACACGTACCAGTCCTCACCCTTGACAACAGTGAACTTTGAGGGGAAAAAATCCCATACTCAGAGTTCCACCAAGACCTACTGAGGCCCATCTTGAGGATGGGGCCCTAGAAAGAGTAAAGAAAAAAAAGTTCCCAAGTGTTTTTGATGACCAGCCAAAGTAAAGGCACTGCTTTAGTGACTCTTTTCTTCAAGTTCATACAGAGATGCAGAGGTGAATTTTCTGGCCAAGATCTCAGCTAGTAACTAACTTGCAGTTTTGACCTAATCTTTGGATAGTCTGTAAGACCAGGATTAGCCTGGGTCCCTATCTCCATGCTATCATCTCTGCTCAGGTTTCCCCAGTGCTGAACGTCAGGCAATTCATGAGTAAAACATAGCCATGCCTTCACGAAGTTATTTACATCAAATTAGAAGTACAGTCCATTAGAACACTCATCCACTATAAGAATAAACCAAAGTATGGAAGCCCCTGTTCTTATGAAGGGGTATGGCCTTTAGGTTTCTGGGAAGTTCCTAGCATGGGCTGGCAAACCTGAGCATTCTCTTAGCACAAAACCACTGAACAGTAAGAGTTACCTTCTTCAGTGAGTAACTGGACAGGCATGCCCAAAGACCTCAGAAGACTTCAAGTAAAACCCAGTCATATTTGAAGTGCAGGCCTGTGGTCACCAGCCAGGGCTAGCCACCCACAGCCTAGCACCAGCTAAGAGGTTTTCATCAGCCCAACAGGCACGCTGCCCCAGTTTGTTTTGCCCCTCGTTCAGGGCCACAGTCACCTTGCCATGGCCCCAAGCAAACTACACTTTGCAGATCAACGAAGAGCATTTTGCAGACGGAGGAATGACAAACTACTCCAAAACAAATTTTCAAAGGGGAAGGGGGAAATAAAACAGATTTCGGAGTTTGTTTTTCATGGGCAGCTGGAAAAAAAAATAAATCTACCAAATACCAACACCTCTCCAGAAGGTTTCTTGCCAAGTTTATGATGACTGGCGTTAAGAATGCGAGTTTCCGGTAGAGAATTGACACATCACTGAGTCAAAGGCGAGCCCAGACCTGGCTAGCAGTCTCTGTCAGAACTTGGGAACACTTTCGCTAGACGGAGTTTAAAATAAGGGTAATGGTGAAGTCACAGCCATGACTCATTCTGTTGCCCACATGCCATGCTCACTTTCCAACAGGATCAGTGGGCCAAACTGAGGGCCCCCTCGGAGCCACAAGCTGCTAAGGGATTTTTGGAGAATGGAATCCTGAACCTTGGGCAAGTTGGAAACAATGCACACACACAATCTTTGTCAGTAAGCTAGGGAAACGGACAGCACACAAAACAGTAAAGACAGTGGGCGCTAATGGATCAGAAAGGAGGACAAGGGATGAATTGTGGGGCAAAAGCTAAAACTGAACCTTCTTTCTTTCTTTCTTTCTTTTTTTTTTTTGAGACAGGGTTTATCTGTGTAACAGTTCTAGCTGTCCTGGAACTCACTTAGTAGACCAGGCTAGCCTCGAACTCACAGAGACCTGCCTGCCTCCCGAGGACTGGGATTAAAGGCGTGCATCACCCATGTATAACTTTCAAATACTAAGGAAAGTGATTGCTAAGCTGGTGGTTATGCTAAGGAACTTCAGTCTATGAGGCTTTAAACATTCAAGAGGCAAATAACTCCCGATAGCACTGAAAATCAGGCTGTTAAGTTAGCAAGTCCTGTTATTCCGTATTACAGTCGTAAAAGAACTAGAGGTGGGGAAATATCGTGTGGGCAACTGGAAAATAAACGGCAAAAGGAATAGGTATGAGAGGCTTTAACAAATCAACACGACAGCCTCTATGTGGAGTCGTGTGAACTGGGATAGGGAATGAGAGGGGCCCTGCAAGCATTGTCACCATTGGGAAGCCACAGCGGAGACCACCACACGCCTCCTCCAGACTCCCCTTAGGCCATTTCCACACAGCACTCCAGGCAGCCAATTCAAATGGACAGGGATTGAATTTGAGACTAGATATAAACTAACTGACACATCACAGAAAATTCTAAAAGTACACGGGGGTTTTACGATTCATTTATAGCACTAGAATGACTTGTGCGAATTAAGGGCTGGAGCAACGTCCTTAGCCTAGGCAAGCCCTGCCCTTCTCCAGCCCTGCTTCATTATCCTGGCTAGTCCTGAAATTCTTTTCGGTCTTAAAGCCACAAATCGCAGTGTGGCTGGAGTCAAAGACAAGTGTGAACTTCTGTCTCTGTCCACACACCATAATAACTGACATCCGCCACTCACCCCAATTCCTTAAAGACTACAAGTGTTTAGCCTTGTAAATACCTTTCTTTCCACGCTTACATAAAGTCTGAATTTTAAATTCAGTGCAGCCAATCACATTCAGAAGTTCCCTCCCTCCCTGGACCTCATCCCCAAGATGAATTATCCACAGTCCTCACTGGCTAAAACGTCTCTTGGGCTTACATTATGCCCAGAACTTACCTAAAGCAACGGTTACTAAAATCTGACTTGTAACCACCCTCAGGGCAACTGCTCCCACAGAGAGGGAGTCAAATATGTTTGCACGTGCTAGGACTCTCCTGAGTTTTGAAGGAGGGAGAAAAATAAGAGAAAATAGACTTGTGTCCCCTTCTCAACCTTCAGCCTTACACCACTTCAGAGTCCTAGATTGTCAGCCTGTAACCAGGCATCGAATAAGTGATGTGATCCCCGTTTCTAGCACTTCAACAGAACGATAAAATACATAGCTATGGGAAGAAGTCCACAGTTTAAAAAGAGGACCACGTGCACAGCTCCATGCCATGCTGGGGGAAAGAAGCTGAGGAGAATTTCCATCCTGGGGTGAGCTAACATCCAGCACAACTTAGACCTCTCAGCCTCACGGTGGAAAATACTGTTTCTCTTGCATGTTCAAGTTAGATTGCCATCAGCAGCATGCATTTGATAACTGGACACATAGACACACACTCACACACCTTGAAAAGAATGCCTCCTTATATGAGATCCTCCTTGGAGCTTCCTCCTTAGACGGTTCTGGCTGGGTTTTTGGTTTGGTTGTTGTTTTGTGTTTGTTTATTTGTTTGTTTGTTAGTACTATAGATGTTCTCTGCTTTGTGTCTAGCTTTTTCTTCTTTACCTACACACTCAGGGGCGTAGTCACAGCAAGCCTGATCCAAGAAAGGCATCCCTTTAAGGTGTCTGAAATCAGACCCCAGAGCTCAGTAGAAGTCTCCACATTCATTCTTTTGATTTATGTGTCTCATTACTGCAGAAGACTGCAATAATTCTCTTCTCTCTTATTGGTTAGTGGCTTCAAAACACTGTATGCTTGATTACCCAAGTACATTAAAACTAATTTAAATCATCATCTTAAGTACTAGTATGCTCAACAGACCAGAAAAGACCCCCAGAATCCAAACTATATTGGTCACATTTTATACTCCGTGGGACACAAAGTAGCAAATCCATCAAGGTAATGGAATGGCAAAGCCTTTTACAGACAGGGGCTAAATGTGCTTCTTAACTGTTCTGCTGCCCGACTCTCCCTTTAAAAGGTAAAATTCGCATCCTCCTTCTCCTTCTGCTCCTGGAAGATGAATTTCACACTGATCGCTTTTAAGGATAACTCCAAATGGCAGCAAGTGTGTAGCTATAAAAACACGATCCATGCCCACATTGGTGTAAACCCCAGGGGAAATTAACAAGTTGGCACAGACTCTTTTCCATCCTCTCCTGTCATTTCCATGCATGCATGTCGGATTCAGCACTCTCTGAGTTTTAAAGGCTTTCTCTCCTGCTGCCGTTACACTGAGCTGTAAATGTAAAGGTGGCGAGACTGAATTAGCAGCGCTTAATTAGAATTCCTGTAATCAAGTCTTTAACCAAAAATCGTAGAAGCTGCTTTTTCTGTGCCAAAATGCCATCGATATATTACACTCAAAGAAGTATATATGGGCAATTACTACCAACTATCAACCTGGAATGCAAGCCTGGGGGACTATATAATTTATTGTCTTCTTTAGTTTTGACTGTCTATCAACTATGATTCCAGATCTGGAAAATAATTCAGAATATTCATTTGTATAAAAAGGAAACAAGTGAAAGAAAGAAGGATGAATGGAAAGAAAGAAGAAGGAAGGAAGGAAGGAAGGAAGGAAGGAAGGAAGGAAGGAAGAGGGAGGGAGGAAGGAAAGAAGGAAGGAAGGAAGGAAGGTCAGACGGAAATAGGAAGACTACATGAAGACTTTATTCACAAGAACTAATACATTTAGCAGTGGCTACATCTTGTATGAGCCTCACTCAGAAGATCACTTCAACTCGGAGGCGTCCCTTGTTCTTCGTTCCCTTGAGTTCCCAGGAACCTGCCCATCATGGTCCTTGGCAAGAATTCATCTCTTTAAAATAAGGCAACAAGTTCATTCACTTATCAGTGATTGAATTCTGAGGCTGCCCATGCATCAACCGTTTACTTTTAAAAATTTTTGACGTGTTATATTCCTTTTAAGTATTCATGGGCTCGTGGAGATTTAAGAAAGATTACAAAAATCTTCCCATTGAACAACCATCACTTTATGGGAGCCACTCCAGGACAACGTAATTAGAAATGGAAAATAAACAAACAAACAAAATCAGATGGCTCTTGAGAGGAGGGAAAGCCCTCCACTCTACACGCTCGGACAATGTGTTGACATGCCTGTCAAAAGCACGGGATGTACACTGAGGCTGAACTCTGCACAAGGAAGGGGCTCTGCATAGCTGTCACCTGTGAAGACGCAACCATAAAGCTGGGGAGGGGGCACTGCAGAGGGTCATCTGGGGTGGGATGTATGGAAAAGTTCTGCACCTTCCTCCAAATTCTGCCATAATGTGAAAACTGACCTTTAAAATTAAGACTATGAAAGGAGAAAATGTATTTAGACTCAATAGTCAACCTGAAAGAGTGCCCAACATTACAGAGGTGGGATAATTGGAGCGATAAACTAAACAATGATGTCATAACCCAAAGAATAAAAATGAAACAGAAATCGTAAATAGAGGAGAGGAACATAGCTTTCTTACAGACCAATTCCAAAAGAATATGAAGAAAATCCTCTCTCCAGAGGTCAGTACCTAGTAATTTGTTTCTGACAGACTGTAGGGGACACAACCAAGTTAAAAAAAAAAAGTGCTTTCCTAGAATACATGAAAGCCTAGACTTGGTCCTCAGCACCATTTATGCCAGGTATATTGGTACAAATCTAAGATGCCAGGACTCAAGGGGCAGAGACAGGAGTATCACAACTTCAAATTTATTACAGCATGTTTGACACTAACTCAGGCTACAAAACTCTGTAAAAGGCCAAGAGGGACAATGGGCCACAGTACAAAAATGGAGAAATAAGTATCCTAAAGGCACTACCTCCATTTAGCAAGTGGTCAGGACTACTACCATTAGTGACAAGTCATATTTTTCTCAATGATTTTACTCTGAGTTTTATTTATGTGCATGTGAGAGTGTGTGCGGGTGTCTACAAAGGCCAAGAGAGGGCACTGAAGGCCCAAGAACAGGAGATGCAGGCAGTTGGGAACCATCTAACCTGGACACTGGAAACTGAATTTGGGTACTGTGGAAGAGCAGCAAATGCGCTTAGCCATTGAGCCATCTCTCCAACCTGAACAATCATACCGATAGCATAGTCTTCTGTCAGGATTAGTGAGGTCACTTCACCTTTGAAGTAATCTACTCCTGTTCCTATAAACCAGTGTAAAGATGAAAATGCATCTGATAAAACCAAAATAAACGACAGTTTACAAAACAATTTCAGAAAATATAAGTCATGAAAAATAAAGGAAGCTTATAAAACTACCACAGATTATGGGAAACCTGACTCAAAGATAAATGGGGTCCTAGATTGGGTTCTCGAACAGAAAAGGGACATTAACTGGCTGAGAGAAGTCACTGCAATCAGATAAAATCAAGCTTTAAGAATGAAGCCTGTGGTTTAGTCACACTACGCCAGGGTTAATGTTTTAAAACCAGCAACTGTGCATGGCTATGTAAAATGTTTATAGTAGGAGGTAACAGATGTACTAGAATCTCCTGCAGTGTCTTTAGAATGCTTCTCTGAACTGAAAGGTACCTCAAAATAAAGTTTGCTGATAGAGTAATACTAATCAAAATGTTTTAAATGTTTAGAATAAAATTTATTACACAGTGACTCAGAAACTTCATATTAATTTATTCAAGCCAAATAAATGCCAGTAATCCAACAAATTTTGGAGTGCATTCAATAAAACAGACATTTAGAACTCTATGGATGTTGTGAGAGAAAAATGAATATAAACGATGCTATTACAATTATAAATCCCCATTTTGTAATCTTTCATTAGTTGGGGAATTATGAAATGAGGAAATGCTGTCATTTTTTATAAGAGCAAACTTTCCATCTAAGTGATGGCTGCAGGATACACAGACTTTCATAACCTCGGGCCCAAACAATAAAGGCGGGAACAGAGAAAGAAAAACAAGAGTCCTGGATCCACAGTATTGTGGGAAGTGATATCCTCCTGCAAGTGAAGGGAAGGAAGGTACTCGGTGAGATTTATGCACAGATTTGGGGATTTCCCACACTTTTGGATTACTATTTTCTGTGAATTTAAACATCCCAGTCTAGAGAGAAGAGTCAGCCTATAAGACACAGGAAATAAACAAAACTTACAAGGCCCAGAAAGCTCACGAATGTGTCCAGACTCTCAAGCCCCCCCCCCGCACACACACACACAACTGGAGCCTCCATCAGGCCACACAGGGAGCTTGGGGACACAGCTTCAAATGATGCTCTGGAGGCATTTCCAGTGACAGGGTTGTCACTCCTGTAAGCAATGACACTGGTTCATTAAGCTGGACTTGAACACAGTCATTTCTAGGGCCTGCCATGGGTACCGTTATCTGGGGCAAATAAACATTGATGTGTGTCTCCTCAGGACACAGACTACATTGAGAAGAGGCTGGCATTTGTCACCCATCAGATGAGCACTTCAGCAATGACCTGCTTCTGGTTTCAATTTAAAAGCAACTAGGCCCTTGACTCAGGATCAGAAGGGGGTTGCCAATCTGACTCCCATGCTCCACACTTCACTGTGGGAGAAGATGCAAAGCCATTGACTTTGGTTAGCACAGTACAGTTTAGCCTTCCTTACTAATATTACAGCTACTTAAGGGTTTTTGTTTTTGTTTTGTTTTTGTTTGGGGGGGGTTGTTTTTTGTTTTGTTTTGTTTTGTTTTTTTGGTGTCCTAACAGATCTGGCTGCCCTCAGGAACCATCAATAGGCCTTAACTATCTTTCCTCTTTCCCTCAACATAAAAAGACAGGGGACAGACCCACTCCTTCCAGTCACTCAAATATCCACTCTCAGCAATAAAAACAAGAAAGGGAAGGGAAGGTTCCACCAACAGAAGCAGATTTTCAAATTTGAAAACTGGAATCTGGCCAAGATGTCAGATTTTAACACAACATAAGTTAAAAACCAACTTGTTAATTCCTCTTCAATAAAAACATGCCCCCTTAACATCACAAGTCCCTTCTTTTGTCCCATATCATAGCGTTTGTTATGGTTTGAATGTAAAATTGTTAAATATTGTTTTTAAAGATTGTGTTTAGGGAACAGGCCCTAGCAGACAAGCACAGGTCACTAGGGACAGGCCTTGGGATAGCTCAGCTGGCTTTCTTCCCATCCTGTCCTCTGCTTTAATCCACCAAGGTGTGACAAGCAAGGTCCTAGTCGCTTGGGAGGGCATCTCTCTAACTGCCATGTCTTCCCACCATGATGAATGGATATCCTGTGAAATAACGTGCCAAAATAAATGCTCCCTCCCTTGTTTCTGTCAAGGGAAGAAAATACAGCTTTATATGGTATTTTTCTTTTAAAACAACGTAAGTTTATTGCTGATAAAGAAACATGGTTGTCAAATAATAAAACGAGTCCTTAGACTTTTTTACACATAGTATTGGACATTAACCATTGAGGATTTTTTAAGATTATTATGTGTTACTTAAGTGTATACATTTGTAAGTATATGTCACATGTGTGCAGGTACCCATGGAGGCTAGCAGAAGCCATTGGATTCCCTAGCTGGTGTTACAGGTGATTTATCGTGAGCTCCTTCATATGGATGCTAGGACTCAAACTCGGGTCCTCTGGAAGAGTAGTACATGCTCTGAACCACTGAGTCATCTCTCCAGCCTCTAACAGGGATGCTTTAAAGAATTTATTCTGCTGGCTTCCATTTTTGTTTGTTTTTAGCTACTACTTTGAGTCACTCAAAGATGAGCAATGTTTATGTATGCTTGAATAACCTAATTTCATCTTGCTAGAAACATTACCAAAATTCCTTGAACTTAAGAAAGGTGAACGTTCTTAGTGGAGACTTTCCAAGGACCAGCACATCAGAAAATACTTCTTGACCTGCCTCTTTCCAGATTCCATGCTCTGTTGGTCTTGGCAATTAGCAATTCTGAGCCCATGAGAGAGCTGTACTTCCTATAGCACTGGTCAAATGACATAGCCCTCCCCCGGACATTTAGAAAATGACACTGAGTCTAGTTAGAGTGTCGTGGCCTGGACAGAAAAGCACATGGAAGCCCCCACCAGCTTTCCCAATAAAGGCACAGGCCCGAGAGCCAGCTGCACCCTAAAAACCAATAACTATGAAACTGGATGAAAACATGCAAGCTGATGCCCAGCATTGCACACACATCTGTTTAAAATTCAAGTAACTCGTGCAAACCACAGATCGGTATTCAAATAAAACTTTTAAAGAGATTGTATTCATTTAGAAAGGAAATGAAAATGTGTTCTTATGTCTCTGGGCTCCACACTTCCTGTGGGGAGGTAATAGGCCTTCTAGGCTTTAGATGGTTGTTAGCCTAGCAGGCTGAGCAAGGTATGGAAGCAGAAATAAAGCAGCTTTTGATCATGAGTCACCAGCATGACACATGGGGGTCCTGGGACCCTCTGCATACCACACGGGAAGCCAATACTGCAAGCCCATAGCAGCTCTGCATACATAACACAACCTGGAACCTAAGAGAAGCACAGAGGGCAGCCCTTATCACCAGAAACAACGGGATGGTGCTCAGGAGGCAACACGAAAGTTTTATGGAAATCTCTAGATCTGGATTTCTCAGTCTCAGGTGGGGCAGGACCACCACGATAGTGAAAGGGTCTGATTCACTGTCTCCCACATCTAAGTCAATCCTCGCTTATTAAGGAAAGGCTTCGCCTTTTAGTGTGTGTGTGTGTGTGTGTGTGTGTGTGTGTGTGTGTGTGTGTGTGGTGTGTGGTGTGGTGTGTTTGCATGTATGAGTACTCACTTGTGTGTGGGCATACATATATGTGTGAATGTGCATAAATGTATATGTGGAAGCCAGAGGTTGACATCAAGTGTCTCCCTTAGTTTGTCTACACCTTAAGATTGAGACAGGGTCTTTCATTTGAAACTGGGGGTAGCTGATCCATCTAGCCTAGCTAGCCAGCTTATTCCTAGAATCCCTGCCTCCACCTCCCAAGTGCCCTGTACTTATATTGGAGCTGGGGATCCAAACAACATCCCTCCACTTAGGCAGCAAACACTTAACTCACTGAGCCATTTCCCCAGCTCGACTTTGCCATGATTTTCTAGCACCTGCTTCCTTCCTAACTCAGTCAGCTTCATTATCAGGCTGTGACCAACGAACATGCTCATTTCCTAACTGAGCAAATTTAACCATGACATTCAACATCTGTCCAAATGACAGGGGAAGAGAGCAAAGCCGAGCATTGAGCCATGCATCCCGATCCCAAAGCCAGGAGTTCCCTGATGCCAGCACTTTTACCGCCAGCAGTAACACATTCGGATATGGGCTCACAGGTACCCGATGGCGGTGTACACAGAAGATTTCTCTTTTCTTCTGATAAATGTCTAAAGGAAGAGAGGAATGTTTCTTCCTTTCATGGAGAAAATTCATAGATTACATGAATCATTCACATCTTACATGAATTCTGAGCACCACCAGTGCTCAAGGCAGTTAAGACTATCACGTGGCCTTCAAATACACAGAGAACTCAGTGTTCTAAAAGGAAAGGGAAATCTGTACGGCCAAAGCATAGGTAGGAAAGTGTCTGCTTGATGAAGGTGACCTTGGCCAGATGATGTGGCATCATTTGGATTTTATGGCTTCACGTGTAAAAACTAACTGGGTGAGATTTTGACTTTAATTTCAATTTTTTTTTCCGGAATCATTTCGCAAAGCCAGACATTAGGCAGAGTATAAATACACAAAGCAAAGTGGCTCTGGCAGGAAGTGACCAAGGATGCTCCTGAAACCCAGGCTGCTCCTCCTCTACCACTCGCTCCATAAGCAGGATCCCTGTGTGGAACCATCCAGAAAGCCAGAAAACCCAATGAGACAATTCATAGTTCTGTCTAGCTTTGCTGCAATGCTTCCAAGCAAATTCCAAAGCTATCCTAACCCAGTGCACACCTGGCACAAGTCATTGTGAACACAGGAACCTAGCCAGTCCAAATGCTCATTGTAGGCAAAACTACATCCCGGGAATATTAAGTATTACATCATTACTTTATATAAATTATGTGGGATAATAATATTCTGCTGGGTATATGGGCTTCGATATGACTCATTACACAATTCTTCCTGTTTTGGGTTTTTTTTTTTTTTTTTTTTTTTTTTTGGTTTTTCGAGACAGGGTTTCTCTGTGGCTTTGGAGCCTGTCCTGGAACTAGCTCTTGTAGACCAGGCTGGTCTCGAACTCACAGAGATCCGCCTGCCTCTGCCTCCCGAGTGCTGGGATTAAAGGCATGCGCCACCACCGCCCGGCTGTTTTGGGGTTTTGTTGTTGTTGTTGCTTGCTTTTTACTCCTTCGATGACCATTTTTTTTTTTAAAAAAAATCTAAAATTACCTATGTGGCTCCTGTTATCTTTTGTTGAATATTGCCACCATGAGGATAAAATTCATGAGAAAAATGTTGGCTAACAGACACAGACACCAGAGCAAGCCCTGCAGAGCCACACTCTCACCCGCAGGATGCGGCCCTGCATTCCTTCGGGAATCACTATAGCAGAGACTGCCCCAGCAACACTCATGTGCGCAGAGTTCCCAAGCCGTGAGCTCTGCCAGCGCTGTGGTCACCTCTTCCATCATTGCTAGCCCATTCTAATGTGGGAATACCACATTAGAAATAGGGAGGTACCTCAAGCCCTCAGAGACCAGATGATTCAGTAAACTGCTTTCCAGGAGGGTCCCTTTGGGACACAAATGCTCCTCAGCTGGTTTTGATCATATGCTATTTTTGCCCAAAAAAATTAAAGTTTAAATGCACCTATATGTACACATATAAATTTTTATATATTTATAAATTATATGTATGATCTACTGCCTTTACATCCTATGGACATGTTTATCTATTACAAAGCATAATAAAATTGATATTTAGAAGACTGAGCTAAAGATGAAATTATGAATTTAAATAAATTCACTTCATTGATTCTGTTGTTCTCAGTGCTTTTTCTATTTCATTTTACATTACAACCACAGTTCTCCCCCCACCGCTCCTACCTCCCCCCAGCTCATCCCCATCCACTCCTCCCAACAGGTAAGGGCTCCCATGGGGAGTCCACAAAGTCTGGGACATTAAGTCGGGGCCTCTCTTAACACTTTTTTTTAAAAAAAAAAAGTCTTTTGCATAAACAGCTCTCTTTCATAAAAGGTTCAGTCTTCGTTTTAAATGTCTTTAAAACTTTATTGTACCCAGGCGGTGGTGGCACATGCCTTTAATCCCAGCACTCGGGAGGCAGAGGCAGGTGGATCTCTGTGAGTTTGAGGCCATCCTGGTCTACAGAGTGAGTTCCAAGACAGCCAGGGCTACACAGTGAACCCTGTCTTAAGAAACAAAACTAAACAGCTTTATTCTAAAAATGAGCATAAATTCCTACTGAAGGCATGAAGTCTGTGAGTCAGAGGATTCCCTGACTCACTGACCCACTCTCCCCGCACACACACCTCTGCAAGGTGTGTCCCACCACACTCTACTTCCTTTCCTCCTCCTCCAAGGCTGCGGGACTGCTCAAGCTACTTAAATACTCACTCATCTTCTAGGCTGTTTACTTCTCACAAAGGCACTTTGGCCCCCACCGGATGAATCATCTCAAAGTGTCATCTTTCCTGTGTCCCTTCCCAGCCTCGTGTCCACCTCTCCTAACAGCATTCCATGTAGACTGAGCATGCTCAGCCCAAGGTTCCATTATATGTCCTCCCAGCTAAAAGTCATTTCCGCCCCTTCATGTCCAACACTACCTATCAATCCATAGCAAACATCTGAATCCCTGTGTGAAATGCTGTCCTTCGAACTGCAGTCCTTGGGATTGACGCTCTAGGCACAGCTTCTGTCTTCTTAGGATCCTATTTGGACTATTCTGTCTTCTCTAACATGTAACACGAGTCTGTGCATATACTAACATTAGTCTAATCCTATAACTTCTGTTGCTTTGCTTTTCTAACACACAACATGGGCTTTTATAATTATGGCAACGATATCAGGAACATACATTATCAACGTTTTTTTTTTTTACTAAGTTAAAAAAAAGTTATCGCTGGCCAAATGTTATAGATTAATTGCGTTAAGAGAATCAAAATTCCTTGTTTAAGAACTGAAAAGACTGTGGGCTCAATCGACAACTTCACACAAACCTAATTTCATCCGACACAGGACTTCCTGCTCTCATGCTTTCGACCACAGGATGGTTGCTGCGCTGTTGCTGCCCAGTGAGCGTGAGCGGGCGTGAGTGGAAATGAGCGGGTGGGAGTGAGAGGGAGTGAGTGTGTCAACCACACTCTCCAGAACAGTGGTTCGCAGCTGTTTGGAGATTCCAGGCCACTTTGAGACTGAAACGACTGTGAAACTATTCTTCATAAAAACATTCACACACAAAACCACGCAGACAGGGTCAGAGATGAGAAACACAGAAAGTCTAGAACTTTATAGACTTCCCCCCCCCCAATTTGGTTGGTTTGTTTTCCCCAAGTGGTGTACAACCTACAAGTCAGTTGACAGGAAAGGCACACTTGAGTTTTCTTCAGACCTCCTCTCCAGAACAGTTCTGGATTTCTTTGTTTTTGTTTGTTTATGTTTTTGTTTTCCATAATCAGTCACTTAAAAGAACAATAAAAAAAAATCAGCTTACTAGCACATTTATATAACCACTAGGTGGAAAATGAGGTATGCAGGCTCTTCCTAAAACTACCAATACCTGCGTGTAGGTTTCTAGCGTTCCACAGTAAACCGGACCTCCTCTCCCAGGGGTGAGCGTTTGGGCCACCATGCCTCCTTTCGTCATGGAACCTCCTCTCCCACTGCCTGTCTAGCCTCGTCCAGTTCTGGACTGAGGGCAGAAACTCTCTGCAGTCTGACCATTGTCAGACTTCTCATTGTTGTCTTAATTCATCAGTGTTAGCATCTTTAGCTCATCCAGTTTCCACAGACAACCTACAGAAGCCCAACTTTCCTTTGGGGACTGACGCTCCAAGTCTATCCTCTGTGCTCTGGTTCTTATTCATCTTCCTGTCTTAGTCCTGTTTTATCCTGGCATTGTGGGCAAACACACACAGAGAGCCTGGCCCCACAGCTCACATCCCAATTGGTACCAAAGGCCAACTAAGTCTCCATGGCAACCACTCTACAGCATCTCCTTCATATCACTTTGTCAACTGTCAAATGTGCAAAAGCCCAGTTTTAAAAGTTCCTGAACAGGAAGTTCAGTTAAAAATCATATTGAAGGAGGAAAATACCCCAACAGGTTTAAGGCCAGATCAGGATGTGTTTACAGAACAATTGTGGGCCAGTCGGCAATCCTGTCTTTCATAAAACTGACCAACTCTAAATTAGAAGAGGAAGACCTTCGAAGACTTTTAAAACGTCTTGCCCTCAAAAAAAAAGAGCTAGGATTCAGCCTCCTGAGTCCCTCTATGCTTTGTGGAGGGTCTTTCTCTCTGTGTGTTTCCTCACCCCTACAAAAGAGCCATTATCCAGTTGCTGGATGAGAGGAAAAAAAAGTCAGTCATGCCAACAAAAATTATACAGTCCAATTAAATGTGTGGAAAAAAGATTTTTAGTAACAAATACAGCAAAGACATATGGATAGGTAGCAAGCATCTAAAATGATTGGTTAGAAAACTTCACATTGACATCACAATGAGCTACCACTTACTTACACATCAATTTAGAGTGGCATACATTAAAAACAGACAATACTAAGTGTTGACAAGGATGTAGAACACCTGGAATACATTGGCGGTTGACAATGAAACATGGCACAGTCACAGTAGAAAACAGTTACGCAGCATCTTATAGTTAAACACCTTTACCACAAGCGGAGTCAATGTACTAGTTTTTTTAATCACGTTACATTATAATTTTACAATTATCTGTATAAGGAAAGGGGTGGAGACTGGCACTTCCAGTAGACTTCTCCAGGGCCCTTCTTCTGCCCTAATTGTCTATTTATCTCCCTGCACACAGCTTGGCACAAAGTAGTTGTTCAGTAAGAGTTTACAGACTGTATAAGAGAATGGATTCTTCCCTGGCGCAGCCTATGTACTTATGAAACTAATAAGCTAGAGGAAGCCAATTCAGAGGAAATGCTGAGTAACCCAAGAGTCCGTGTGTAACTCCTCTCCCCGTGATGTGGTTGTCAAGAACGCTCTGCAGTTCTTTGGGGCCTAACAGACTGGGTCTGACATTTTACCCTTACTCATGGGCTGACACTGTGGTAGGTTATCTACTTTTGGAAACAGTTTTCCTGGCCTCCTATGGGAGGATAACGATGGCAGATGGCAATGAATCTTTCCGTCATCTGATTGGTACCACCACAGAGTTACTCTGGCCAATTATCTTCCACAAGGGATGGCGCAGACATGCTGTTCTCAGTGGCTATGTGACATTATCGCCTGACACACTCCTCCGGTCCAACTCCATCGCTAAAGGAACACCCTCCAGGACATGAGGCTGCCCAGCCCGGTGTCCAGCTCTGCCCTGATGGCTCTACATTCGCGCTTTGATCATGCGAGCATCATCATGTTCACGATGGGGCACGTAAAATGCCTGACACCTTTTTCCACATTTGTGTATGGCCCAGTAACTGTTGGCTATTTTGAAAAGTTCAGGAGAGACTCAAATTTAATTTGCCTCATAATTGAAGGCACACTTGATGGGAGGAAAAAAAGTAAAGAGAACACCATGTCTGGCTGGTGGCGGAGGTGAACTGAGGAGAGGAAGGCTTGAGATGCAGTAGATAGTAGGCAGTCCAAAGGACAAAAGTTCCTGGACTGAACTTGGTTTTTATGGGATGGAAGATATATTACTCTTTTTGTATCTCCCAGACCACCCGTAACATTTCATTACCTTAACTTTGATGAAATATTATCCCGTGTGTGTGTGGATCCCTTCCACTGAACTGTGAGCACCTTGGTAGCAAAACAAATCTAATGACATGTGTTAGGATCTAGCCCTTTCCAGACCTGGAGCACCCAGCACTGTTGGCCCTGCTCCAAACACCTGGGTCCACCTGGACCCCCGTGAATCCCCTCTAGCAGGGCAGTTCCCTGTGAACCTCTCTCATTAACTCATGATTGCCTCCAAAACCAGCACCCAGGATAGCAAATCCCGTGGTCCTTCAGATAATTTCAGGGATAGGATGCCTACCCATCCCTGCTCAGCCAGGCTTCATTCATCACTCTGAACCCCAAAACCTGCCCCATGAGAGCCCCCCATCTGACATCTTAACTTTCCCATACTTACACTTTCTACACCTGCTCTGTCTCCTCATCTTGTTTTTAGCCTTAATCTAAGCCATTCCCAAAACTCAGCTTTCATCATCTGAAACCTCAGCTTTAAGGGGGCCATTATCAACTTTGGACAAGGACTTGCTTTCCAAACCTATCATCATGACCTAAAACCGACGGTTATCAAATTCCAGCTCAGACTTCTAAAAATGAAAGAATACAATGCTAAAATAAAACCAATTTCATTCGCTGCCTCAACTTAATTACCTATGATTATGTTATCATCATCCTCTCCATTGAGAAACATGTAATTTCTCAATGATTTTGACAAGTCTGAGATTAGAACTGGTTAGCCAAAATTACTTGATTTCAATTTTGTCTACAAAAGATGTTATACTTGGTGTCCTAATATATCTGGCAATACATTACAAAGGGGTGAGCTCAAAATAGAACATTAAAAATTGTAAGCTCAGCCAGTACAGGTGGTGCATGCCTTTAACCTCAGCACTCAGGAGGCAGAGGCAAGCGGCTCTCTGTGAGTTCGAGGCCAGCGTGGTCTACAAGAGCTAGTTCCAGGACAGGCTCCATAGCTACAGAGAAACCCTGTCTTGAAAAAAAAAAATGCAAGCCCAATTGAAGAAGAAACACCCTTCAGGGGCACAGGAAATGGCTCACTGGTAAAGTGTTTACCAGTTAAACATGAGTTCATGTCTCTAAAACCAAATAAAAAGTCATGTGCAATGAAATATGACTGAATGTCTGGCACTGAGGTGGAAGAGACAGGTGGATCCATGGAGCTTGCTAATCACCTAGTCTTGTCAAATTAACAAATACTAGGTTCAACAGAAGCCTTCCCACCACCAGCAGCAAGAAACACACACACATACACACACACACACACACACACACACACACACACACCACATGCATATGTACAAACCCTCTAAAGGGATATGATATTATTTCCATTTGCCAAAATAAATTCACAAGTATCCATAGTTGGAGAATACAGAGTCACGGGTCTTTTGTCTGTATCAGTCAGCTCTCTCTTTTCAGAGCAATGACATCTTTGCCCGTCCAAGGCCATCACAGTGAAGGTATTAGCTGTGTGTTTTTCCTTTTCTTGCTTCCGGAACAAAACGAAGCAGCACTACGTTCTCTCATGGAACGCCTACCGAGAACAGCACAGTTATAGCACACAAAGGCTAATTTAGCCTCAGAGCACACTCACGGGTTCTCCAGAAACACATGCTGGGGAGAGCTAGAGACTTCCCAAAAGACTCACATGAGAAAAATGAAGAATCAGGAGACAAGGCTAAATGACCAGGCTGGCAACAAAATGACAATGCAGAAAATACAGGCACAGCCCAGACCACGGCTGTCCCCAGGTGAGCGCTAAAGGACAGACATAAGAGAAGCGTCTCCAGGGCATCCAGGGGTTTCCTAGACTGTCTGACCACTTGGCTGAATGACCCCTTCCCTGGAACATTTTCATAAGGTTCCTAACATTATACAAGATGAGGGAATGTCTAAGCATGCCCCCCCCCCGAAGAACCAGTCTAGAGATACTCAACCGTGATATGAATCCCACACAGAATAAGAAACTTTACATTCCATTTTTCGAATATTGTCTGTTCCTCGGAAACACAGCTCTTCATAATAACCATGCTCCCTAACTATCACAGATGATTTGATGTTCAAAGCAAGTTTCCCAGGACGAACCATCTCATGTCATATGAAAATGAGGCTGAGCTGGCAGGAGAGCCGGAACCCGTGGGAGACAGAATGCAACCAGAGAGTGAGGATCATACAGCACCAGCTGTGAAACGGTTCTCCCTGGAGCTTCATCTGCCCCTGGACTCCCAGGCTGTGGGTTATTGTGTGCTACCTGAGGCCCAGGGACAGAGCTGGAGACCACAGCGGCAATGTACTGAATACGAGACTGCCACATGAGATTCTCAGCAAGTGACCTGACCCAGAAAACACACTATCCCACAACAGGAGAGCTCGGAAGCTGTTCCTGCCTCTGTCTGGGATTTGAGTGACCATGAGAACAAACAACAGAATTCTCAAGTAGAAACTCCTGATGACAGATCCATCCAACTAAATTTATCTGAGTGAAGAAAACAACCAGCCCAACTCCGCGTTAAAATGGATCCTCAGGGCACAGATCACACAGCCGAGAGGCTCACTAAGGCACAAATACTGGAGGACTCTAACTTAAATCTACATGTTAAGGAGTTCTAGAGTTGAGAGTCCAATAGACGATCAAAGCTCAAAATGAGTAAGAAATAAGCAGGCGCCAGCAGAAAAACCAAACAGCGCAGTATGGTCAGTCTGGCAACATCTGCAAGTTAGAGGGGCTGCCATAGGCTACAGCGTGCATCCTTTTGATATGCGTAAGTAGACACTGAATGCATGACTCATAGAGACTGTTATAGAATATGGTCTGGAAAAGAACAGAACAGATACAAAACACAAGTACCACTGATCATAGGAACCCCAAAGAAGGGCATCAGTGATAACAGGCTTGAGTGGAGAACTGGTAAAATGGAAATACCTGGAATGTAGCACACGCGGGGAAGGAGGAAGCATGAGCTAAAAACATCGAGAGGGCTGGGATATGGCTCAGTCGTAGTGTGCTTGTCTACCGTGTACCAAGGCCTGGGTACAGTCTCCAGATCACAAGAACCCCATGTGGTGGTGCATGCCTGCAATCCCAGCCACGGAAAGTGGAGACAGAGGGGGGATCAAAAATTCAAGGTCGGGAACTGGAGAGATGGCTCGGTGGTTACCAGCCCTGGCTGCTCTTCCAGAGGACCTGGACTCAATTCCCAAAACCCACATGGCTCACAACTATCTGTAACTCCAGTTCCAGGAGATCTGACGCCTTCATACCAATGCACAGAAAATCAATTTAAATAAAAATAAATGTTAAAAAAAGAAATTCAAGGTCATTCTTGACTGCACAATAAGTTCAAGGCCAGTCAGGACTATGTGAGACACCATCTCATGATAAGTTAGTGGTATCAAGGTAAGAAGCCCCAGTAGGTATCCAAACTCCCTTCAAACAGAGAGAACTAAGAAGTCATATTCAAAGAAGAAAAAAAAAGTAACTGGGAATTTTTCAAAAGCACAATGCATCTAAATCCCAGGTCAACTCAACCAAGATGAATGTGTGCTAATCAAATAGGAGGTCAGTAACCTCAGGGGGACAAGAATTTGACCGGCATCTGGTCTCTCACACCTAGAAGGAGAGCAAGTTTACGTGTCAACCAAAGAGTAAAAGAAAGGACACGGGACTATCACTTTGAAAAATGAAAAATGTTCTTGAAAATTATGATGGTCAAGCTCCAATTGTGCATTCTGAAAACTTGAATAAAGTGCATTTGAAAGACCCTTACCACAGGAATTTCAGAAAGCGGCAATTTAAGACAAACTGTCCCCAGAAAGAATGTCTAAAATGCAAGTGAGGATGGCTGGTGGGCCAAGTGACATGTGGGAAATCACATGAGCAGATGACATACAATAGTGATGGAGTGCCTACGTGGGAAGACAGCATTCTTCAGACCGCTAGGAAAGAATTGCATAGACCTCTGCAGGTACCACTGTAATCCAAGGGTCCTAAGACCTTCATCAGGTCTTGGAGTGAAAATACGCTGCCTTCAATATTTTAAATAATATATGGCAAAATTCTTGAGGCAATCAACAAGAGAATAAAAGGTACAGCTCAGTGTAGTTTGAGTGAGAAAGGAAATGAGGGGTGGGAACACTGCTATACCACAATGGAGGAGAGAAGACAGGGACAGAAAGAAGGGGAAGAGAGGAAAAGGAGTCTTAAACACAAAATTTTAAGTGGAAATAAAAATGCCTGGTTTACAAGCAAGTTCTACCAAACATTCAATAACACACACACACACACACACACACAAATTTTAATGAGAAAAAAATTCCCTAGCTCACTGTTAAGCAAATATTAAATCCCCAAATCATGTCAAAATAGTATGAGAAAGAGTACTTAGAAGGCTGAGCTCGGAGGATTGCTACCAGTTCAAACCCATCTTGGACTGCCCAGCATTTCATCAGACTAACCAATGTTATACAGGGAGATGCTATTTTAAAAAATAATATTTTCCTGGGTATGAGCATTTGACTACATGTTTATATGTGCACTACATGTGTTCCAGGTGCCCGTGAGACCAGAAGACGGTATTGGCTCCCCTAGAACTGGAGTTACAGACAATTGTGAGCCACCACATGGCTGTTGTGAATTAAACCCGGGCCCTCTGAAAGAGCAGCAAGCACTCTTAACAATGGAGCCATCTCTCCAGCTCCTGATTTTTTTAAATTAAAAAAAAAATTGACCATATTTTTAATTAAAAATATTTGACCAGTATAAGAAAGGAGAATATATACAAGTGTCACTCACACATATAAACCAAATTAAATTCCGTGAAAGATTAAAAAAAGAAAACACGGGGCCAAGTGAGCTTTATGATAGAAATAGACAAGTGTTCCAACACTGGCAAAGCTACTAATATAATTCACCACACCAAAGATGAAAGGAAACATCATGATCAAACCAACATGTCAAATCGCCAGATTCAACATCTGCAGCAGATGCTTGCAGGCTCACTCCTTAACTTGATAAAGGGCAGTAATCTGCTGAGGTTTCCAGCAGACGGAGCTCTCAGTGATAAAAGCCCAAGAGAGCCCCACTTAAAAAGAACAACCAGCCCGGTAGTGGTGGCTCAGGTCTTTAATCTCAGCCTCCAGAGGAAGAAACAGGTGGATCAGCCTGGCCTACAGAGCAAGTTCCAGGACAGCCAGAGTGACACAGAGAAACCCTGTCTTGAAAAACCAATTAATTAATTAAAATAAATGACAGCTGTAGACTAGAAGAAAGAACTCTTTTATCATAGCACATGGCTTAATTCTCCACAGAAAACCCAGAAGAATACACAGTACCCTGGAGGTAGTGAGTTCATTTGCCAAAGCTTGCACCTCAGGAAAAGATAGGATCTCGTTTCCCCAAGAAAGAACAGCTTGAAAGTGACAGTTTAGGAAAGACGCCGTGTGTGACTACAGCCAGGAAATGCTGGTCAATAGCTCTCACAATGGATACATAAAGAGCTTGATGAAGAAATTATTTAAATGCACTGAAATATACTAAAGAAAACCAAAATAAACACAGGGGCAGAGTGCATTTATTGGCAGAAGGAGTCAATATCAAATTATGTATATTTGCCTCAATACTATGGGGGGGGCGTGAAGATTGACTTAATGCAACCACAATCAAAACTACAACTAGGTTTTCTTTCAAAATAAAAGCCTGGCAAGCTGGTTGTCCAATCAGAAAGGAATGCTGATATAGACGGATCAAAGCGACGGCTTTCCTACCCAGATGGTGACATATATAGGTGCACAATGGGATAGCCAGTATGGCCCAAGGATAGAGAGAAAAACAGAATAAAGGATCCAGAAAGAGACCCAAACACGCTTGAAACGTGAATAGTAAAAACGTTGAATAGTAAAAACCCTATGGACTGGGAAGGAATCACCACTCACTCAACAGTGCTGAGACACCAGGAAACCCATGTGGGAATGGAAGGCACGTCACTCAAGAATCAGTGTCCCAGGCATGAAAGTGAGTGTAAAAAAGAAAAAGGTTTACAGTAACAAGAAAAGAAAAAATAGTCACTACATATGATGACGATGTGGCTAATGTCACTACCAAAGCCAAAGAACTTGGTAATGTGTTTGTTAAGAAATCACTACAAGAGGGGCATTACGTCAAGAGTATGGGCATCTAAAATACAAGTCTCATGAAACAAGACAAATCCTTAACATAGGGGAAAGGGAAACATTTTTGACCCCTCTTTCAGTTTATAACTGTTTTTATTGGTTTTTCAAGACAGGGTTTCTCTGTAGCTTTGGAGACATATAAAAAACTTTTTGCAGAAAAAAATGTGTACTATAAGATTTGTGCAAAAATGTTCTCCATAACCATGCAGTCAATGGTCAGACCCTGGAAACAACCCAGACATCTTTCATAAGAGATAATAATAGCTCTCTCCTACTCACTATGAGAGCAGGAGAAAAGCTGCATGAGGAGGAGGATTCTAGTTGGTTAAAAGCCAAAAGCTGTCGTCAGGCGGTGGTGGAACAAGCCTTTAATCCCAGCACTCGGGAGGCAGATGCAGGCGGATCTCCGTGAGTTCGAGGCCAGCCTGGGCTATAAGAGCTAGTTCCAGGGCAGGCTTCAAAGCTACAGAGAAACCCTGTCTCGAAACACTAAAAAAAAAGCCAAAAGCTGGGTAGCAAAATACTGTAGAGCCATGAGGCAGGCAATGAGCAGCAGAAATTCCTTCCAGGTAAAGAACAAGATAAGGAGAGAGCACGAAGGGCCCCTTAGCAGACCTCTGAAGAAGTGACCAGCATTTCAGGGTCTTACTTAGGAAGCAGCTACAAGAGCATGGTATTCACTGCCAGCCTTATACACTATGCATCTGCCTGTAGATAATGTAAGCTTGAACAAGAAAAATTAAAATGCAGAGCCAAAACATGAAGAAAAAAAGCCAAGAACATATACAAAACAAATGAATGCAAAATATAACCCACGTGAACTCAATTCTAACAAAAGGCCTAGGAAAGATAATTGAGCATTAGCAGGGCGGTGGTGACACACGCCTTTAACCCCAGCAATTGGGAGGCAGAGGCAGGTGGATCTCTGTAAGTCTGAGGTCAGCCTGCCTTACAAAAGCTAGTTCCAGGACAGGCTCCAAAGCTACAGAGAAACCTTGTCTTAAAACACCAGAGGGAAAAAAAAAAGATAATTGTGCACAGAGCTGATGGTGACCCGTGAGAGACTCATAAATGCTTACAGTGATCGGGGCTTTTGTTCACCATTTTCAGTTCTTCATAATGCATAAAAGAATCTAAATGTGACTTTTGATATAGAAAAGTACAAACAAATGGACTAGAGAAGCATTTGGTGCCTTCCTCTTCATACCCATCCTCTCCAAGCCCACACTCTTCTGACTTAGAATCCAAATCAAAGGGCATGAAGTGTAGCTCAGTGGCAAGGCAATTGTGCAAGGAATGTGTGCAAGGAGCTTGTCCAAGGCCCTCAGCTTTTTCATTCAAATTCGAAATAGACACATAGCAGAACATAAGCGAGCCGATTTGCCATTCTGATCTTGAAGTGTCTTCTTCCTCTCTGATTTTCAAACACTTTCCTAGAACTCAGTCCAGACCTGCTTACGTCTCACTTCCACAGTGAGGCACTTAGCCAGTTAGAAGTGATCATTTATTTTTCATTCAAAGCAAAAACAACACACACACTTATTATTAAATGAAAATGACATAACCGAATCCGTATAAATCACATGGGGCCTGCCTTCAACTCATTTGTTTCTAATTTATTTTCTCTATTAGGAACATGTTGCTAAGATCACAAGAGAATAAAGCATCACTCACATGGATTAAGCCCTCCTACCCATCTGCATCAAGGCGACCCGAAGGTCGGCCACGGGATCCAAAGGAAGGCAATTACCCACAGTGAGTGAAGGAGGAGGTTCAAGGCTGCACTGCCAAGAAATGACATATTCCAGTGGACTCAAACCACCCTCTTTGAATCTTGGCATCTGGTGGTATAAAAAATGAGATTAAGGAACACTGAAAAGCAAAGCTTGCCACCTGCTGCCCAATAGCAAAATCGTCCATGTGCAGATTACACTCTTGTTTTTTAAATGAAAGCTCCTTCACAAGCCCACTGCCACGGGTGTCCACATATTATGTAGGCATCCAGTAGTTCTTGCTACTTTTTTTTTCTTCTAAAAGAAAATGTCAACCCTGTCTTCTGTTTTTACCCAGATACTATTTCCAGGACTGTACATAATCAGCCAGAACTAGAGTGCCTCAAAAAGAAAGAGAGGGGGAAAAGGAGAAGGAGGAGGAAGAGAGAAAGAAACTAAAAGGAATTAAAACACACACAGCACTTCCAAACTGCGACACACATTGTGTGTCTAATAAAATTGAAGAAACTGCATTTGTGTTTATTACAGTATCCAGACCGGGGAGGAATGCCTTTGAAAATGTGCCAGCATTGTCCTATGCTCCCATGGCTTGTCATCGTTCTAACATGATAGGGAATACTACATCCAGTTTTGGAGCCATGCAGACTTTAAACTCCAAACATTAAAGCATAACTGCATTATGCAAGTTTATAAATAGTTTATATGCATTCACATAAAGAACGCTCAGTACTGGTCCAGCTGACCAAAAAGGAAAACAAAGCTCTCAATAATTCTACCACCATTCTAAGATTCCATTTAAACATTTCAGTTGTCAGCTATCGTAACTACACTAACACTCCCTAGTGTTTTCAGGGGCTCTTGACGGATCCAGTATCAACTCCTGTTTTCATTGATTCTCGTACAATCTGAGAAGTTAACGAACTTTAGCCTTAAAAACAAAGCAACCAACTATCAAATATTGTCTGTCTTCTAACTCTATACATGCGTGATTCCATGAGGTCAGGACCTCAAAAACAATCCAAAAGAAGAAAAAGAAAACACATCTGACGGGGATGGGGGCAGGGAGGGAACGCCTGAGGGTGAGCTAGAAGCCATCAAGTTTAGCGATTATAGACACCACATGCATTCTAGGCCCTCAGAGCTCTGGACCAAGAAGATGCCAGCAGCCCCTTGAAAGACTTGTGAAAAACTAGTTTATTACATAGCATCTATAAGTCTGGGGCCTCTGAGGCACACCACAGGCTGAGCTTGCCTATGTGCAGAATAGAGCCAAAGTGATATGAAGTACTTTGTTCATCTAGATCTACTATACAGCGGGCAGCCAAAACCAGCTCACATTCAAGACAACACCATAATCTTGTCCTGTTTCCTAGTGGGTATTGCTTTCCTCAACACTAGAGGCAGTGTCTCCATACAAAAAGAGGCCGGCTCAGTGGCTGTCACTTGAGGCTGCTATTCCTGGGAAAGAGCAGCACACTCTCTCACAGTCCCTTTGCAGGAGTCCTCAGGGGCTATTAATTTCTGCACTGCTATTGCAGCGTTTCTGATCAGCAGAAAATTCTCCCAATCTCTCACCTCACTGCCCATACTGGCCACACTAAGGCATCTAGAAGCAATCCATTTGTAAGTCTAATGCTAGTTACATTTTACCAACTACATCTATGATTTGAAACAGAACCTGGTACACACAGGAAGAGTTCAGTAAATTACTCGCTTATTGATCCCGGGACCATCAACACCAGAGCTAGATCTTGGCTGAGTATGAAAATATGCGGCTTTATTAGAAGGTATACGCTGCATTATATGCATTTTTCCTTTAAAAATATAGCTCTAAGAGCCAGAGAGAGACGGTTTAGAGGTTATGAGCAATTTTTATATTTGTTGAAGGCCCGGATTAAGTTCATACGACCAACGTGGCAAGTTGCAACTATCTGTAGCTCCAGCTACATTCTCTTCCAGATTCAACTGGCATCAGGACATATGTACATGCAAGCAAAACACTCGTGCACATAAAAATAAAAGTTGAAAATTAAAAATACAGCTGTATTTATTTTCATTAAACTTCTCTAGAAATAATACAAAGAAAAGGAAAAATGAATTCCTGTTATTCTTATTTGTTGAAATGAAAGAATATTTATATTAGCTGTTATCATAGCACCTGGAACATATGAAATAATGATATATGTGAGATTGAAAAATCCCCAACTATTCTGTTTTGGTTTTTGTTTATTTGTTTGTTTTAGTCAAAGACTTCCTAATAGAGCCATGCTCTGAGACTTCCTCAGGAAGCATGAACAAATGTCTTTCCACCCTAAACAAGGCACTAACAAAACACCAAAGAAGTAATTCCCTCCTAGGCTAGCTTAGTGAACGGAGGAGTTTGTTACAGGGGTGTGGATAGCTCAAAGGCTATCATCAGAAAGCCCACACAAGCAAGAGAACAATTTATACCTGCAGGCAGTTTGGCCACTTACCTCCCTAGCAACTGTTACTGATTACTATCCTTGGGGAGAGGAACTTCCTGAGATTTGTCCATTATGCTTACTTACTAAATCTTGTAAGTTTCATTTACTTCCTGAGCCTTAATGAGGCTCCTTCCAGAAGGAAAGATTTCAATTCGGAAGAAATAGCTGCAAGCTTAATTATCTCTTTTTTATGAATATCTTAAATTACTTTGAACATGAAGATATATGGGGCTTTAGTTCTTGTTTTTAAGAAACAGCGCTTTTCCCACTAGGTTTAGAAAGTATTTCCAATTTTGAGGCAATAGTGTTATTTCTATCACCTGGACTATGTGGCCCTCAGAGCAAATCATAAAAACTTTCTTGGCAACTTCAGACTTTAACAGATTATTAAACAAATACATGTCATATCTGAAACAAAAAACACATTACTTAAGAATAAATGTCACAAAATAAATATGCAATCTGTTTCATACATTTATATTTAACTATTTTAAGTATTGACTAAAAAGAATAGATACAATCAACAAATAGATTATTATAGAGGTGTAGGGCAGGGACAAGGGGCTCATTTCCAGTTCAGAGAATTGGGAATTATTTCATGATGTCTATCATGACAAGTATAAGCCAGGACTGTGTTGCCCATAGGAGGAGGAATACCAGAATGCTTCTGGCTTACCATGAGAACACACAGAGATTTATGTAGTAAGGGGCAGCAATAAAATGAATCCTTTAAGGCAAAAGCTATGCAGTTGAAGAGCAGAAAAGGTCAAAAATCAAAGCCCGATGAACATCTGGAGAACCAGGAATAAATACCTTGATCTTCCTACATAGCATGAGGACTTGTTATCCAGAGTGGTTTGAGGATGGATAGCAGATCAACAGAGAAGGAGATTAAATCTGGTTTTGTTTCTGATTGGTGAATTTGAGTCTGGGGATAGAGTAGAGTCAAGAAAAGGAAGCATTCAGACAAGATCTACCTCCTCATCCATTAAACTCTCTAGAGACAGATTAATATTACACTGTACATAATTTTTTAACCCTGACATATAAACAGGCAACACATCGTTCTTAACTTGGACCCAGAAGCTGTTTCCTTTATCAGCAAACTGAATTCCTTCTCTCAAGAAGTTGCAGTTGGCTATAAAGCAGGCCTACCCATCATCCCTCCCTGAAATGTGCCCACCATCAAGCTATGTCTTCTGCCCTCCGTGATGAGGAAATGCACAAGTGACTCTTGTATTTCCCTAATGACTGCTGTGGGCCTTTTCCTATTTCTCCCTATGCCCTATTGTGACTCCTCTGTCAGACTATCAAGGACATCCCAAACATGGGTCTCCCCACCAAACCTCGTTTGCTACTGATTTTCAATCCTTTCTAAAGAGAATGGTCTCCCAACAGTGTTATGGAAACGGCACACTCATACCTACACATTTGGATATTGCTGTTTACTTAGTGCCCTGCCTCTTCCTTAGGTCACCTAATCCTGCAGATTCTGGTCAATCTTCTTAACTATAATCCTCTAGTCCCCACTGATCTCCCCTTTCCTCGTTCCATATTAGATTTGTAAGCGGTGCCTACTCAAGTCAGTAACTAATGGGTACTGCCCTATGGTCATCACTATTGTTCAAACATACTATCTTGTCTTCAACTGATACGCCTAAACCAATGTGTGGCATGTGACTGACGCTCAACAAATACTTCCTGGTAGAATGAATGAATCAACGTTTAAAAACGGAAAATCTGGCAAGGCAGTGGTGGTGTATACCTTTAGTCCCAGCACACAGGAGGCAGAGGCCCATAGAACTCTGCCCATAGAGTTCAAGGTCATCCTCGTCTACAGTTGGGGCTACACAGACAAAGTCTGTCTCAAAAAACCAAAGATACTGGTCTACAAGAGCTAGTTCCAGGACAGGCTCCAAAAGCTACAGAGAAACCCTGTCTCGAAAAACCAAAAAAAAAAAGATAAATAAATAGGGAAATGTTGAAGAATCTGTATTGTGGAGGTCAGTGAGAGTTGTATCTTCACCGTGATGAACCAAAATAAGGCAATCAATTAGAGATGAATGAAAATCATCTAAACCTGGATAGATAAACACTCGGGTGTGTGTGGCTGGTAAGATGGGTTCACAGAAGCACCAGGTGCACCTGCCTGGCAACCTCCGCTCAGTCCCTGGAACCCACTAGCTAGCTGTAGTGGCTTCCAACTATAACCTCAGCACTCCTACTACTAGACAGGAGGCACACACAGGAGGATGGCCCCCAAGTCTACAAAGCAGCAGACACAAGAGATAGGTGCTTCAACCAGGTGGAAGGTGAGAACTGATTCTCTAGCGTTGTCTCTGACCTTCTCATGTACACACGCATGCCTGCACACATGTGTGCATGCACACACACACACACACACACACACACAATTTAATCTAAGAAAAAAGATTTATTTCTATGTAAACCAGTAAGTCTCTAATAAGATAGAAGAATCCTGAAAAAAAAGTCACATAAGAGTAACCAACTGCATTTATGTCTTCATGGGCGAATAGGGATTTTTGAAAGCACAGGGCAAAAAGAAAAGCTTCTTGCAAATTTGAAGATAAGAAATAAAATAATAGTCTTCCCCTTGAACCCCTTGAAGAATTCTTGAAATGTAGGACTAAAGGTTCTTTAATATGAAAAGAGCAATTACAAATAAAAAACAATAGATAAAAGAACATTATAAAGAATATTAGCAAACTATTCACTCAATAAATTCTCCTATACTCTAATAAATTCTTTTATACTCAAATATGAAATATTCAATCTCACTGAAAAGAAAATCTAAAAACACATATTAAAGTTATTTTGACATCTCAAAAAATATGCCAAACCATTAAAACTTCACAAACTGTCATTTACTTGATTTACTGAAGCTTGATTTTTTTTCAGGGACCACACTGGTTCTGTTTAAAATATCACATGTTGAAATAATCTGATATACAGGTGTCAGTAGTACATTCCCATAAAATTTACCACCTCAGCCAGTAGAGAAAATTAATCCAGGAGTAGGAAGAATTTCACAGAAAATACTCATGCACACTAAATTTCCTAATTACTGCGGGTCACAGGTCACCTTTTAAAACATTAAGTTGTGAAAAGTCCCCCTAATTATATGGCAATGTGTTCTTTAGAAAAGGGGTTTTTCTCCTTCAAAATACCTCAGCTAAGCTGGGAGATAAACAGAGGCCAAAGAAATCCAAGAAAGGCAGAAAGAAAGAGAAAAGAGCTTCCCAAAGAGGGGCGGGGTGGGGACTGCCCCCCCCCAGCCCTCTCTGATAACTTTCTTTAGTGTGTCCTGATCACACAATGTCCATGTTGTCTTCCTGCTAGAGTTATGAGCATCCTTCCTAGAAAGATAATTAGGAAGGATTAGTCGCCACACAAAGAGGCTCTGAGCAAATTAACAAAGAAAGAGGCCTCACCTCAACTTGTGCCCATCAAACCTCCCAACACCAGCGCCTGGCAAAACACCATCACCAAGTCAAGAAAAGACAGAACTCTGACCATGCAAAAGTCAAGCCCCTGTCAAAGAAAGCCCTAAAATGGGTTGGGTTGGGTTGGGTTCTGCTTGTTAAATCCTGTACCAGTGACAGATGGTCTAGCTGATTTGTAAAGGGCTGAAAATGGCTTTCTACAGAGGCAACCAACGCCACTGAACAGACTATGTTTACAGTGAATCTTGAGTTGTTTTGAAAATAAAGAATGTTTGTTCAACAATTTGAGATTCACAAAACCACTAAAATATTCACTGTTCCATATTTTTGTGTGTAGGGGGTTGGGGCTTCAAAATACTGCCTTGAATTTGTTAGGTTCTGAAACAGGATCTCACTGTGTAACTCAACTGGCTTCATACGGGCAATCTTCCTGCTTCTACTTCCTAAGTATTGGGATTACAAATGAGAGCCACCATGCCTAGTCTTTTTTCCCCCTCCCATTATTTTGAGTAAAGGAGTCTCAGAATGATATAAAAGAATGTGAAACAGTCAGGGAGCCTGGTTCAAGCCCTAGCTCCCGAGTCACTTTGGGCAGGGCGTTCAGGATCTGGCTTCATAGCACAGTTATAAAACATTATGGTTTGCATTGGTAGAAAGTTCTGGAAAATGGGGAGGGGGGACTTTGCCCAATTTTCATTTTATTTTCCATTGCACTCAAATATTAACTTCCAAAGGGATAAGCACCCAGGGTTGATTCTGCCCACAGATACTAACACTAATCAAATAGCTCTTCAGTATTTTGGTGGAGCTAACTTCATTACGTGATGCAAGCCCAGAATCCCAGGAACTCTAGTGAAAAATAATTCGGGTATGCCTGATCGTCCCTGTTGGCTTTCCAGGAGCTTGAGCCAAGTGTGTCAAGGTTCAAATCAATATGTAATTTAATACTTACAAGCACTAGAAAACTTGGGGCTCGTAAAAAGACTTTACAGCGTCAGTGTCCAGAATCCTCCCAAGAGAGGGGCTGGCCAGCTGCGCTGTCATACTCTGTATAAAGTGGCTTCAGCATTTCAGAGCCATGTTAGGAAATACAAGGAGCAGAAAGACCCAACACTGTGAAGTCAAGACCCAGAAAACTAACTATGGTCTGATCAATAAAAAACCTTCAGGACATCTAGAGACATAGTAGAGATGGGTCCTTTAATACCTAGCAATACCAGAGAAAAACACAATTCCAGGCCAAACTATTTACCGGTCCTGGAAGAGACAATACAATGAATGGTTGAGACAACTTCTGCTGTTACTGTCAGTTCCTTTGCCTGGTCACCAGGCATCACTCTGGGTACAGTGAGGCAGCCTCGAAGACTGATTAATATCTGCACTGCCAACATTTGAGTTCTACTGAGTCACAGATATCACTCACCAAATAAGCACTAAGCAGGCAGAAGAAATTGCATAGGAATCCAAATGAATGCTATGAAGGTGCAATGCATGCAAGATGCCATGAGGGAGCCCTGCAGGAAGCAGTTGCGGGGTCTGAGATTAGCAGAATGTGTATAATTTAGTTAGAAAAGTGGACAATAGATTAAAGGCAGAAAATGCTTCCTGCTCATGTCAGGAAGGAACTGGCTGGACAGGACCTTGACAATGACCAGAAGAAAGAGAACAAGGTGAGTATAGGAAATCAGACTTCAATGTGCAGAAGATTCTGATCTTCACTTCTGAGAAGCCTGCTGAGACCTTTAGACAGAACAAGGAGAAACAGGTATCGTTTCGGCACAGGGAACTCACTAGCTACGATCTTAGGTTTACATCCAATCATTCTTCATAGAGTCCCAAATTATAGGACTATAGGAGACAATAAAAGCTTCTCTCCCTGCTGTTAAAGTAGAGAGAAAGTAGAGAGGAGAATTCTGGGGAAACTGAGGCTGTGTTAAGTTTCCTCTGAGACCTAAACATTCCAACCTATAAGGAAGCACGGAGGTAAACAACTCAAAACAGCATCTGGAGTCCCTGAAACAGAACATATTCACTAGGCCCCTCCCTGTTACAATAATCAATAAAAGCCAGGAGTCCCCCTCAAATGACTACAGCTGCAAAGAAGACTCTGAGACCAGACCAGCTGCCTGGAAGAAGCAGAAACCAGCCACGTTGCAGGAAGAGTCACTTGGAAAGGACCTCTCCAACCTGCTGAGCTGCTTCAGTGATGGAGGAGGGTCATCTGTCTATGTGTTACTTTCATTGGTTAATAAAGAAACTGCCTTGGCCCTTTGATAGGACCGAAAATTAGGTGGGTGGAGTAGACAGAACAGAATGCTGGGAAGAAGGCAGTGAGGCAGACGCCATGATTCTTCTACCCGAGATGGATGTAGGCTAAGAGCCTTCCTGGTAAGCCACCACCTCGTGGTGCTACACACATTAATAAAAATGGGTTAATCAAGATGTGAGAGTTAGCCAGTAAGAGGCTGAAACTAATGGGCCAGACAGTGTTTTTAAAAAATACAATTTGTGTGTTATTATTTCTGGGGCTAAGCTAGCCATGCGGGAGCTGGGCAGGACAAAAAACAGGCCTGCCCACAACTCCTTCTACACTGCAGGCCGTACAGTGTGCTCCAAGTTCCCAGTTTTGTGTGAATTGTCACCTGCACTAGAGTAGGCTTTGGTGATGTAGCTGTCTTTGAGTCCTTTCTGCTCCTTTAAGTAACCCCTCACCCATATTCCTTTAAGCAACCCCAATAAAACTCATGATTTACCAAGTTGAACTTTGGTAGTGTCCACACTCTGGTCATGAGATTTCTATGTGGGGTGAGTAGACATATGTTTCTCCACAGGGAAAGGTTTGTCACATAAACAACTGGTTAAAAGAATAGAATCTCTGGCCTGGGTAGAAAGACCTAGCATTTCAGTTGGGCCAGGTCAATCTCCTGTCCAAAAACCACTCCTACGCAGGCAAGTTCACCTTAAGACATAATAAAAGAGATAGATAGGCTAATTATTCCTTTAATGAAATACTCTACTATGCCTCCCAGAATTCCAGCCCCCAGCCTAGTTTCTACATGCCACCATGGGGTTTTCTGTTGGATCAACTCCCTAACTCCAAAAGGTATAACTTTTTCTTCTCTTTTTCTTGACATTTTCTTTGGGATGCTAGGGATAACTAAATACACGTTTTCCTCATGCTTTGGGCTACTTTACCTCTGCTCTAAAGCCCCACCTCCCCACACTGGTTTCCTGCTGTCAGTCAGTGGATCTCCATGTCAGTAGCTCAAACAACATGGCTTTCCCCCTTCTTTCTCAATCCTCTTCCTGCAAGCAGCTGCTGAAGTTTACTGCCTGGCTGCCTTAAGGTGCCTTTAATTTAAATAAAATTGTTCTTGAGCATACATTTGACTCTACTCTTAAATTCTCCTATTAATGATACTGAAAACCCCAAGAGGGGATCCTGACTATCCCCGTATCATTTGGCCACCAAGAAAGAATTCCTCTAAATTTCTGTCATACTATTCATAAGCATAAAACATACGATCAATCTACTATCTAATTCCACCTGGTCTTTCTAGCTTTTCTTGCTATCACAGATACACACATCTTCCCCAAAAATAGAAGGCCTGAATAAAAGAGAGGCATTTTTTCCTAGATTAATGAATCTAAGGCTTCTCTTCTCCATAAAACTTTTGTGGACATTCCTCCCACTTAGAAGTTCTTACCTCCAAGACCAAGAGACTTGAGGTCTCTGCTAGTTCGACTCGAATGCCTTTCAGGGAAAGGTAACTAGGCAAAGTACACATTCCACTACACATGGTGGGCTCTGCCTTTTAGCTCCAACTCGCTACGTATTTTAGAGGACTTGAGGTAGAGTCCACACTCACCTCACACGGGATGCCCACCCTTTAGAGTCTTTATTTTAGGCAATTCTGAGGCTGAGAACAGGTATGAAATTTTAGACTTAAATGTTAGTCAAACTCTTAAAGCAAGAGAAGCAAGGAAGAAGGGGTTAGTTTAAGCTTAAGGAAACTTCGTTAGCAAAGCACATTCAAAGGGAAGGAAGGATTTAACTGTGATTTAATCAGTACCAGCGTCAAGCTCAACAGCGTTCTGACATTGTCAGTTATGCAGTGACAATCTAAAGATCATGGGTCCACGTCAGTCACATTGGCACAAGGGGATTTACAAGTTTCAAAAATGTATTTAATGACTTTTCAATCCCACGTCCACTGTCAGTTTGGAGCACGTCCTCTGACAACTAAGGAAATCTGTTCTCAGTGCACAAATGTTTTCAAACATAGAAGCAGCACAGGAGAAGCATTCAAGGCTCCAAGGCCATCATCTTGTTGGTAAAAAGTGGGGCCCTATTTCCTCCTGTTCACTTGTGCCCACCCTTCCCAGACCCCTCCAAGAACATAGCAATCAGTCTTCAGCCACACTATCTAGGTCTCTCAACCTTTCTAACTCTGTGACCCTTTAATACAGTTCCTCATGTTGTGCTGACCTCCAACCATAACAATATTTTCGTTATTACATCATCACTGTAATTTTGATACTGTTATGAATCATAATAGAAATATCTGCTCTGTCACCCTCCATGGGGGTCATGACCCACAGTTTGAGAACCGCTGGTCTAGAGGATGAGGTTGCTTGGGTGTGCCCAAAGGCTCAAATCTATAAGTAGTCTTCTCAGGGCTCCTCACAGTCCTGGCCATCTCTAGCCTCTTGGTCTCCTGGATTCACATTATTCCTCCCTGGCAAGTGCCTGGGTGTGCTTACACAAAGATATAGTGATGAGCTGCAGGCAGGCCTGCTTTTCATGCTGCCCGGCCCCTGGCCACCAGCTAGCTTATGCCCCGAGATAACAACACACAAACTGTATTTATTTAAACACTGCCTGACCCATTAGTTCCAGCCTCTTATTGTCTAATTCTCACATCTTGATTAACCCAATTTTAGCAATCTGTGTAGCACCATGAGGGATGGCTTACCAGGAAGATTCTAGCCTGCATCCATCTTGGAGAGGAGAGGCATGGCGACTGCTTGAAGCATCTAACTAACTTCCCTCCTTCCCATATTCTGTTCTGTCTACTCCACCTATCTAAATCCTGCCCTATCAAAAAGCCAAGGCAGTTTCTTTATTAACCAATGAGCGTCTTCCATCACAAAGATTTCAAGAGACAATGTAAAAGAATTAGATATTTAAAACTTCAACCTGTGTGAAGTACTTAAATCTATTTTTACTAAAGACATAAACATTGGCTTAGCTTCTAACTGGAAGGTACTAGGGTAGCTAGTCACTAACCTTGTGATTATAGCTCATTCACAGCAGGAAGGAAGACTGCCAGAACAAGTTTAGCTCTGTGGTAAAATACTGTGGTGAGCAGAAAAATTGTCCTTTCCAGAGTCACCCTTACTTTACACTCCAGAACCTGTGAGTGCTGATGTTCACAGCAAAGGAAGACTAAAGGTACAGATAAAATTAACACTGCTAATCAGCTGGCCTTGGGATGCATTATCTAGACAGGTTCAATACAATAAATAATAAGTACCCTTAAAAGATGAGGAATCCAAGGATGTAGCATCTGAGGCAGGAGGACTGTGGGTTTAAGGCCAGCCTGGGCTACTTAGTAAGACAGGGAGAAGGGAAGAAAAGGAAAGAGAAATAGTGAGAGAGGTAGAGAGGGAAAGGGGGAATAAATAAGGGGAGGGAGGAGAGGAGGGGAAGAAGGAGAAAAAGGAGGAGGAAGAAGAGGAAGGGGAAGGGAAAGGAAGAAGGGGGAGAAGGAGGTGAGGGAAGAAGAAGAGAAAGAGGAGGAGGAGGAGGAAGAAAAGAGGAGGAGGAGGAGGAGGAGGAGGAGGAAGGGAAGGGAAGGGAAGGGAAGGGAAGGGAAGGGAAGGGAAGGGAAGGGAAGGGAAGGGAAGGGAAGGGAAGAAGTATTGTAGGAGACTTCTAGTTAGTTCCCAGCAGCTCAACCCCAAAATAACCACACAGAAATTGCAGAAACTGTATGAATTAAATCACCACTTGGCCCATTAGCTCTAGCTTCTTGTTGGCTAACTTTTACATCTTAATTTAACCTATTTCTATTCATCTGTATATCACCACATGGTTGTGGCTTACAGGCAAGGTTCCAGCATGTCTGTTCCAGGCACCAGTTTAGTTTTCCCTGCCTACTCTATTCTGCCCTGCTATAGGCTCAAAGCAGTTCTTTATTAACCAATGGTATTCACAGAGGGGAATCCCACATCAAAGAAGAAAGAAGACAGTTGCCAACACAAGAAAGATCAAGCCCAACACTGATGGCTCTGAATGTGAATGAAGGGGCCACAAGACAAGGAATGCAGGGAGCATCTGGAAGCTGAAATCAAAGTCATATCTGTTCCACAATACCAGGAAGAATGCAGACCCAGGCATCTCCTTGCAGCTCTCTGGAACCCATCTGGACTTCTGACCTCAGAATGACAAAATAAGTGTGTTAAGTGTCTAACCTTGTGACAGTTAACATGGCAGTGACAGGGAACTAGCACAAAGGCAGTCTTGATAACCTCTCCAGTTAAGAGACGACATGTATAGAGGACCTAAATTTGAGTCCGGAGACGGCATTTAAAGATAGGTAAAGTCTCTTCAGGCAAATGACTTAACCCCTCAACACCCGAGCAGCTGCATAATATAAAATGGAGATAATAGTACTGCAGCTTGAAGGTGATTGACCTTTCCTGGGCCCTAGGTCCTTGGTGCAACAGAGCTGAGGGGCGGACCTATAGGAGGCATAAGGAATCCTGAAGAATGTGCTTTGTGAGTAGACTGAGGTTTCTCTTAAGAGACTGGCTTCGCTCTGGTAAGACTATCTTTGGTATCAAGAAACTGGATTCATTACCAAAAGGAGGCCTACTACAAGCAACTCTGGCTCGTTCTTGTTTCTTCTCCCCACCTACGATCATTTTCCTCTCCTCCTCTTTCTTTGCTTTCCTTATCTTCCCTCCAAACCTACATGGCTACCCAGTCTTGGGCTGTCACCTCCCCAAAGCTATAAACAAACCTCTTCTTTATGAATGACTCAGTTTTGGATATTTTACTATAACAGCATAAAACAGAATAAGACAAATAGTATCAATTTCACATTCTTTTGAAAAGATTAAATAATATAATTGCCCAAAGCAATGAGAACAGTGCTTGGCACAGACCAGACTCTCGGTAAACACAAGCTGTTACCATCACACAGCACCATGGCCATACTGACCGCCAGCAATTAAACTGGGGAACAGACCGTACCCAAACTAGCACTTGCCCTTTTTAGCTGAAAACTTTTGAGTTTTTATCACAAATGTTTGAACATAAGTGACAGGGTTTAAACCAAGGCTGTTATTGGTTCTTTATCAAACAACTTTGGGCCGCTGTTTTCTCATGAGTGAAGTGTGTAGTGAGGTCTCATAGAACACGTGGCCTGCCCTTCTCTGGCCATCTCTCCAATCTCTACTTTATGGGTTATTCTTCCTTCAAAGTCTTTCTCTAGACCTCTTTAATTCCAGTTCCTTAGGGGCTGGAAAGATGGCTTGGGGGATAAGAGTTCGGATCCCAGCACCCACATTTTAAAACAAAACCAGAAGGGGAAGAAAAGCAGAAGCCAGGCATGGCCACATGTGCATCTGTAACCCCAGAGCTGTGGGAGGGCAGAGACAGGAGGATCGCTGCGGCATGGGGGCTGCAGCCTAGCTCTAGGTCTTTGTTAGATATCCTGTCTCAGAGGAATAAAGCAGAGGGTGATAGAGAAGGGCATCTCACTCTGTCCTCCACAGGCAAGCACACTGGTGCCTACACACATTGATAGATACTAGTGCATACGCACATTGATAATCATACTGGTGCATACACACATTGATTAATCATACTGCTGCATACATACATTGATAAATCATACTGCTGCATACATACATTGATAAATACTGGTGCATACATACATCAATAAATCATACTGCTGCATACATACATTGATAAATACTGGTGCATACATACATCAATAAATCATATTGCTGCATACATACATTGATAAATCATACTGCTGTGTACATATATTGATAAATACTGGTGCATACATACATCGATAAATCATACTGCTGCATACACACATTGATAAATACCAGTACATGTGTGTATACTTAAATAACAATCCTCATAAAAAGCTAAATATTAGCCAAAAGACACAAAACTTCAATTATTCAGAATGGAAAGGGTATGGATCGCTCGCAGCCAGATGACTACAGTTAATACCATATTGTAGACTGGAAATGCCCTAAAGGGTGCATCTTAAATGTTCTTACCATGGACAGCAAAATGGGAACTTGTGAGATGGTGTGGTGGTTTGAAAGAAAATGGGTCCCATAGGGAGGGGCACTATTGGGAGGTGTGGCCTTGTTGGAGCAGATGTGACCTTATTGGAAGAAGTGGGTCACTACTGGGGTGGGCTTCAAGGTCTCCAATACTCAAGCTACCCCTAGTGTCACAGTTTACTTCCTGTTGCCTGCCAATCAATATGCAGAATTCTCAGCTCCTTCTCCAGCACCACGCCTGCTTGTACGATTATAATGGACCAAAACTCTAAGACTCTAAGCTACCCCTAACTAAATGTTTCCTTTATAAGAGTTGCTGTGGTCTTGGTGTCTGTTCAAAGCAATAAAAATCCTAAGACAGCTGGATATGTAAATTCATCTGTTTGCAATAGTCATTTTATTTTTTATATTTATTTATTATGTATACAATATTCTGTCTGCATGTATGCCTGCAGGCCAGAAGAGGGCACCAGACCCCATTACAGATGGCTGTGAGCCACCATGTGGTTGCTGGGAATTGAACTCAGGACCTTTGGAAGAGCAGGCAGTGCTCTTAACCTCTGAACCATCTCTCCAGCCCGCAATAGTCATTTTATAATATGTACCCATCAAAGCATTGCAGTGAACACTGTATATATACAATTTTATCAACTGTTCTTCAATAATACTAAATATTTCCAAAAAAGAGCAAGAAACTGAAACAATCCAAAACATCCACCCAGACTATAATAAATAAGAAATATGGTATACACACATGGTGAAATAACCATCGACAATGTAAATAAACCAACTATAGTCCACAACTACACAGAAAGACCGAAGGTATAATACTAAATGGGAAACACACTATGTTACTAATAGACAATTCAAAGATGGGCAGACTAGGTCTGTGAATATGAAAAGTCCCTTTGGGAAGGAGGAAGGAGGAAGGTCTAGGGACACTGGGCTGTGCTTAAATGTCCTGCTCTTTAATGTGGATGACACACATGCCAGAAGGCAGCCACTTTGCTGTGACCATTAAACTATAAGCTATTGTTTGCTTTTGCTTTTAAGTTCCATGTAAGTCCAAGTTTAAAAGGTGAAACAGGACATCTTTGGTGATAAAACTAATCATTGGTTCAAATTTTTATTCTCATCCCAAAGGTCCCTTGAAATGATCTCTGGCAGTCCTTGGATTGAGTTCTTCACTTTTCAACTTTATAACATCTTGGCTCTACCTCCACATCATCGGGCAGATAGCAAAGACTTGTCAGGCAGATGTACAGTAAAGCATGCCGACTCAGCATTCAAGAGCCTGGGGCTTTACAAACACAGGCAGCATAATTCTAGGGGGAGAGGTAACTTCTGCACTGTAAGCATCCATGGAACTCCACGGGCAGGGGTATCCATGGAACACTGCGGACAAGGGTATCCATGGAACACCGCGGACAGGGGTATCCATGGAACACCGCGGACAGAGGTATCCATGGAACACCGCGGGCAGGGGTATCCATGGAACACTGCAGACAGGGGTTTCAACTTTATCAATGCCTTTCTTCCTCCAGGCAAAACCAGAAAAATTTGAAAGACTTCTACTACTTTCATGTGTATACATGCTGAAGCCATTGTCTTTCTCTATCATAGCTACATTATTTTTTAAGATCTAATACTTATTTTGTGTGTGTTTTGCCTACATGTACGGCTCTGCACAATATGAGTGCAGTGCCCACAGAGGCCAGAAGAGGGTGCAGAAACACCTGGAGATAGAGTTACAGACAGTTGTGAGCAACCACATGGGTCCTAGAAACCAAATCTAGGTCCTCTCTTAAGAACTGAGTGCTCTGAACTGCTCAGCCATCTCTGCAGTCCCTCTACCTTACCTTTTTTTCTTTATTACTTTATAAACAATACCATTCAAAATTTCCACTTTCTCCCCTCCTCCCACATTCCTCCAGCTCCTCCACTCACCTTTGGCCCCCTCCCCCTCCAGTCCTAAGAGAAGGCAGAGTACCCTGACCTGTGGGAAGTCCAAGGCCTTCCCCCCTCCATCCAGGCTTAGGAAGGTGTGCATCCAAATAAACTAGGATCCAAAAAAAAAAAAAAAAAACAGTACATGCAGTAAAGACAAATCCCAGCGCCATTATCGTTGGCTTCCCAGTCTGCCTCAATTGTGACAGAACCACATCAGAGCACTGGACTGAGTTCCTCTACCTTACTTTTTTTTAAAAAAATAGTGTCGCTCACAGATCCTGGAGCTCACTTACTAAACTGGCTGGCCTACAAGCATAAGACAGCACTGGAATTGTAGCTATGCACCATGTTTAGCTTTGCAGGAAGTATTTTTAATTTTATGCAAATCTCAGTTGAAGCCCCTCTGGGTGCCTGTGTGTGCAGAGAGGAGGAACTGCATGAACACTATCAGGAACATTGTAAACACAGGGAAGCTCAGAACAGACGGGGGAGGGGTTGCGGGGGAGAGTTCACTTCTGTGAGGCCCAGGTGAAGGGTCAACGCTAAGCAGTGTCCACTACAGTGTGAGAGATCATTTGGGGATAGTAGCAAAATTCAAGAGCTGAAACATCTCAGCTGTTCTAATACGTTCACTCCAAGTGCCAATGGCATCTTTCACACTGCAAAACCAGGGGCATCTCTCCATAGCTTCAGCTCTAGACAGCTTTCTAATAGGCTTTCTGTTGTTGGAGAACAAAAAAAGGAAGGTATGGGAAAGTTCAAATAAAGAGAATAAACTCGTGGGCTGCTACTGTCATCGCTGAGGGCAGAGAACTCGAAGGACTACTTCACCAAGTATCCTGTCTTTGGTGACAGCACATGTCTGTTTTGAAGATTCCCGAGCACAGGAATTCCTCACCGGGAAGGCAAGAGCCTGACAGAGCTGAAGCTGCACATCCCCTTCCACCTTCACTGCGGGGACATCACTCGGTGCCCTATCAACCAACCCACATGATAAATGTCAAGTACTCATTTCTCAAGAACTTTAAAAGTAGAAGGCGCCCCTCTGTGTGGACTTTTAAAAGACCTCCTCTATATTTAGGAACTTTCTGGCATACTATAAACTTGCTTGGTAAATATAGAACACATTTTGAGTTAGTCCCTTTTTTTTTTAAAAGAACACATTCAAATTCGCTCCTTTTACCTTCATCGCATCCATGAGAGGAAGTGGCAGTCAAGACGACTATCAGTGTCTTCAAAGGGAAAACCTAGTTTTTCCAGACCAGCTAAGCACCCTCTTTTGTTAGAGCAGGATACCAAAAAAACGAGGGAAAAATGACCACAAAAAAAGAAAAAAAGAAAAGAAAAGAAAAGACGGGCTGCGTGTGAGCTCTCCAGATAGATTTGACATCTATATCCTGAGTAAAACCAGACTTCCTGCTCAGGCTCAGAGAGGGGGACCAGGCACATTGTCTCCTCCATAAGGGCTTCCTCCTCACACAGTAGATAATAGTTCTGCACTTGGCAAAATGGCACTCATTGTACCAACACTCCCCCAAACAACTAAGGGACCTAACAAATAAACAATGTCCCTTTGAGCTCTGCATCAGTCTCCCATGGCCAGCGCCTGTATCCCCCATCATGAATAACAAGGATTTTTAAAAAAATCAGTATTTTACAAGCTTGTTGGCAAGCCTTTTTAGCGGCCCTGAGATGAATGTATCTGTGACGTAATGAAAGAGAGCTCAGAGCTGAAAAGAGCTGAGCCCTTTTGACTGGTGCTCTTTCAGGAGTTATTGCTACAGCCATGGCTCGTGTGCATTCACACCTGTTCACATGCAAATCAAAGACGGACCCTGGCAGGGACTACCATCTAACAGTGGCCCTTCAGGGGTGGCACTCACAGTCTGCACTTGAATAACATGCACAGGATGCACGTGTGACAGGTACCCAAGCTGCACTCCAGAATTATGAAGCAGTCGATAAAAAAAATAATAAAGGAATGTGGGGCTGAGGGGAATAGCTCTTGTGCCTTGCAAGCCTAAGACCCTGGATTTGATCCACACAGAACCCATGCTAAAAAAAATAATAACTCGGGTGTGGTGGCACTTTTTTAATCCCAGGACGGGGGAGATGGAAACAGGAGGATCCCTGAGATTCAATGACCAGCTGTCCTAGACTATGTATTGAGTTCCAGGTCAGTGAAAAACCCTGTATACACACACACACACACACACACACACACACACACACACACCACACTTGAAGGAATCTGAAGTGACAACAGACATTCACGTACAGGAAAATGAAGTATCATCTGGCCATCTCTTCAGTTCATGCAGAGGCTATGATGTGGCACCAAGAAACAGAAACAGCGCAGTAATAAACCTCACGGGAAAGCGAGAATAAAGCTCCAAACCATGGTTCTGGCTTTTCCAGAATACACTGGGCAGTCTCTCCATACCAAGTAACCATCCTTGTCCTACTGACACCCACTTGACTGAGTCATTAGTAGGGTGCAGGGTGTGGTCTCACCTACTTCACCCCAAAGCTCTATCACAGGCTTTCCTTTTCAAACCAAGTACCAGACACTTTCCCGGACCAAGGCGATCAGGAAAACTCACCAGGATTTAAAGGCCCAGCACCCTCCTCCTCACATGTTGGAAGCAGGGGTCACACCTGGCTCTCTTTCCAAGTTTAGCCAGGTGCCCAGGTTGACACAGCGGTAAGATTGGGCCCACTTCCTTCCTCTGAACTGCCACGACTGTCACAGCTGATCACAGGTCCGCTGTGGTTACCTTTGGTCCTGATATTCTGCAGATGCCTCAGGCACGGGCAGCTTCCAAAGGATCTTGCTCCTATTTTAAAACTTTTTTTTAAAAAACATGGTCTGTAACAAAAATATTCCCAAAATATAAAGAGAATTTTGTAAGGAACCCCTGTGTAACCCACCATTCTGCATCGAAAATTATCACGGCATAGCTGACCTCGAGCTACCATCGCTCCATCCACTGGACTTTGTGGTCCAAATCTCAGACACCATGCACCTTCATAGATGATGCTTTGCTGAGATCTTCTTCCAATGCCATCATCAGACCCCCTCAAATCCAACCCTACCCTTTCGGACTCTAATCAGCATAGACATTTTCCTGACTACCCTATAACCCATCTTTGTTCTTTTATAAGCAGTGTGGTCCAATTACCGTGACTGGTTAATGAGTTTCTTAAGATTTTGTAAACTATAACTTTTCTTACCTTTGCTTTTATTGTGTTTTTTTTTTCATTTTTTCATTTGCTTGTTTCTCTATTTGGGAGGGGGCACTGTTATACTGAAATGACATTCAATAATCTGGTTTTCACACACCTTTTAATATCTGTATTGCTGATATTCTTCACTTACATCAACCCATGTCCTAAAAGTGACCTTCATAGTTTCCCTTATTGTTGCTGCGTTAAAATTCTCTAGCCAAAGAAACTCAAGGGAGAAAGCAGTCGTTTTGGTCCATCGTGGCAAGGAAGCCCATGGCAGCAGGGAAATCAGTAAGGCAAGAGCTTGAGGCAGCTGATTACATCCACTGTCAGGAACAGAGAACAATGAATACATGCTACTGCTCAGTTCCCACTTATATACTCGGGACCCCAGCCAGAGAATGGCACCGCCCACATTGGCTAGGTCTCCCCACCTCAAGTCTGCCCTCAAGAGAATCTACACAGACATGCCCAGAGGCCTGGTGCCCAAGCAATTCTACACCTCTGCCAAGAAGACAACGGACTTCAACCATCACTGTCATTTTTAAATATGTACACAAATCCTTCTTCTTCCTCCCTTTCAGCAGTGACCCCTTCTACCACTCATGAATGTGGACCTAATGACCCACTTCTAAGCTGTGAGAGTTTGTCACATTAAACACTACTGACTACAAAGGCACCCCGACTTTCCCTCTGCTCTCCAGCTCTAGGGTCACTCAGAAGTCAGCAGCCGTGTTGGAGGGCCACGGGGGGGGGGGGGGGGCGAGGGAGGGGACTAAACCTTCCTGTGTCAGAGTTGAGACTTCCTATCAGCGACCTTCGCAATGAGTACTCCTGGCTCATTGATAGCCTTGGTATCAGCCATGACTTCAGGTGATGGTTGCCCCTGGTCATCACCTGTCTGCCACATCAGAAGAGACCTAGCCAAAACTCATAGCTTTAAGCCTACAGAATTACACACATACACACACACACACACACACACACACACACACACAGTGCATCAAGACATGTTTGGTGACTCAGACTCCTGAGTTAGAAAAGATAACTAGCACACCAAGCTCTTGAACCATCACCTCTCTGGAAACACCTTCCTCAGTTCTGCATGCCCAAGTTGGCTGAATTTCTAATTTCCAGTCTGCCTTTTCCAGAGAGCACCTCCGATTCCACTTTGTCAACACACCACCATCCGGAAACAACCGCTTCTTGCTTCAAGTCCCTAAGGAGCCTTGTGGGTATCCCATCCAATGTCAAATTCCTTAAAGCCGTCTCAGCCAAAGGTAAAAACCAATCTGTGTAGCCGCCGCCTGCCTAATCTAATCTAACGCTGCTGCGTCTGCTCCCACAGGGCCTCCTGTCTGTGCCATTGGAACAAAAGGGTTTTATCAAACTGAGCTTCTCCTCAAACTCTCCAGGCACACTCCACCCTAAGGCCTCTGCCCAACCCCTCGCATTAATATTCACGGAGCTCTGGCCCTCACCTCCCACAGTTCTGGATTTAATGGCCACCCCTGGGGCTTTGTCCTACCCACCTCAAATCCTTCCAGCTTTCTGAGGACACTGTCTGAAGTTTAATTTCTCTGCAGCCTCATTCATCAGTCCTCTGCCCTCTGCAGACTGTGAACTCCCGAAATGAGCGTGATGGCTCGTGTGCTGCCCTTTCACTAGGATAACGTCTTTACAGAGAGATGGACTGAGTGGAAACTGGACCCAAGATCAAGACTCAATACTTCAGATAGTGGATGCAAAAGGTTTCTTTTGGCATTTTACACAACTTTATGTCTACAAGTAGATCCTTTTCATGATTCTTAATCACCTACTTCATCTGTTAGCAACAAGACTTTAGGGGCTGGAGAGATGGCTCAGTGGTTAAGAGCACTGGCTGCTCTTCCAGAGGACCTGGGTTCTCTTCTCAGCACTCACACGGCAGATGTCTGTAACTCCCAGGGGATCCAGCCCCCTCCTATGCTCTGCCCACTATTGTATAGAATGGTTGGGTAATTCCTTGAGAACATATGACATGTCCTGAGCTTCATAGATCCAAGAGCTAAAAATGTCCCTACATAGCATCTCAGGCTATAGTAGTGCTTTCCCTGTCTGTTAAAACCACCTACCTGATGTTTCCACCACTGTATTTAAAATGCCTCAACTTATAACCTTCTTTCTTAAGCTACTGCAAAAACTCAGGGAAAGGTTCCAGGTTGAAGGTGGAATTTGGAGTAAATGCAATCTGCGTCCCCAGGTCACGGTGTTTATATTTGGTTCCGGACTAAAGCATCTCACTCCACATGCACACGTCCAGTCAAAGCGTGGCTCTGATGTGGATGTGGCAGCTGCAGAATCCAGAGCCATTTACCTAACAAAAGCCACGTCCCACATGAAGCTGCAGCCTTGTGGAAACTGTGAAGCTATGTCACCGTAACTGGGTAATAAAAAGCTAAATAGCCAATAGCTAGGCAGGATTCGGGGGGCAGAGAGAGCACTGGGAAGAAGAAGACGGAGTTGCCAGCCAGAAGGCAAGGAAGAAGAATGTGGAGTACAGAGAAAAGGTAACCAAGCCACTAAAAAGAACGGATTAAAAGATATGAGTTAATTCAAGATATAAGAACTAGTTAGAAACAAGACTAAGCTATCAGCAGAGCTTTCATAATTAATAATAACTCTCTGTGTCATTATTTGAAAGGTGACTGGAGGGACAAAAAAAGGCTCGTTACAAATGGCATCTAGCATCCAGCACATAAAGCCTGAGAAAGCAAGAAAAAGAGGAAGAGGAAGGAGAAGAAAAAGGAGGAGGAAGAGGAGGAGGAGGAGGAGGAGGAAGAAGAGGAAGAGGAAGAGGAAGAAGAAGAAGAAGAAGAAGAAGAAGAAGAAGAAGAAGAAGAAGAAGAAGAAGAAGAAGAAGAAGAAGAAGAAGCTGTTGTTCAGAACAGAGAGTCAATGCAACTTCCTGGGGACTAAGGTCTCTCAGATAAGATCTGCACAGAGAGAATGACAGTGATGGAGCCAGCTACCAGCACCATATGACAGCACCAAGTGCTAAAATGAGCCACGCCCAGCAGCTGACACAGCAGTTCATTTGTCTCATGCCATCAGAGATCACTACAGATGCTCAGTAAGATAGATCCAGGCAGAAGAAAAACCTCTAAACAGGTTACAGTGTGACCTTTAAAACAGAAAATGGATACATACAGTCATAGAAAAAAAGCAAATAGTTTATAAATAATAAAAAATAAGCCACATAGAGAAGAAAATACACAGGGAGTCTGGATCCTGTATGGTGTCTTGATGACTTTGAATTTTTTATTGCCTGGTGAACAAATACTAGCTTCTGAGAGACATTGGATTATGGAAACTGCTAAATGAAACCTATATATTTTTAAAAATGTCTTAACTTCAAAATGGAAGTCAAATATATTTTACACTGGGAAAGAGGTTATGCTTTTGTTTCCACAGAAAACAAACAGTTCATTCAAAGTTGGTAGAGGTCAGATTTGATTTGGGGAGGCTCCCTGAAAATTTTGGTTACAGACATAAAGAAATAAACCTTCAAGATGGGGGGGGGCATATATTTTATCTGCTCAAACATCAAACAAAAAAAATCATCCTTGGCTGACTTGTGTACAGCACACAGTCCATATTTGTATTAATGCAGATGCGTATGTTACTTTTGAAAGTTTGTGTGTTTTCAGAGCCAGGGGACCAGACACTGATGAAAATGAGTGGCCAGGAGATCCAGCTTCTCAGAGCGCTTCTGTTACAGTTTCCTCAGAGTTCTGCGTGCAAAACAGCTTCAAAGGCTGCTGGCTGAGATTATCTAGCCTCACAGACTATTCTGGCCAGGACTTGACCATTATCCTAATTTTTCTCAGGGTCCCCCAAAGATCCCAGTGCCCCCCGAGAACAGAACAGCCTTCTCATTTCCCTCATAACATCCTTGCCTAAATTACAATGCCCACACCTAAAGAAGGGAGGATTTTTTTTAAAGTTGCTCCCTTAGCTTTCTCTGGCAAACGATTTTTGCAAAGAATCCACTCGTGCAATCACAGTCAATGGTGGCGGGTGGCAGTCAAGTCGAGTAACATTTCTTGTAACTCACTTCACAGTTTACGTAAGTAATCGGGCTAGAAAAAAAGTCAGAACAACACACAGTAATCTTACTCATGATCGCCAAAGCAGAATCCAAGGCAGAACTATTTTTCGTTCTTCAGATCAGAGCGATGCTAGAAGGGAGATGTCTAAGCATGATATAAATCATCCCAGGGACACACAGTCACATCTGCGTTCTAGCACCAAAATAGTCACCATTAGCCTCCAGAGAAAGAGGTGAGCAAGCTCATCCAGGCCACGGCCTGCTTTTGCGCAAGAATGACCATTCCATGTTTTAAACGGCTGTCAGATTGCCTTCTAAACATTGATGCTTCTATCCACAGACCTGGGATGCTCTCAGCCTGGATCAGGAAGCCTTCTTTTCCCAGTAGATAGCCGTCAGCGGTCAATGCAGATATTCATAACTAATAAGAGGGCTGAAAATAAGTGACTGTGGGGGCTCAGCCGTATATGAGACATCTTGATTAACCCCCCCACACACACACTTAGCACTAGGGCCATGGAGGAAGAAGAGGTGGAAAGAACTTAAGAGCTGGAGGATGGGGTGGGCTGCTGTGAGATGCTGTCTTCTGGGTGTGATGTGGCTGTGGCGCACAACGAGGGTCACCTGCACAAGAACAAGCCAGCAATGATCCACCCTGGGCTGGGGCCGTCTCATGGCCCCACCCCTCACCGAGGAGCTACTGGCAGCTGAGAGCCACTGAAGAAAGTAGGTGAGGAGGTGGCCACTCTAGCGAGGCTCCATTGGGCTCCCCACCTATGCACATAAGGGCAGAACTAATTGGACTTAGCACATTTATCTGAAAAAGAAGAAGAGGGGAGGAAAAGGAAGAAGAAAGAGGAGGAGAAGCTGAAATTGAGATGGAGGCATCTTGGAGGAGAAGGAGTTGGGGAAGAAGGGATTCAGGAGAAAATGGAAGATGAATATGATCTTATTTCATCATATATGTATATGAAACTCTGAAATAATTAAAACTATAAACATTTTCAAAAGATAAATAAAACAAACAAACAAAAAATGCTGAGAAAATGACTGGGAGGTGACTCACTCGGTGAAATGCTTGCTGTTCAAGCCTAAGGGCCGGAGTATCCCAGCACCCACATCCAAACCACACATGGCAGCACTCCGCAGTCCCAGAGCTGGGTGGGGGACAGTAGCCCAGGGCTCTGTGGCCAGCCAGTCTAGCCAAATCAGAAGCTCTAGGTTGAGTATATACTGGAAATATACATATATATATACATATATATATATACATATACATATATATATATATATATAGTGACTAGATCTGGTGATATATGCCTTTAATCCCAACACTGGGGAGGCCAAGGCAAGTGTATCTCTGTGAATTTAAGGCCAGCCTGGTCTGGGGGTGATGGGGGGGGGACTAGCCATAGAGAAAGATACCTGATATTGACCAATGGTCTGCACAGGTGCATACATACACATTTAGTGCGCGCGCACACACACACACACACACACACACACACACGATTGATAAACATGCTTGAGAAAGAAATCTAAATAAGAACAATATTTTGTGACTTGAAATTCAAATTTCAATTCCACAACTAAAAGAATCTGGGAATGAAATAAATGTCACCTATGGTCCACGCTGTGGTGGGGCTGCAGTTTGTTGCAATTAACCACAGAAACCACCTGTCTCACAGAGCATAAAATAGCTCATTATCTCATCTTTCACAGAAAATGTTTGCCTGGCTCTTCCTTCACAAATATGGACGTGACTACCTCTGTTTAAGCGCCAATGGGACAGCTTACCCAATAGCTGTGAGACTGTGAAAAAGACAATCACTCTATAGCTGGCTTTGCTCATCTGTAAAAACAAGATTAATCTCCAGGATTCAGTGCAGACTCACTGCAAGTTACAAAGTGCTGACCCGCGTGCAATTTCTAAACTAGTACCTGGCGCACAGGAGGCTCTGAGGGATCATTGCTTGCTCCTCACCATGAGATATAAAATGTGTTATCAAAACCACCAGGTTTCCACCTAGTCCGTGACAGAACATTAATGTAGTCATATAAAGTATTAGATTACAAGTAGAGATGTGGAGAAAATTAAGGAAAACCGAGAGAGAGATTTGGGAGAGAAGAGACCAAGTCTGCACGAACAGTAGGTGGCCCATTCAAATGAGAAGCATGAACGCGGATGGGGGGGGCTTTTCAACAGATCAGATGACCTCCGTGGGCTAACAGGGAAAATGCCTTCCAAATTCCAAGCAGGTGACTTACAAATGAACTGGGGTCAAGTCTCTCTTTAAGTTAGGGGCTTCCTGTATCTGACACCCCACACGAATGACAAGAGATGCTTGCAGCAACTTCAGCATCTCATTATCCACGTGGAGCTGCTCATTAAGAGGAGACAGTTAGACAAGGGCCCCTCTGTGGGCTGTTTGCCACAAAAGTCACAGGAAGTCAAGGGCAATTTTTCTTATCCCTGAGTTGACACTGTGTTTAGTGCTCCCCGAAGAGCAAGAAGAAGTAGGAAAAAAAAGTTCCCATAAATAGAAAGCAACCTCATTCACCAAAACTGGGCTTGCATGGCAAGTGAGGCAGACATTGTGTGGTGTTCAGAGTGGGTACACTTAATTTGAAGCTGAAGTTACCTCCAAATAGGTCTCTCTCCTCCGCAAAGCTAAACCCTTTTCTCTCCCATTATACACCTGCATGTTTCTCCTTCTAAGTTACTGTTTCGGGACTCTGAACCACCCCCACCCCATAAAAGAATTATTTTGAAGTTCTTTTTTTTAAAAAAGCTATTTTATCTCATGTGTTATGGGTATTTTGCCTGCTCACATGCCTGTGTAACTCGTGCATACCCAGGCCTGCAGAGGCAGGAAGGCATCAATGCTCTGGAACCAGAGTTACCCGACATTTGTGAGCCAAAATGTGGATTCAGGGACTTCAACCCAAGTCCTCCGGCAGAGAAGCCGGTGCTCTTAACTGACAAGCCATCTCTCCGGACCCCCCAGAGGAAGAATCCTTAAATCTACAACTCCACAATCAAACAACTCTGCTTATCAGTCCCTTCCAACTCTGATCCCTATAATCCTAGCCCCACTATGGTTTACACTTAGGTGAAAGTCACCCATCAAACCAAGTATCTTTACAAGACGTGGTACATGAGCCTCGCTCTGCGAATGTTGCCAAGGAGAGCTGTCTAAAGCAGTGTGCTCAGGAGCAGCTAATGTGCATCCAGGATAGACGCAAGTCGAAAACACTCACTGAGAATGGATCTGCTGGGAGAGTCCCACGGAAGGCTTCGGCTTGAGGGTCAGGGTCATCTGAGCCACCGGACTGACCCTTGGTAGAGTGTCGGCCTTAGTGGTTGAAGCATGCTTTGCTGCTTGCTCAGGAGGGACCCAAGAGGACCCGGGATTCTGTCCTCCAAAGACGGGTGACACGGTGTCCTGAGAAGTTGTGGTCTCGCAGGCTTTGCCCTTTGTCCCTGGCTTACACACACAGAGCTGAGGCCGGAGACACATCCCTCCATTCTGGCATGGCGGAACACAGCTTGCTGCAGAAGACAACAGAAGACAGAGTTTTGAAGAAAAGCGCAGTAGACTTCACTCGTTCTTCCAAAGGGATAACAGTGCCATTGGACGCTCCCCTGAGAAAGCCATGATGATGGTGGTGGTGGTGACAACTAGTACCTGGTAGTGGCCACCTATGTGACAGGTCCTTTTTATATATACATATGAAACTTAATATATACATGTAATCAAACTTAATTCCCAGAAAGTGTTTTTAGTAGATATTTTATTATGCCCATTTTATGGATAAAGGAACAAATGCAAAGGTTAAATGGCTTAACAAAGATTAAACAATTGTTAGGAAAAATAGAAGTTAGGATTCAAACCCAAGTGAGTTGGCGACAAAAGCATTATTCTCAACCATTATATTATAGCTACCTTCCCATAGTGCACCACAGATTGTTTTTTTAAAGTGAGAAAGCATCCTGCAGTGGCTCAAATGAAATGGCCACATAGGCCTATACTGAGAGGCACTGCTAGGGGCTGTGGCCTTGATGAAGTAGGGGTGGCCTCATTGGAGAAAGTGTGACACTGGGCATGCTCTTGGGGGTTTCAGATGTTCAAGCCAGGCAGGCCCAGGGTCTCCCTCTCTCTCTTCCTTTTGCCTGCTGATCTGGAAAGAGAACTCACGGGTACCTCTCCAGCACCATGTCTGCCTGTGCGCCGCCATGCTTCCCACCATGGCAGTAACGAACTAAACCTCTGAGCAATAAGCCAGATCCAATTACATGTGTTCCTTTATAAGAGTGGCTGTGGTGCACACCTTTAATCCTAGCAGCGGGGAGGCAGAAGCAGGTGGACCTCTGTGAGTTTGGAGCCAACTTGGTCTACAGAGCTAGTTTTACAACAGCCAAGACTACACAAAGAAACTCTGTCTTAAAATCACCCCCAACGCCCCCCCCCCAAAAAAAAATAACAGAGGGTTATATTGGAATATCTTTCCCAATTGCTTTCGGGCTTATTTGTGGGTGTGGGCAATCTCTCCAAGGAGCCTAGAAGTTATCATTTTTCCTAGGCTGATGCCAACACACTCCAGGAAACTCTCCTGACCCCAGCCTTCTGTGCTGGAAGTGAGGACGGTATTACAGAAGCTCATGACACCTCTTTGTGTGTGCAGGCTGGGGACCTAACCTTGGGTCTTCAAGCTTGGACAGCAGATGCTCTACCCACTGAGCATCTCGCCTGGCCCTTAAATTTAATTTAAAATTTTTATGTTTAAATACTTCTGCCAGGATTTGATCAAAAACAGTCTCTAATTGATGTAGGTATGTCTTCTATCTATCTGATGATTTCATTGGTTAATTAATAAAGAAACTGCTTGGCCTGATAGGTTAGAACATAGGTGGGTGGAGTAGGACAGAACAGAATGCTGGGAAGTTAGGCAGATGCCTCGGGCAATTGCCCCGCCTCTCCTCTCTGGAACAGTCGCCATGAAGCCAGCCACCAGGTCAGACATGCTAAATCTTTCCTGGTAAGACACCACTTCGTGGTGATACACAGATTATTAGAAATGAGTTAATCAAGATGTGAGAATTAGACAATAAGAGGCTGGAACTAATGGGCCAGGTAGTGTTAAAATGAATACAGTTTGTGTGTTGTTATTTCTCGGGCTAAGTTAGCTATGCGGGAGCTGGGTGGGATGAAAAGCAGGCCTGCCCGCATCTCCTCACTACACCTAATCCCCAAGAAAAGATCTCTTTCACACACTCACAGGCTGTTGGGGCTTCCGGAGAGTTTTAATAGTCAACCCAACTCATTCCTTTTACACAGAAGAACTACATCAACAAGGTTGTTGGCTGGTTATGTGCCTGCTACTCTAGACACTCTCCAGTGAGTGTTATACCACCCCTAACGTCATACTGGGAAACACGCAACAAGGAACAAGTTCTTCGCCCCCTGTCTGCTGGGATGTCTGGACTCTGGATCACCAGACATGTGGCCAGGCCGAGTTACAAAGCTAGCTGGGCCACAGGCAGGGGTAGTGGATCTGAACACGGGTGAGGTCCCTTGGGAGAACTGAGGTCAGTGACTTGAACTGCATTATGTAACGTCACAAGTTTCTGGCAAGTTCCCGTCAGAGCTTTCTGTATTTGTTGGAATTCATTTTTCGGTTGCCCCTTTGTTAATAGTCTCCCTAAACTCTTCACCTTGAGTTCACACTACCAAACTTCCTGCTCAAGTCAGTGCCTCGTCAATTCCGTCTACTAAACAAGTCCAAAAGAGATAGGTGAGAAACACATGTCTTAGTTAGGGTTTCTATTGCTGCCATGAAACACCATGACCAAAAGCAAACTGGGGAGGAGAGGGATTACTTGACTTACACTTTCAGATCACTATTCACCACTGAAGGAAGTCAGGACCAGAACTCAAAGAGCAGAAACCTGGAGGCAGGAGCTGGTGCGGAGGCCATGGAGGGGTGCTGCTTACCGCCTTGCTCCTCGTGGCTTGCTCAACCCACCGCCCACATTAGACTGGGTCTTCCCCATTAATCGCTAATTAAGAAAATGTCCTCCAAGATGCCACAGGCTTGTTGGCAGCTCCATCTTATGGAGACATTTTCTCAGTCGAGGCTCCCTTCTCTCTGATGACTCCAGCTTGTGTCTATCAACATAAAATGAGCCAGCACAATGACTCACCGGCGACTGGGCTATAAAGAACCAAATGACCAACATCTAACCTCCTGGAAACCTATTAGCTTTCCATAGGAAAAGATGCTTTTCCCGTCTTGCTATGGTATGATTCCTATTAGTCATAACAAATAAAAATTGGTCCTTGAATATCAAAATACCAGGCACCATTTTTCAAAATAGTTGAGGAGAAAAGAAAATTAGAGATAGACCCAGCTTTGTAGATGATTGGACCTATATCAGCTAACCTTGGCCAGGTAACTGTGAGTGTTTCAGCACAGTAGCTTTTTGTTCTAAAGCTGTCCCCAAGAGCCACTCCTATATTATTAGACTCCTAGAATTCAAATTCAAAAGCTCTGCACTTCTAGAGTTAAGGGTGCCAATTCGTCGACATGTTCCTGACTAAGCAAACTTGGTAGCTGGGGCTGAGATGCTGGGCTCCAAGTGCTTGCCAGGCCATTATTGTTTACGGAATGTCACAGGGCTGAATGGGCTCCACCCAAGCGAGCAGAAGCAGCCAAGAGAGTGGACCCGACTTTCCACTGGGTGCACGAGACAGTGATCAGCCCCTGGGCACTGACATATACACATTCTTTTAAGGCTTTCAATTAGGAGTACATTTCAGTCTAACATTTGAGAATGACATCTGTTCCTCCTTCCGCCCAAGGTGTCCTGCAAATAGCTTCCGGTCTCAGGCAGGCCACATGACACAGCTTGCAGGAGCTGGCACCCAGGAAAGGCAGAGGGCTGAACTCACCCAACACTCTACTCACTGTCTCTAGGGAAACATAGATAGATTAGAATGGAAAAGAGATGTGATTTTTTCCCAAATTTTATAGATAATAAGGGTAAGGAAGAAGGCAATTAAAAAAAACTAGTTAAAACATCAGACTGGGGAGATGGCTCAGTTGGCAATACACATGCCATGCAAGGTTATAAAACTGAGTTCAGATTCCTCAAACCCATATTAAAGTACTGGGCATGGTACTATGACCTCAGTATTGCTGAGGCAGAAGCAGGAGTATTCCCTGGGTCTTACGGTCAACTAGTCTTGCCAAACTAGTAAGCTCCGCAGGTTCGTTGGAAGACGGTCTCAAAACAATAAGGTGGGGTGCAAGAGAGGAAAGCATTCAACTTTGATTTTTAGCCATGAATACATCTACACATGCGCACAAGACTACACATAAAAAAAGGAAAATTTCAAAAAATGAAATCCTATTGGAAGAAAAAGAATGTTCCATGCATTAGAATAAATGTCTCCAAAACTGCCTTTCTGCAGTAAATTTTTGAAGAAGATATTTCAGTTGCAAATAGATGGGAGGAGTGGCTGGACCCTCAGATGAGAATTCAATGACCCTCTTTATGCCCCATTCTATGAGGGAACGTCAACAAACCAGGTTGGGATGATCTCTTGGAAGCAAGAGTGTGTTTCTTGGGGTACAGCACTCTACAATGTGCAACAACAACTCCTGGGGAACTCCGGAAACACACGGTCCTGGGGAACCCCGGAAACACACAGTCCTGGTTACCAGGAACTGCAAATCTGAACCTGGAGCCTGGCATACTGTGACTAAGGTGACTAGCCAGAGCCTCGCGCGTGAGAACCACTGGCAGCCAGCATTTGGAAATTCTATACCAACAGCAATTCTGCATACTCTCTGTGTAAGTCTGTGTGTGATGAGTGTACCAGTGTGCTCAGCCATGCAAGTGTGTGTGCAGAAGCCAGAGGCTGACTACACAAATCTTGCACTGCCACTCCCTACCTTATTTTTGGGACAAAGTCTCTCACTGAACCTGGATCTCGCCATCGTAGCCAGACTGGCTGAACAGTAAGCCCCATGGGGTCCGCCTCTCTGCCTCTCCCCAAAGTACAGCATTACAAACAAGAACCACTGTGCCCAACTTTTTTTATACAGGTCCAGGGGATCTGACCACAGGTTCTTATATTGCACACCAAGTACTTTTACCCACTGAGTCATCGACTCAACAGCAGGATCTCTAGTTCTTAAACTGAAAGTTTATTAGTTTCATATCGTAAGTGTTTTTATATTATTGAATTCTTCGTTATGATGAAAGCATTTGTTTTATAGGGTCCTTTTATTACAGCCATGGTGTTGAATTACACGAAGCACTATAATGTTAAGGAAGTGAGGTTTTGTGTTTTATTTTGCTTCTTTTCACTTTTTTATTATTTATTTGTTTGTGTGTGTGTGTGTGTGTGTACATGTACATGTGTTTAAGTGTGCATGAGCAGACACTACCATATGTGCTAGGAGGTCAAAAGACAATTTCATGAGTCATCCATGTGTATCCAGGGACGGAGTTCAGGATATCCAAGCCTTTATGTGAGGCTGGGTAAAGACAGCTCCGCCTCCACTGCAGAATAACGCCGTCACCTCTGGACTTGGTTTGCATGGCTCTCAATCAAATAGTCACCATTCCTCCAAAGGAGATGCTGGCCCATCCAAATTAACATTCAGAACTACTTTACAAGTATGCAAGGCCTATGGTAGTTATCCCTGGCACCTTGTGGAACTATGAGGCGTGAAAACAAGCTGTGAAGGACCAAGGAGAAGAACCCTGCACTGGGCTGGAGGAGCTGGACAAGTCAGGGAAGTTCTAACACAAAGCAGTGAAGGCAGCCAGGCTAGGAGACGCAGATGCAGAAATGCAAGTGCAGGAAAAAGAAAAAGAAAAAAGTGCTCCTAAGAGATACACAGTGTGTGGGAATAAAGTAGAAAAGGAAGGAAAAGCCCCTAATGGTAGATAAAGCACATGACCCTGTAAGAGACATCTGCTCAAAACTCAAGAAAGCAGTGTTGGTTCTTACTTCAGAAAAAGAAAAACGTTCGTAAAGTTTCTAAAGCCACGCATGGTGATGCGTGTCTTAATCCCAGCACTCAGGACACACAAGTCCTGCTAGTTGTAGGTGAGCCCAGTATACAGACTGAGACCTTGCTCTGCGGTGGAATAACAAGCCTTAGAAGGCTGGATGTGACATACAAACCATCTGCTGTGCCATCCTGGACAAACAAGAACACAGGACTGATTCCTAAGAGGAGAGATCCCTGCTGGTAAGTGCTCTCAGAACACAGCCTAGGGAGGAGAACCACAGAGCTTGAGAGCCTGCTCTGCAGAAGGGCAGAGCCCACCTCCAGAGGTGGAGCAGCTGGAATGCACACAGCAATGACCAGAGAAAAGGGACCTTAGGGATCTTTCAATGGAGCTCCATTAGTCAACTGATACCAAGTCACCAGGCCAGAGAACAACCACATCAGGACCTAGACGTGGCCAATGTCCGGATCTCCTCTAGGATGCAGATCCACTTCTGCACTGCTGGAGTCAGGACATGAGGTCAAAACCCGAAACTAAACTTTTTGAAAAGGACAGTATAAGGGGAGGCAAAGAGGACTGCCACAAGTTCAAAGCAAGCCTGGGCTGTATAACAAGTTTTAGGCTAGCCTGGACTACATAGTAAGACCCTGCTAGAGGAGGGAGAACTAGAGGAGGGGGAGAAGGAAGGGAAGGAAAAATCAGTATCTCAACCTCAGAACAGATGAGAGTAGTGCCCACAGGAAGATGAAAACACACAAAATTAAACATAGATGCAAAATACCTAAATGAATTGCTGATTGACCAAATATGTCAATCTTTCAGAAGCAGAATAGTAAGTGGAATTAGTTCTAGAAACATAAGGAAGGCCCTACTGTTAGCAGACCGCACAATGTTAAAAAAAAAAAAAAAAAAAAAAGACGAGAATCTGACTCAAGGAATGCAGAAAAGCTTCCAGTCAAATCCATGACTTACTCATAACAACAAATAAAAACTGCTTGCCAACCGTGAATACACAGGGATTTCCTTATTCTGCTAAGCGGTATCTACAGCAAATCCTACAAACAACATACCAAGATCCCCAGCAAATATTACAAGCACACTGCAGAAGCATTCCTGTCAATGCTGGAAACAAGCCTAAATGCTCATAATAATCTCTAACAGGGCCCAGGCAACATGACAAAGCAAAAACAGAAAAAGGTCTGTTATGCCAGAGAACAAGAAACAAATTATCAACTTTCGTAATTTCTCTTATGTTAGGTACACAAGTTAGTGGAAATTCTACCTACTGTGGTAACTGATAGGAAGGAGCTGGAAAAGATGGGTGTGTAGAATCTTTCCCTGTCGCCCTCTATCCTGTATACCTTTGAGGCAGGGTGTCTCACGGAACCTGAAGCTCTCCATTTCCACTAGGCTGCTGGCCAACCAGCTCCCAGCCAGGGTCTGCTTGTCTCCACTCCCCAGCTCTGCATCCCCAGGATGTCACTTTATAAAACTGATTTTAATTACATGATCATGATGTAACTTTCCAATAAGTTTTAAAAAATAATACCATGTACTTTTATGGATGCATTTAAACATGCCAGACATGTGTCCAATCTGCAGCCCATGGGCCATATGCAACCAGCGTGCAGCCCAACACAAAATTTTGAACTTACTTCAAGACATTTTGAGACTGGTTTTGCAATTTTTGTTTACTTTTGTAATGTCAGAGTATAAACTTTGTGGATGGCAATGTTGTATTTCAATGTCAAAAGATTGAACATGCCTGTTAGCATCGCACTAAGTCTATGACATTATCCTCTCTGGGAAGGAAGAGAAGTAATACTGGAGGAAAAGATATTTCACTTTATGGAATTTATTCTTATAGTTTTGCTTTAGTTTGGTTTTTGTTTGTTTGTTTGTTTTGGGGGTGTTTGTTTGTTTTTTATGGTTTTTTTGAGATAGGGTCTTGCAATATAGCCCAAGTTGGTGAGAAACTCGTGTTCCTCCAGCCTTAACATGCTGAGAACTGACATTACAGGTGTATATTATCATTACAGATAATATGTATCATAACTGGCTCAACTTTTTTTCTTGAAAATAGAAGATGAGAGGCTGGAGCAACAGCCCAGAGGTTCAGAGCACACATTGTTCCTACAGAGGACCAGAGTTCAGTTCCCAGCATCTAAGGCAGGCAGCCATCAACAACCTATAACTTTAGTCCCAGGGGGTCAGACCCTTCTTCCAGCAGTCATGATTCCTGCATTCAAGTGTTTGTACTAATACATATACACACATGCATGTAAGTAAAAGATGAGTATCAAATATAATAAACAGATATATATTGACTATGGGTAATAGATGTGTAGATGTTTGCTGTTAATCCTTTTGTATTTTTCAGATTTTTCAGTGTTTTAATTATCAAACAAAAGGCGGCTGGGAGCGAGGAGAAGGAGTAATAATACAGTCGGGTCTGTGGTGGCTGGCAGAAATTGCTAAACTCGGGACTTGCAGAATATCACCAAGGCCAAGATCTGGGTAAGCAGGTGGGCTACAAAAGCTCCTCCATCCTTACCTCCCAGGCTGGCCTTGCAAAACCACACTTGTCATTTGAATCAGCCACAACTGGTTCAATGCTCCATTTTAGGCCCAAATGGTAAACAGTTTCAAATTTCTCTCCATTGGCAGCTACTCCGGGTTGACAACGCTAATCCCAAAGTTCTCTCAAAGTTCAGTGACTTTATTTTTAGGAAGCGACCCATGCCCTGAAGCCCAGCCTCCTTTGCTTTTCATCTAAAAGCACAGCCCTTGGTTATATTTAAAGCCTGCCCCAGCCCACACAGCTCTCTTCGACTCCCTGCCCCTCGCCTTTCTCTCCAAACAAGTTGCAGCACGTCTGCCGCATGTGTCCTGGGGAGAAATGTGAGCCGAGCTGTGTCTTCGGTGATCTAAGACAGCAGGTGAGAAGTTGCTCCCTGTGTGGCTTCGGGGCTCTGCCCAGCTGCCCTTTGAAGTTATTCGGTACGAAGGAATATAAGAAGCAGAGAATGGGGTCACAAGTTGAAGACTGATCTAACTTTTCCTGCACCCAAACCCAAATAAATAATATGATTTCCTTGTAAAGCCCTGGGTCACCTTCCTCCTCAATCCCTGAAGAGAAGAGCAACGGCATCAGAACCTCCCGGTGATGACCGTTCTAGCCAGTCCTCTGCAATAATGAAGAAATAACTGAATTTTCTAGGAAGAGAAGTCGCCTGTCATCAAGCACCAAAGTACTGAGTCGGCCTTATGGAGATTTCATCAATGTGAAAATCCACTTGAAATACTCGAGGGTGTCTGTATGTGCGTGTCTGCCTTGTCACAAGTATGTTTGCTGTCATTATCCCCACCTCTCTCTAAGTCAGACTGTCACATCTCACAGACTTTCTTGACACTTAACACCCACATGGTCTGATGTCCTAAGTGACAAAACTTCACCAAGTAGGTGGCTGAAGGAGGCACAGGTCACATGGAACTCAGGTCGCCAAGGCTCTGTTCCGATGCTCTGATGCCACTGGGGAGCCTCCAGGAGCAGTGAAAAGCCTGAGGTTCTCTAACCCTGAGCTCAGCAGACCTATAGATTGTCATGCGATTTCATTTAAGATGGGTAGTTAGCTGGGTCCAACCCACGGCTCCTGAGACTGTAAAAATCTCCCACAGAAAACAACAAATTAAGTCATGTTGCATAATGAAAAGCAATGTACTTATCTGGGTTGTTTCTGGTCTTACTACAGCTGCTTTATGGAGTTTGTTCTTAAGTTACAGGTGTCTAGGGGAGGGGGATGTTAAAGTCTATGGTTTAGACTATACTGGCTTTTGCTAATTAAAATAAATAGCAAAAAGGGAGGAAATAAACAAGAAAAAAATCAGAAAAATACCATTAGAAAAAATGGTAAATGTTATCTTGAACTAAGTTACAGCAAAATCATTTCTTAAAAAAAGAAAGACCCATGCTTGGTGGCAGAGGCCTTTAATCCAGCACTGAGGGGCAGAGGCAGGTGGGTCTCTGTGAGTTCTGCCTCCTTCAGAAGTTTGTTGCCTTAACGTCACTTGGCAGTCCTCATGTGTCCCATGCCCTGGGAGCTGTGCTGCAGAAAGCTTTGGTTCCCTTCAAGGCAGACAGAGAGCTCTGTGCATTTGAGGCCAGCCTGGTCTATCACAGCAAGTTCCGGGCCAGACAGAGCTTCTTTCTGGAAAGAAAGAAGGAAGAGAAGGAAGGAAGGAAGGAAGGAAGGAAGGAAGGAAGGAAGGAAGGAAGGAAGGAAGGAAGGAAGGAGCGAGGGACGGAGAGAGGGAGGGAGGGAGAGAGGGAGGGAGGGAGAGAGGGAGGGAGGGAGAGAGGGAGGGAGGGAGGGAGGGAGGGAGGGAGGGAGGGATAACCAAGACAAAGGGGAAAACACAAGTAGCAAATAAACCTGTGGGTACTGTCAAAATCAATGATGTCATCCAAAGAAGTTCAAATAAAGCAGAGAAGATACCATGACTGCTTAGTTTTTTAGGCTGCCATGTAAAATATCAGCAAGGGGCGTTGTTGTGAGAGGAAATTGTCTTGTATTTCTAATGTGTGTGTTTATGGGTGGAAGCTTGATGGGGATGTCCTTCTGTGTATGTATTGCTTTTATTGATTGATGAATAAAGCTGTTTTGGCCAGTGGCTTAGCAGAGTAAAGCCAGGTGGGATATCTGAACAGAGATAGAGAGAGAGAGTAGGAGGAGTCAAGAAGACACCAGCAGCCACCAAGGAAGCAAGATAAGAAGTAAGCCTCATGATAAAATATACAAGCCTCGTGATAAAATATAAAATAATAGAAATTGTTAATTTAAGATGTTAGAGTTAGTTAATAAGAAGCCTGGGCTAGTAAGCCAAAGAGTATGTAATTAATATTAAGCTTCAGAGTGATTATTTCATAAGTGGCTTCAGGAACAGGGAGGCAGAGAAAAACCGGTCCAGGGGACCAGCAGAATGGAGAATACTTCTAGCAACAGAAGCTTGTGTGTGCATGGGTGTGTGCACACGTGGAAATGTGAGTGTCAGTCCCAGCCATCTTCCTTGAGCCCCTTGATCATTCTCCACCTTTTTCCCCGTTAAGGCAGGGTTTCTCTGTATAGCCCTGACCAACCTGGAACTTACTCTGTAGACCAGGCTGGCCTCGAACTCAGAAATTCGCCTGTCTCTGCCTCCCAAGTGCTGGAGCTAAAGGCGTGAGCCACCACCGCGCAGCGCTCTCCACATTATTTTCTGAGACAAGTTTTCACTCCCTGAACCGGGAGCTCATCCACTGGGCTAGGCTGGCTGGCCAATGAGCTCCAGGGATCCAGCTGACTGGGGCATCCCCACCCCATGCCCCAGCACTGGGAGTACAGGCCTGTGCCATTGTGCCCCCACTTTTACACGAGAGCTGGTCATTCCAAATCACTTCCCTCATGCTTACACGGTAGGCGCTTTACTGAAGAGCCATTCTCCCCTCCCCCCACGTCCTGGCAGATGCATTAGAAAACAGCTCAACAGCCTCATTTATAGACACATATTCTAACAATGCTGAAAAACACGAAAATTTCTATGCCTGTGCATAGGTCCCAGTGCCCTCGGCAGAGTTATTCGCATCAATGGAAACTTCCAAGGAATTAGAAAAGTTTGAGGAAAGTACGATTAGCATAGGGCCATTCAAAATCAGAAATACAAAGTTGATGGAGGACTTTCATTGGTTAATAAAGAAACTGCCTTGGCTTTTTGATAGGGCAGAATTTAAATAGGTGGAGTAGACAGAACAGAATGCTGGGAAGAAGGGAAGTTAGTCAGCCGCCATGCCTCTCCTCTCTAAGGCAGAGGCCATGGAGCCAGCCACCAGGTCAGACATGCTGAATCTTTCCCGGTAAGCCACCACCTTGTGGTGCTACACACATTACTAAATATGGGTTAAAGCAAGATGTGAGAATTAGCTAATTAGCTAATAAGAGGCTGAAACTAATGGGCCAGGCAGTGTTTAAATGAATACAGTTTGTGTGTTGTTATTTCCAGGGCTAAGCTAGCTATGTGGGAGCCTGCTCGCCTCATCACTACACAAAGTGATACAAATTTCTAAAGTGTCGGAAATACTAGAGTTAGAATGCTGTGGTTTCACTATTCACTCAGCCACTTCTCAGACTCCTCCAAAGTTAAACTCATTGGCCAGAGGGACTCTCTCTACAACTGAGTCTTTCATCTCTTGGCAAGCGTTCTAAGTAGCACTCTATCCCCCAAATTCTAAAAGCTTAAATCCCTAACTGTTAAAATGCCAACAAGGAGAAAACTCTACATCTGATGCTGTATGATGGCTCAAACCAGGGGAGTTCAAAAAGCATCGTATAGTACAACTTTCAGGCAATGTATATAAGGTAAACATGAAACTTAAGTAGATTTCATCCTCATATGAGTCCAATCCAGAAGATACTTCATTCTGTATAGTGCAGACATAACAAAATCCAGAAGAAAAAAAATAAACACAAGCATTTTGGATCAGGGCTACTCAATCTAAACATCAACTAGCCATAAACTTTCTTTGGAGCCCACTCTTGTGACAAAGGGCTGAGAGCCCCAGAGTTTTAGTCACAGGTGGCTGATTCAAGCAAGGTACAGGACCAAGCTGAAGCCAATTCAACTGTACTGTCCAGAAATGTCACCTGTCCACCTTGCAGGCAGGAATACTGCACTAGCTCTGAGGACTGCCTGGTTTATGAGTCATTCTTTGCTCAAAGAGACAAAGATTAAACCCATCGAAGGTGTTTCCTTTTAGCATTAACAGAATAAATGTTTTCTGTGCTGTCCTGGTGGCAAATGCCAGTAGGTAGCTGGTAAGTGTAATTTTGGAGCTGACAGACTTCTGTGTGAGGTGCACAGAAATCATTCTAGATGACGTCTAATGAGAAGACAGCAATATTCTTAAATAATCTCAAAGCTTGTTTTAATACCATCCATATTATCTGTATGCATAGTCTGAACAGTGGGCCCCTCTTAAATGCTACCTTTAAGCCATGAACTTTGGTTAAAAAAAAATGGAGAATTTTTCCAGAAAACCAGAGTCATACACACCAAAAAATAAATAGATAGATAGATAGATAGATAGATGATAGATCGATAGATAAATAAATAAATAATAAAAATTTTAAAGCACTACATGGAGCTGGAAATTAAGCAATTAAGAATGCTTGCTGTGGGCTGGAGAGATATCTCAGCGGTTAAGAGCACTGACTGCTTTTCTAGAGGTCGTGCGTTCAGTTCCCAGGAATCATATGGTGGTTCACAACCATCTGTAATGAGAGCCGGTGCCCTCTTCTGGCATGCAGGCATACATGCAGGCAGAACACTGTATACATACATACATACATACATACATACATATATACATACATACATACATATATACATACATACATAAATTTAATTTTTAAAAACTGCTTGCTACTTTTGCAGAGGACTAAAGTTTGGTTTCCAACACCCACAACTGCCTGGGATTCCAACCTAGGGGCTCTAACACCCTCTTTTGACTTCTGAAGACACCAACACACACATGTGCATAAACCCATATAAGCAAGAGGTCCTTAATTAGACCATTGATCAATATCTGTGAGTTACTATATTAACATACTAATGGGGGCTGGCGAGGGACGTGGCTCAGTGGGTAGGAGCATTTACTGTGCAAGCGTAACGTGAGTCAAATAACCACCACCTGCATAAAAATCTGGGTGTGGTCCCACTTGCCTGCAGCCCCAGAGCAGGGTGAGGGGCAAAGACTTGAGTATTGGGGAGTCTCGCTGGCCACAAACCTGGACTCAGAACCACATCTCAAGGGAGGAGGGTAGAGAGATGAGCCAGAACACTCTATGTCCTCTGGCCTCCACACGCATACACACACTCACACACACACACACACACACACACACATGCACACACACATGACATTTAATTAAATTAAAATTTAAAAGAGATCATCATAAAAGATGAAGATACAAAGAATTCTTAGGGGGAGAGAGCCAATAACCCAAAATCTAAAGGTGTGACCTGCCCACTTCCCTGCATAAGCTCATCGACTACTGAGAAGGCAGGATGGCGTGTACTGATGATGGAGAAATGGACCTCTCCCTCAACCCCATGCCTTTAAGCGAATTTGACCTGCCCTTTAAACGCTGAGCAAGCAGTTTGCACTCTGTTGCACTGGACACTGTCACATACCCCAAAGACAGAACCAGCAACAGGAGAACGCACCCCATAAAGCCAGCCTAGAGAGTCAACAAGGAGCACCAACAACTATGACAACCACAGAGGGCAATGTGCAATGTGGAGGGGATTTCCAGGGGATCCACCGAGCTAGGGAAGAGCACTCTGAGACCATCACCTTAAGATATGAACAAGGAGAGAAAAGCAGACCACGAGGCCCAGCATTAAAGCTGGTCTCTTGTGGCCTCAGTCCTCCGCTTGTAGACAGCCATCGTCTCTCTGTGTTGCCATGTGATCTCCATTTGTCTAAATTTCCTCTAAGAAAGACACCATTCATGCTGGTAAAAGGTCTGCCCTATTTACCTCTCCTTTACTAAGGACTTCTTTAAAGACCGTGTTCCAAAAGTAGTCTTCCCTAGGGTCCTGGTTTGGATATGAGTGCATCCTCCAAAGGTTCTCCTCGTTGTAGAACTTCAGGGAGTGGAAAAGGGTAGATATACAGTATTAAGCCACTAGGGGCATTAGCCTGAGAAGAGGTGACATAGTCATCTAGGGGCAGTTCCCACAGAGTAGGTTCTTGAACTCCTGATGACCCTTATGACCCCCCTCACACTTGCTCCCATCAAGAGGTCTTCACAGAGGAGGGACAAATGGGACCACCCAACCTTAAACTTCCAGTCTCCAAAATTATGAACTAAATAAACTTTTTTTCTTTTTATCCTACCCATTCTCTGGAGTTTTGTTATGGCAACAACAACAACAAAAAAAAATAGATGAACATAGACTTTAACATGTGAATCTGGGTGAGAAAGAATTCAGCCTACAACATGCACTATCATCATGGTGACTGGACACTACTCTGTGTTTTCATCAACTAAGTAGCATGTAAAAGAGAATGTGTGGTGAAAGGCATGCACTGCTACAGTGTTAGGATTAAACCCTAAAACAAGCATCCCGCTGTACTGTGTCATTCCTAATGTAGGAGATCTTACAATGTTCAAATACGCCCACTACAGTATCGCAATCAATATGGCAGTAAAAACTGCAAACATTCTACTCATAAAACAAATAGAGAACAGATAAGAATCCTGGAATGTGACACGGTCGTTAAAAGCAATGTTTAAGAACTTCCCTTGACATGAAACAGCGTATGGTATAACGCCAACTATGTTTTGAAGTTCCTACCTTTTCTGTACCTCCTGCCCATCAGGCTTACTCCGCCTCTGGCTGAAGGCTGAATCTGATTTCGTCTGAGCTGTCGGTGGGTGGCATTCAGGCTGCCAAACCCCAGAGAGTCCTCTCCCTTCTTGGCCTCAGGAGGGTTAGTCATGGTGGAGCTCGCCCCCTCCTGACCACTTCCCTCCTTTTACTACTGAGATGCCACAATGGCTACCTCTCTTCCCACCTTCCTCTTGATTCCTTCCCAGCCCCTTCTGACTCCTCTCTCCTCCCAACCTCTAAATGTCACAACTTCCCAGGCTGCCTTGCTCCCTTTCCTGGTGCTCTCACTTGGAAACATATCTTTAATTTTCATTGAGACAATGCCCTCAGTTAGAAGATGGGCTATAGCTGGGCAGTGGTGGCGCACGCCTTTAATCCCAGCACTCGGGAGGCAGAGGCAGGCGGATCTCTGTGAGTTCAAGGCCAACCTGGGCTACAAGAGCTATTTCCGGGACAGTCTCCAAAAGCTACAGAAGAAACCCTGTCTCAAAAAAAAAAAAAAAACAAAAAAAAAAAAAAGAAGAAGATGGGCTATGTCCTCTCATTTAAACTTCAGACTTCTGTGTCCGGCTGTCACATGCACCCATACTCCATGGATGCAGGACAAGCTACTCAAACTTAGCATGTTTGTGTCTCCTCTCTCCACTCCAAACTCCAACAAGACTGGCTTCCTAGTACCCATCTTCCTGAACATCCCCACTCCTTACACACACACACACACACACACACACACATTCATGCACTCACATACTCACATACACTCATTCACACACACATACGCTTACACACAGATGCACACACAGACACACACATATTCATGCACTCACATACTCACATACACTCATTCACACACACATACGCTCACACACAGATGCACACACATACACACACACAATCATACGCACTCATGCACATACACACATTCACACAATCATACATTCATACACAGACATACACATACACTCATACACACATACACCAAGCCAGTGTATACAGGTGCTGAAGCCCCCATAACAGACCCACCAACCAGGTAGCTTAAGCAACAGATGTGGACTGCCACACAGTTCTAGAGGCCACAGTCTAAGATCAAGGTATCAGAGGGGCTGGTCTCCACTGATGTCGGGGAGAAAGGCTGTTCCATCCCTCTTCCAGTTTCTGGCAAGTGAGCATTCATTGGTTTTCGGATGGTATTATTCTCACCTCCATGTCTTTCTTCTATTTGTTCTTTACTTATATAGCTTCTGTCTTGAAGGGCTTAGTCACACTGAATGAACCCCATGCTCATTAGCATGCAGGCTAGTGTGACCCCACTCTAGCTAACGACACCTGCATTGACCCTAGGTCTCCAGACAACAACCCCCAAGGTACATGAAGGAAGTAACATTTTAACATATAATACCAAGTTACTGTCATATTTAACTTCTATTTTACTCACAACACACATCAAAGCCATCTCTAAATCCCATGGGATCTTCTTTAAATATAATTTGAACCTGACTACTTTTCTCATTTTCTTGTCCTGAGCTGCTCCTGCACCTGTGATGTCCCTGGCTAGATACTCACAGGCTGTGTCACTCAGCTCCCCAGGAAGCCAACTCTGTGCCTCTGTCGCCAATTCTGTGCCTCTGTCGTCAACTCTGTGCCTCTGTCGTCAACTCTGTGCCTCTGTCGTCAACTCTGTGCCTCTCTCGTCAACTCTGTGCCTCTACTGTCAACTCTGTGCCTCTACTGTCAACTCTGTGCCTCTGTCGTCAACTCTGTGCCTCTGTCGTCAACTCTGTGCCTCTACTGTCAACTCTGTGCCTCTGTTGTCAACTCTGTGCCTCTCTCATCAACTCTGTGCCTCTGTCGTCAACTCTGTGCCTCTACTGTCAACTCTGTGCCTCTGTCGTCAACTCTGTGCCTCTGTTGTCATCTTCCTTGCTGTGTTCTCTGAGGCACTTGCCCCTCCCTGACATTGTCACATTTTTATCTAGGCACCCTCTGAGATGAAGCCCCCCAGGAAGGGAGAGACCACGGTTGCCTTCACTCTTGTTCAGGGAACAACATCTGCTAGAATGATAATCAATACCACCAATGAAGAATGAATCCATGGACACAGGTGGAAAGAAAATATACCCAAGTGTTAACGTGAATGATTACCTATGACGGCAAAATTATATCATTTATTAACTTTGCAGATTTTCTAGTGGTCTGTAATTACCGTTACAGCGCAGAAAAAATCAACATTCCATTTTCAAAAAAGAAACGTCAGTTGGCTTAGAAGGCTAGTTTAAACACATTTTGAGTTTTAAGACTGTAACTTATACAACATAAGCAATGTAGAAGATAGGATACCTTGTGCTAGACTTTACAATATCTATGCTATATTGATGCATATTAACTCTAAATGCAACTCTTCACCTACAATGATTAGTTAGTAAATCTGTTTAATTTATTCAAAAAGCAGCCTTCTTATGCCGGGCAGTGGTGGCGCACGCCTTTAATCCCAGCACTCGGGAGGCAGAGACAGGCGGATCTCTGAGTTCGAGGCCAGCCTGGTCTACAAGAGCTAGTTCCAGGACAGGCTCTAGAAACTACAGGGAAACCCTGTCTCGAAAAACCAAAAAAAAAAAAAAAAAAGCAGCCTTCTTTTTATATATTTATGCAGCGTGAATATGCGTGTGTGTGTTTGTGTTTGTGTGCACATGCACATGTGCATGTGAGCATGCCACAACACGAGTGTGGATTTCAGAGGATATCATTGGAATAGGTTCTCTCCCTCCACCATGTGGGGCCTAGATCCAATCCAGCTATGAGGCAAATGCCACTGAGCCATTCGCTGGTCCTGAAAAGCTGGCTTCTTTTATTTTCATCAACCAAAATCGTTAAACAAGATAGGCCTTTTAAAAAAATTTATGGGGGAGAAATTAGAGCAATCAAAATAAGTTTATAAGAGTGAAATGACTATCAGCTTCAGAATTAAATCTCTCCAACTTGTCTTAAGATAAAGTGAGGGAAAACAAAGATAGAAAATAAAATGTAACTTATTCTGATTAGGAAGGATCAAGTTGGCTAAAAGTCATATCCCATAGAAGCCAGCCGGACAACATGAAAGGAGAATGTGGCCTGTTTCTACTATCCTTGAGCCTCAGTTCTTTCATCTGTTAAATGGGAAGAATGGATTCTATGTAGATTCGTTAACATAGGCAAAGCACTTCGGATAATCCCTGACTGGGGCAGCACGAGGCAGCTGTCAGTCATTATACCCCACCCCCAAGTCCATCCCACCTACACCCTAGCACAGTGTGGGAGGGAACACAGAGATACAGGCTTTGATTTCAACCACTGGGATTTTCCACTAACCTAAAACAGCCTTCCTCATTGAATCAAACACACTTAGCTACTGTTGTTTCTTTCTTTTCCCACACTTAATCATTCAAAGTAAAACTGTCCACAGTAAAATGCCAGTAGGCCTCACAGAGCTTAAAAAAAAACTGTATGATCCTCCTCAGGCTCCAGACATTTCCAAACTGATCCTCACAACTGAATGAAAACTGGCTGAGTCAAAACCTTTCTAAACCACCACTTGAGTTATTCTGACAGCATTCCTGAAGGTAAATTAATGGAGGTATTATATGACTTCGGACGGAACACTCTGGAAGAAATGCCATCCATGCCGTGCCAAGGCTTTTCCTCCCTAAAATAAAAATGCTTCCAAAGGTCACTGATGTCCAAGTATCATCAGCAAACACATATGCAGGGCAGGCCACGGACACAGCTCCAAGGACTGCAGCAATTAAGCTCTTACACTGGGCAGGCCAACAGTTGACGCCTCGCTGTGAAATCCAAGGTCACTCCTCCAAATGGAAGGGATCCAAAAGGCCAGAGACCTGTGTGCAAATTAATCCTCTGGCTGCTGACCCTCTGCTGAGAAATGTAACCTAACCATTTTCAGATACTAAAACTGAAATAAAACTGTAGACTCCAAGGCCTGTGGGGGCATAGCTGAGAGGAATAAGCAAAACCCTCCTTTCAAAACAACAATCCTTAAAATTAGATTTTATAACGGCTTTTCTTACCGCTGACATCTTTATAGATAGAGAAATTATCCTAATAAATACATGAACTTATAAAGTTCCTTTTAGGGCTGAGGGTGTAGCTCGGCAGTAGAATGAGCACTTCACATGTACAAAGGCCTAGATTCCAACCCAAACAAATATAAACAAATCAAATGTTCTTTTATCCATGTACTGGGCTCACTTTCCTTATGTGTTCACATTATCTAGAGGTCAGGGGAGATGGTTCAGTGGGTGTCTTAGTTAGCGTTTCCATTGCTGTGAAGAGATACCAAGACAATGGCAACTTTTTTGTTTGTTTTTTGGGGTTTTGGGGTTTTGGGGTTTTGTTTTGTTTTGTTTTGGAGACAGGGTTTCTCAGTAGCTGTGGAGCCAGTCCTAGAACTCACTCTGTAGACGAGGCTGGCCTTGAACTCACAGAGATCCACCTGCCTCTGCCTCCTGAGTGGTGGGATTAAAGGCATGTGCCACCACTGCCCAGCTGACAATGGCAACTCTTACAAAGAAAACATTTACTTGGGACGGCTTACTCACTTACAGTTCAGAAATTCAGTCCATTATCATCATGGCAGGACACGGCAGTGTGCAGACAGATTGGTGTTAGAGGTAGCTGCTACATGTTGATATGCAGACAACAGGAAGTAGACTGAGAGTCACACTGAGAGAAGCTTGAGCAAAAGAGACCTCAAAGCCCACCCCACAGTGACACATTTCCTCCAACAAGGCCACACCTATTTCAACAAGACCAACCTCCAAACAATGCCACTCCCTTTGGGGACCATTATCTTTCAAACCACCACAGTGCATTAAGTTGTTCCAAGTTTGAGGACCTGAATTTGGATCCCCAGCACCCAGGTAAAAGCCTCAAGTAGAGGCGTGCACTAAGCCACAGGGTTGGAGAGATAGAAAAGGGCTTCCTGGCTAGGTAGTCTAGTTAAGACAGTGTATTATCAGTATGCAAATAAAAGTCTAAACAATAATTAAGACCAAATTCCAACACTGACTACCTTTGAAGCTGCTGGCCCCTAAATAAATTACTGCTCTAACTAATGATGATCTAACTCTTCCCAAATTTTTTATATTTTTATGTTTTTCAAGAAAATGGTCGAGGAAGGTTTTGAACTTTTAATCTAAGTAACTCTTTATCATTGAAAATAAGCCCTAACTAGCTTGGGTTTAGAGTAATCTTGTTTGTTTTCTTACAACGTAGACCTGCTAAGCTGTTCCCAGTGCATAATTGGAGGAAGTAATTATGACAAAGAAAACAAGGAAATCCCATACATTAATTCTATAAGTGAAGATTTAATAAGGCACGAGGGCTACATCATTAATCACAGGCCCCAAAATGGTCTGCCAGACTGGCTATTCAGTAATCTAAGCAAAAGCCCTACAACTCATGTATTCCTGACACCCCCTTTTCTCTTCAACTTCTTCCTATTATTGTCATGACTTCTTAGTGACATAATTTGGAGCAGGCTTCTGTAGAATAAGAAGAGAAAAAGATCATCATGGCAGTTCTTTGGGAACTACTAGTCTCTAAAGACGAACTACATATACATATATATGTGTATAAATAAATTTTTATATATATATATATAATTTTTCCTTTATATATATATGTATGTATATATATATAAAAGAAGCCCATCCCTGCTTGTCAGTGTCATCTATGCCCTCCATCAAGAGGCAGAACTGATGTCCCTACTCTTGAATCTGAGCTGGGCCACGAATGTTCCAACCAAAGAAATGCAAAAGTTCCACTATGAAGTTGTGAGTTCAGACATTAAGGTGAGGCAGGAACATTTCCACCCTCTCAGAACCTGGTTCCCATATCACAAAGAAGCCCAAGCAACCATGCAGAAAGATACACAGAGGAGAGAATTGGAGCTCAGCAGTTACAGATATGATTAATAACCTCAAGGCTCTCCAACACAGACTTTATATCTCTGTTTCCAGGCACTGAATATAATCCAGTGGAAACCCAGCTTTCTAAAATTTGATAATACTAGCAACAGCCTATCTATTTTATACACTCAATAGAGCTACATCATATATAAATATATGTAGTCACAATTTTAAAGTGATAAACAAAAGAATATAGTTGCACACTTTAAATGGGTGGATTGTGGTGGATAAACTATATCTCAATAAATTTTTTAAAAAGATTTATTTATTAACGTGTACCTGTGTGTGTGTTTGTGTGTATGTGTGTGTGTGTGTGTGTGTGTGTGCAAGAGTATGTACATGTGTGTAATACATATCTTCAGAGGCCAAAAGGAGGATGTCAGATCTTCTGGAGTTGGAGTTATAGGTGGTTGTAAGCTGTACAACATGAGTATTGGGAAACAAAGTCTGGTCCAACATGGGCGTAAGGAACCAAACTCTGGTCCTCTGGAACTGCTGAGCCATATCTCCAGCCCCAGGAAAGTTGCTTGGTAAAGCACATCATGTGTATATACAATGAAGCCATCAGCTAGCTCAATCGTAACATTCACAGATGTATAAGGACATGTACAAACAGACTCATCCAACTGTTGGATAACAGCTTCCTCTGAGACTGAACATTCCATCCTGCAAGGCCTTAAGCAGAAAGGTAAATGACTCAATAGAATTCAGGAAGTCCCTGAAACAAATCAGATTCACTAGGCCCATCCCTCCCAGAGTAAAGGAGCCAATCTGAAGACTCTCAGATGAGCCGAGATACAAAGAAGAATAAGACCAGCCCAGTGGCCTGGAAGAGGCTTAGACCAGAGTCACTAGGAAAGGTTATTCTCCAATCTGTTGAACTGCCTACACAGACTGTGCCGTGCACTCCAGGTTCCCGGCTTTTGTGAGCTGTCACCTGCACTGGGGTGGGCTTAGTGATGCAGGTGTCTGTGAGTGATTTCTGCTCCTGGAAGCAATCCCTCACCCACATGCCTCTGTAAAGAAGTGTACCAGCTGATTTTGTGTGTCAGCTTGACACAAGCTAGAGTCATCCGAGGAAGGAGTCTCACTTGAGGAAATGCTTCCTTAAGATCCCGTTGTAAGGCATTTTCTCATTTAGTGATCAATGGGAGGGCCCAGCTCATGGTGGTGGTACCATCCCTGGGCTGAACAACCATGGGAAGGAAGACAGTAAGCAGTACCCCTTGAGGCCTTTGCATCAGCACCTACTTCCAGGTTCTGGCCCTATTTGAGTTCCTGTCCTGACTTTCTTCAGTGACAAATGGCAATGCTGACATGTAAGTCAAATAAACCCTTTCCTCCCCAACTTGATTTTTGGTCATGGTGTTTTGTTGTAGCAATAAAAACCCTAACTAAGTAACCACAATAAAGCTCATTGGTTCACCAAGTTAGACTTTGGTGGTATCTGTACTTTGGTCTGTCATGAGTTCCCTATCTATGTATGGTGAGTCTCCCAAGGAAGTTCCATCAAACAACAAACGCTTAAGCCATAGGCTCTCAAAATGAGTACAGGCTCATCCAAGGATTAAAATTCTTCCATCATATGTAACCCGGCACAAAATAAGCACTTACAACAAGAATAAGACCTCCCAAAGAGCCCAGTTTATCTTGAAATGGCTCATTTATCAATTTTAGTGAGCTGAACTCTGTCTTCTCATGGCTTTCATCCACAGCCTCTCCTGCCCACACTGTGAAGGCAGTTCTACCTACCAGTGGCTTCTTTTTCAACTCTTTAATTTTTATTGTTTGTTTGTTTGTTTGTTTGTTTGTTTGTTTGTTTGAGACAGGGTTTCTCTGTGCAGCCCTGGCTGACCTGGAACTCACTCTATAGACCAGGCTGGCCTCAAACTCAAAGATCCACCTGCTCTGCCTCCCAAGTGCTGGGGTTGAAGGTGTGTGCCATTGCCACCCAGCTGTGACTTCTCTATGAATCAGTACACCCATTCTTGCAAATGTCTCCTTCCAGGGACAACTGTTTCTTGTTCCTTCACCACCTGCCTGCATGGCTCGGAGGACTGTCTTAGTTAGGGTTTCTATTGCCATGAAGAAACACCACAGCAACTCTTACAAAGGAAAGCATTTCATTGGGGTTGGCTTACAGTTCAGAGGTTTAGCACATTATCGTCATGACAGCACACAGGCATGGCGGAGGAGCCAAGAGTTCTCCATCCATATTGGCAGACAACAGGAAGACAGAGTGAGCCACTGAGCCTGTATTGAACTTCTGAAACCTCAAAGCCCACACCCAGTGACACACTTCCTCCAACGAGGCCACACCTCCCAATAGTGCTTGAGCCTATGAGCCTATGGGGGCATTTTCATCCACAGCAGCACAGAGACTACCACAGTATGTCCTGGTATTGCTGACGAACTCAGCTTTGGAATCAGAACCACAGGTTTACATCTATGTTCCCTCACTGTATATCTTATTGTTCTTGTCGCTGTGACAAAAGCAAGGGTACGCTAAGCACCTGCAGTCAGAACTGCCAGGCATGATAGCACACATCTGTAATCCCGGCACTAGAGGTAGAGGCAGAAGGATCTTAAGTTTGAGGCTAGCCTGGGCTACCTATCTAGACCTTGTCTCAAAAAACAAACAACAACGACAACAAAACCCACTTTTGCAAAGCTTCTTGGTTTGACCGCTGGCTCTCGAAATGTCCACAAATGAGTGGTTAGCTTCCACCAAGCACATGTAGCTTTCCAGTGTCATCTAACTGGCTATGGTACAACGCCATAGAAACAGAGCCCACCTCAACGTTAAGCAACTAGTACAGAGCCTGGGGACCAGAGACACCCCCCAACACTGATCGCTGTTACTACTTGTTGGAACAGGACAAGATCTGAGATGTTTCCAAAGTGGTTATCCAGTGAAGAATAGCCCAACCGTAAGTGGGACAGGGTAAAGACCAGTTTTAAACATCACACCCAAGACCCTTTGCTATGCTTTAATTATCTGTTACTTGCTTCGGTAAACAGGATAAGCTGTGGTTCTCAACCTGTGGGTCATGACCCCCATGGGGGTGGGGGTTGAACAACCTTTTCATAGGGATCACCTATGACCGTCAAAAAATACAGATAATTCCATTACAATTCCTAACAATAGCAAAATTACAGTTATGAAGTAGCAGTAAAATTATTTTGTGGTTGGGGTTACCACAACACAAAAAAACTGTATTAAAGGGTTGCAGCATTAGGAAGCTTGAGAACCACTAGGATAAAGAGATCTCAACTCCCCCCACCCTCCACCCCCCTACCCCCCACCGCACAGAAGCTCTGTGGAGAAGAGGCTCTGGGCCTAACCTTCCAAAGCACAAAAGAGAGCCTACTAGTGGCTGTGTCGCTGCATCTAGAAGCACACACCCCAATTCTCATTCACCCTAATTCCAGCCCCAGCTTTACAGACATAAAAGGAGAAGGGGATTTGCCCCACCGCACCGTTCTGAACATTAAGCATGCTCTCGTTTTCAGCAGCACACTGCTCCTGCCCCATCACCTGCACAAGTGCAGCAAACTCTGTGTTTGTTCAAGAGAGGATGGTATGGTCACCAGGCACATAGCTGAAACTGAAACGAGACAGACTCCACCACGGAGCTGAACACTACAGCGGGTTTTCGTTAATGTTTTAAGTCAGATATTGGCTATCATTATGGTGTTTTCTAATAAAATATATTTAATGGACTCTCCTTCCCCCTCATGTCTCCTGCACACTTGCTACCCCTGATGTAACCTCATGACCTCAGGCCTTTTTCAAACTGTCTGTCCTTCATCCTCACTTATTTTTACCCCTCTTGCTCTCCTTTCTGGTTTGTTAGAATTCACCTATGTTTACACACACACACACACACACACACACACACACACAAACATTACAGGCTAGGCACTTCATATAAAAGAGAACATCGAGTTTTACCTTTCTGAGTTTGGGTCACCTCACTTAACATTATATTTTCAAGATCCATTTACCAGCAATCAGACCATAAATGTGGTCATTTGCCTGATCAAAATCCTCAACAACTGAGAGAAAGATTCTGAGGGGCCTTTCCACTACTGGTGTGGACTGCTGTTTTAGCTAAACATTTGTTACATTTGTTTGTGCTGTGGAATATTACTGTGACTATGTGAAGGTGGGTTGCGCCTGTTTCTGGTGCATTTGTTTAATTTTGTACAGATCCATTGCATTTCTTACACCTTGCCTGCCTAACGCACCTGATTGGTCTAATAAAAAGCTGAACGGCCAATAGCTAGGCAAAGGAAGAATGGGTGGGGCTGGTGGGCTGAGAGAATAAGTTGGAGGAGAAATCTAGGCTCCAGAGAGAAGGAGAACAGAACAAGGGAGAAAGAGAAAGAAACATCCAGGGCCAGAAACCGGGCAACTGCCAGCCAGGCATGGAGACAGCAGAAAAGTAAAGATATACAGAAAGAAGGCCAAAAGCCCCAAGGCAAAACATAGATAAAGAGAAACAGATTAAAATAAGAGCTAAGATAAGTCTCCATGTCTCTCACTTCCGCCATGAGCACAGAGACACAGGCATCAGAAAATGGATATCCACAGCAGTGCCTAGCAGTTTGGGGAGCAATGTCCTATGGCATTTCCTAAGAACCCTGAAACACTAAACAAGGACATTCTACAAAGAGGCCAATTCCATGGGTTCCTGAGAACTTAAAATCGAAGAAAAAATATCCTTCTGAACAGATTCCTTGAGTAAAAAGCTGAAAGGTACATTGCAGGCTCTAGGGTAAAATGAATGGGCAGGATTCCAATTCCACCATTTTCTCTCTCCCTAGCCTGGTTAGCTTTCATTGTCAGCTTGACCCAGACTCCAGTCATCTGAGAAGTGGAGGAGTGCCCAGATCGGGCCAGTCTATGAGCATGTCCGTGGGAGGGTGTCTTGACTGTCATAGATGTAGGAGGACCCAGTCCACTGTAGGCGGCACCATTCCTGAGCCGGAGGTCTCGGACTGTGTAAGGATGCTAAGCATGAGCCTGAGAGGAAGCTAACAAGCAGCACTGCTCCGCGGCTCCCGCTCTCATGTCCCTACACTGATTCCCCTTGACGTCAGACTGTGATCTGGAAGTGTGAGCCCAATCAACCCTTTTCTCCCAGAAATTGGTTTTGGTCATAGTGTTTGTCACAGCAACAGAAAGGGAATTAGAACAAACACCTTGGGAGGTGACCTCACCTCTGAGAGCCTCAGTTGACTCGGTTAAAAACTTGGCATAATTGTGCCTCATTCATAAACACACTAATCCATTGAAGACACACTTAATAGTGTTCATCTGCTGTAGGAAATCCTATAGCCAGTAGCCTTTAAGTAACCGCCCACTTGGGCGTGGCCTCTTGCACTATTTATGCCTATGTAAAGCAAGCGTCCTGTCTCTTTTCGGGCTTCGGGATTAGGCTGCTGTTCTCCGTTCCAGCAGAGGAGACTGATTTGTGAGTCTACCCCTAAATAAATAACCCTCTATTATTCTCAATTCTGAGCTGGAGTGAGATTTCTTTTAAGCAGTCCTTCAAGAAGGCTCAAGACTGCTAATGCTTTCTAAAGACCTCCAGTGACCACGGTCTCCTTCCTGGTGGTCTGGTTCTTTCCTCCGAAGGAGAGATTTCTTAGAAAGGTCTGCTAATGACTTACACGACTCTGCAATAATCAGTGAGGTCCAGCTGCTCTTTCCCTCAGTCAGGTTCCGAAGTTAGACGGCCTTAGTAAGTCCCAGTACAGGTAGCCGCAGCTCCTGCTGGGTGTCTTCATCTGGTCCCTTCACTTCCGGAAAAGCCAAGAGGACCCGGCCTGTGCAGAAGGAGTCAGTCCACAGCACAGGCTCTTCCTCTCACGGGCTACGTGACACTGAGCTGGTACCACTCGATCTCAGCCTCCTCATCTGCCAAGCTGACCGTGTGGCCCCCTAACCCTTCCAGCACGCCCCAGGTTCCCTAGTCACGGTGCCAGGAAGAAATATTCACCAATGACAGAGTCATGCTCTTACCTCGTGGTCCTCGGGAGGAAAAGAAGCCCACTCATCACAGCTGACACGTGGGTGACATTTTCACAGCCTCCAAATGATAACCCAGTCAAATGAAGTTTAACAATAAGCATTCTCTCGAAACCTTCTAAATATAAATGTGTTTCCCTGGGAAGGAGAGGATTTCCTGAAGAGTTCTTCCGAGGAAGCCAACGGATCTCAGTAATAGAGGGTATTGGGATTGACTCTGTGTATATGAGTGAATGAGTGTGAGTGTGTGTGTGTGTGTGTGTGTGTGTGTGTGTGTGTGTAAAGCAAGGCCAGGCTTTTTGTTTCCTGACAATTGTAAGATACTCTAAACTGTGTCAGGGTGTGCCCTCCCGCCTGCCCACCCGCCCGTCCGGTTCCTTTCACTGCTTCTCATGGCTTCTCTTTTCTTTTGCTTCAGATGAGCCCAGTTTGACACCAGCTCCTTTTCCACACACCTGAGCTGGGTCATAGGCTCCATGCCATCCCCATCAGCGCTCACATGCTCTGGCCTGTGTTCCTAGCTCACGACCAAAACTGAGCGATTCTCCCCATGCTGAGCCTTCGTGTCTACTCCAAAAGTCCAACCTCCCATGTCCAGCTGCTGTGGGCTCTCTCTGCAGTAGAGGTCATGACCACTACTTCCACCCCAACATGCCCAATGCCAAACTTAGCAGTCTTACCTAACTCTCCTTCCCCCTACAAGAACTTGAGGCGACCTTTTTCCTCTTTTACCTCCTCTATACCTTAAACCTGCTTTCCTGTCCTACTAACTTGACTTCCTCCAGCAGTGTGGCCCCTCTGACACTTCCCACAACCAATGCCATCCTCCTTCCCTGACCCCCAGGAAAGCTGCCTCTGCCAGTCCTCCTCTGCCGGTCCTCCTCTGCCAGTCCTCCCTCTGCCACTCCTCCTCTGCCGGTTATCCACTGTTAGTCCTCCTCTGCCGGTCCTCCTCTGCCAGTCCTCCCTCTGCCAGTCCTCCCTCTGCTAGTCCTCCCTCTGCGACTCTTCCTCTGCCAGTCCTCCCTCTGCCAGTCCTCCCTCTGTGACTCTTCCTCTGACAGTCCTCCCTCTGCCAGTCCTCCTCTGCCAGTCCTCCTCTGCCACTCTTACTCTGCCAATCCTCCCCTGACAGTCCTCCCTCTGACAGTCCTCCTCTGCCACTCTTCCTCTGATAGTCCTCCCTCTGCCAGTCCTCCCTCTGCCAGTCCTCCCTCTGCCAGTCCTCCCTCTGTGACTCTTCCTCTGACAGTCCTCCCTCTGCCAGTCCTCCCTCAGCTAGTCCTCCTCTGCCGGTTCTCCACTGTTAGTCCTCCTCTGCCAGTCCTCCTCTGCCACTCTTACTCTGCCAGTCCTCCCTCTGACAGTCCTCCCCTGACAGTCCTCCTCTGACAGTCCTCCTCTGCCATTCTTCCTCTGATAGTCCTCCCTCTGCCAGTCCTCCTCTGCTAATTCCTCTGTACCTATGCCAGTTTTCTCAGTACTGTTGCCTGACAGAAATGACTTTGGAAAGGTGGGGCATTGATCTGAGCTCACAGTTTAGGAGGGTAAAGCCCACATGGTAGAGAGTGCTTCCACCATGGTGGTGGGAGTTTACACACAGCTTGACGGGTCGGGAAGCAGAGAGGTCTTGACCTGGGCAGACTATGCTATATAATCCTCAGAAACCAAGCCCTGTATAATCCTCAGAAACCAAGCACTTATATAATTCTCAGAAACCAAGCCCTATATAATCTTCAGAAACCAAGCCCTAGCAATCCACTTCCTCCAGCCAGGCTCCACTTCCTAAGGGTTCTTTAGCTTCCCACAACAGCACCACTACCTAGGAACCCAGGGTTTAAACACTTGAGGCTGTGGGGAAGCCACATCATAGCAGCACCTCGGGGCAGGAGTTACTGCTGTCTCTTGCTTTCCTGAGCCTGGCAAACTCAGTAACAACAACTATCCATTAGTTTTAAAGGCTCTGCTGAACATCAGGTCATGGGATAGAGTCCTTACTTCCGTGGAATCTGCAGGATGAACATGGATCACTACATTTAAATTGGGAGCCCAAGGCTTTGTTCTTACAATGAAGTCACTGGGTGGCTGGACAAATACCCAAGGCAAGGAGCCAGGCTTGCCTGAGCACTGAGCTCAGTGTGTCTAATTTCTTCACCCTCCCAGATACTAGAAGCTGAGCCAATGGGAATCTCCCACCATCCCTCTTGTGGACACAGTTCATGCTTCCCATTGCTGGACTTGTGACAGCATTGACCTCCAGCTGCAGTGGCTCTCTCCTAGTTTCAGTCTGCAAAAGGACCAATCCTGCCTACCTGTGCCAACACCTCCTGATTGGGGGGTGTATCTAAAGCAGCTGAAATTGGCACGGTTCTCTCTCCTTTGAACACCAATGGCACCTGGACCTTACCAATCCATTTCCCACAGCAGCACACCACTAGCTGGCAGAAACCACCCATCTGATACCACAGCAATGAGGAGAGCACCCCCCCCCAACACACCGTACACATTCTTGCTGCCTCGAGCCAGCTTTATAAGATCGCCCAGGCAGGATCACACTGCGCTAATGAGTCAAAACGCTCATAGAATCACCCTGTCTCTGCCAATATTTGAAGACATTTGTGATGAGCATCATGATCATTGTTCTAGTTTCAGTTCTGATTCTGTGATAAAAATATCCTGACCAACCCACAAAAAAAAAAAAAATTCCCAGGAGAAAGGGTTTATTTTCATTCACAAATCCAGGTTCAAATGCATCATTGCCATGACGTCACAGTGGCAGGACTCTGGAGCCGCATGTCATATGACATCACAGTCAGAAGCAGAGAGAACTGAATGCACACGTGCTCACTTGCTAAAGCTCGGATCTGTTCTCTCCTCATACCGTCCAGGACCCTCTGCCTAGGGAATGGTGCCACCCACAACAGGCTGGATCTTTCCATGTCAATTAATTTAAGACAATCTGCCATAGACATGCCTAGAGCCCAGCCCAGTGTAGACAATCATTCATTGTGATGCTCTTCCCAGGTGACTCTAGACTGCGCCAAGCTGACAATTAAACTAACCACCGCTACTGTGTTTTGTCAAGCAGAGACCAAAAAAGTGCAAAGAGGTGTTTTATAAGCTCCAACAAAGCATAGTTAAGCTCAAGAAAATCTATGTTATTTTCATAATTAAAGTTCTTCAAAAACGAGAAGGGGTTATCGTGGGTTAGTGCCCTACTCCTGGAAGGATTCAAAGCCAGGTTAAATGGTTCTGTGGTATAAGAACCTGGAGCCTTCCGGGTTGGAGAACACGCAAGGCTGCTATGTGACATGTCTTCCTAGGACATCTCTGAATTGGATTCTAAAGCCACCTTCTTTCTAGGAACAAGATGCCCTCTGAAGATGACCAGTATGTCATAACAGTTTACTGAAGCCTCACCCCCAAACCATCACTTCCCCAAGCAGCACCCACCTACCATTTAACCTTAAAGTTGTGCAACAACAAAGAATAGAAGAAGCCAATGACTTCATCCTCTGAACTCAAACCCTTATTCTTATCATAAAAGTCTGTGTGGTTGTCAAACTTTCCAAAACTGCCAAAAGCTATCCTAATATTTAGACAATTTAGGCAGCAATTATGGTGCAAGATTTACCGAGTTCAATTACACAACTGTAACTCAAGGGAGAAGAAAAAGAAACTATTGAAGACGTTAGACTCGGCTTATCTCCAAGCAATCCTGATAATATATAATGAAGCAAAAAGCATAATTAACCCAATTCTAGATAGCAAAGATCCAGTTTAGGGTGTGCTAGCTGGAACCCTTTGTAAAAACTGCAGGTGTTTATGAGTAAATACGCAGAGGGAATGATGAGGTAACGCGGGCTCAGGGTTTATGTTCTGTGATGCGGGCTCAGGGTTTATGTTCTGTGATGCCGAACGAGTTCTAGGGTAGGCGATAAAGCAGCGAGATGAGTAACACACTCAAGCCAAAGAAAATAAGCGTGTTCTTTCCTTCCAGTCAGATGCTGTCACCACCCTCAAGCACTTGCTAGGCTATCTTTATTAACTGTGTCATCCCTACTTCGGACCAGGGCTAGTGGCCATTAATTTACAATCTCTGAAAGCAAACTATCTATGAGATAATAACCGCCTACTACGGATCAATATCACATGCTTTTTGAGGAGGTGGGGACCAGGGACTGAACCCAGGACCCTGCACGTGCTAAGCAATCATTCTGCCCCTGAGCGACGGCCCCAACCGTAGGCTTCTCTAGAGATAGGACAGTCCCAGAAGACCCATACAGCTGGAGTGGTTTCACTGAAAACAAGATTGTCATCTACACAGGATTTCCAAACTGCCTCCCATGCAGATAAAAACATGGCACAGACAGGTAGACCTCTGATAACAAAGTGAGTCATAAAAAGTCCAAGTGAAAGCCAGCTTTCCTCCCACACGGCTGCTCGGCCATGTAGCGCTGGGAGTCACGTGAGCTCATACGATAACTGGTTCCCCTTAGCCAGTCCCTTCTTAGCAGCTCCTAAAACAGTCCTCCAAAAGGATCCATGAAGAAAAAACATAAAAAACGCCAAGATGTATAAAGCCACGGTGAGTCGCCTTGCCGTCACCATCCCTGCTTCCAGTTTTTATATGAACAAGGCAGGTAAAGGGCGCCAAAGCCCCAACCGTCGAGGTTTTGTGAGACTCACACAGGGTGGCTCCAAATCTATGCTTTTTTAAACAGAACTCTATTAGCACTTTGCAAAAAAAAAAAAAAAAAAAAAAAAAAGCGCCAAGGAAACTAGGACTAAAAATCCCATGTTTAGATGTATGTGTGCATGTATATAAATTTATTTTTGAAAACTATTTTATTAGCTGGGCATAATAATATATGCTCTTAATCCCAGCACTTGGGAGGCAGGCAGGCAGATCTCTGTGAGTTGTGAGTTCAGTGCCAGCCTGGGTTACACAGCAAGTTACAGGGCTACACAGTGAGTGAGAACCTGTCTTTAAAGGTGGGAGTGGTGCACACCTTTAATCCCAGCACCCAGGAGGCAGAGGCAGGTGGATCTCTGAGTTCAAGGCCAGCCTGGTCTACAGCGCAAGTTCCAGGATAGCCAGGGCTACACAGAGAAACCGTGTCTTGAAAAACAAACCAAAAGACAACAAAAAAGAGCCTACTTTATTTTATTTCTTACTGTGTTTTGGTGCATGCACACACATCATGAAGGTCATAGGACGACTTTGGGGAGTTGTTTCTTGCCTTCTAATTTTATGTAGGCTCCAGGGATTGAATCCATCATCATTTTACAGCCAGTGCCCTTGCCTCAGAGCCATGTTCTTAGCTTCTGTTTCTAAGACACAGGCCTGTACTATCCTGCACAGCTTAGTAGAAAACTCTGAGCTTCTGTGATCTTCCAGGACTGTAGGCACACACAAGTATACCCCACTGAAAACAGAAAAATCTTCCACGACATATCAAGTTGCAGTGAGACAGGAACCTCCTCTCCAACTAAGGCTGGACAAGACACCCCAGTAGGAGGAAAGGGTCCCAAAATCAGGCAACAGAGTCAAAGACAGCCCCTGCTCTCACTTTTAGGAATTTCATACAAAGACCAAGCTACCCAACTGTAACATATGTGCAGAGGGCCTACATAGGTCAGTCCCGTGCAGGCTCCCTAGTTGTTGGTTCAGTCTCTGTGAGACCTGTAAGCTCAGGTTAGTGGATTCTGTGGCTTTTCTACTGGTGCCCTTCACCTCCCTGGCTCCTACAATCCTTCCTTCCCATCTTCCTCAGCATTCCCCAAACTCTGCCTAATGTTTGGCTGTGGATCTGATCCCTGCATTTGTTTCTGTAAGTTGCTGGATGCACCCTCTCTGATGACAGTTGGGCTAGGCACCAGTCTATGAGCATAGCAAAATATCATTTGGAATCATTTCATTGACTTTTTTTTTTTTTTTACAGTCGTGTTTTGGTTCTATTCTAGGTCTCTAGGGTACCCAGTCTCTGGGTTCTGGCCCTTCAGGCAGTGCCAGGGGTGGGTTCATGGTATAGGTGATATGTTATGGCTGGTGGATAAGCCATGGGAGGCCTGATCTTTTCTAAGGAGAAACCCAAGAGTGGACGGTGTGGGGAGGAGAGAGGAGGGAAGGGAAACTGCAGTAGGGATGTAAAGAAATAAATCTATCTCTAAGTACAGAGCCAAATGTGAGTGTGCATTTCTCCATAGTTACTCCACTATTCGGTCTTTCAAAGGGAAACACGGTACTCCTGATGTCAGGTCCACAATGTCATTGGTCCCTCAGAACCCAAGCAACTGGTAAGTCCCAGTATTGAGGGCAAAAGGAACTTGATCCCAAGGCATTTCTTTCTCGGGGCATCCACTCATCCACAAGACCACAGTTCTATTCCAGGTAGGTATTTAATACAAAAGTCAGAGGAAAAAACACAGCACTCGACAGGAAAAACTACCAAGGCGTTTGAAAGGTACTGCCAAAAATTATTACTGTCTGTGTTGAAGGCCCCTGCTGGGTTCTGCTGCCTCTCAATGCCCATAGGCAATATATACAACCTTGTAAATTATAGAAAACTGATAATATTGCAAACCATAAAATGTGAATAAGTGGTATCTATGAAATCCAAGTGGTTTCTGCCCTGTGGGTGGGATCATTTCACATTTATGTCTAAATTTGCTCCAGTATTTATGACATCTATCTGGTTCTCACATTTAAATGTGTGCTAATCAAATCTCTGGCACATGTTCATTTTATATCAATATGAGCCATGATAGCATCCTTTTTTATCAAAGTTATCATTCAACATGGGTTTATGAGATAAGAACCTAGGATTCAAGAAGAAACTAAATTAAAGCAATGCTCCAATATCGTGGTTTCTCCTTCTGTAAGGATATTTTTGTTTGAATGTAAGGCAAAAAAAAAATGTATTTTAGAATTCCAAGTTTGAGGGTGACGCGAAAGGGTTAAATTCTGTTCCTCCAAAACAAAACTTTAAGAAAAGAAACCTAAACCCTTGAGAGAAATTATATACTATATCGCCTTAAAACAAAAAACAGATACAATGACTCCAGTGTTACTTTGTTTACTGTAAACCCTGAGGTGACAATTATCTTCCTGTTGGGAACAAAATAAACAAAAGGATGGGGCCAGCAGTTTCCCAGAGGGGTGTGCACACCACTGGCTGAGGGTTCTCTTCACTGGGTGGAAGATAAGAAGGAAAAGGCTGACAGGGTGTGTGTGTATATGTTGTGTATATGTTGAGGAACACGGGAAATGACACCTGCATGCCGCTTCCTCACATCCAGCCGCCCGACATCCACTCAAGGTGAGCTGCAAAACCAAAAATATACCCCTGGAGACTGAAAAAGCCCAGCCCGTGTTCAGTCTCAGCCCCATGTCATGAGGTTCATCATCTTAGGTTGTAACCACACTACTGGCTCATCGCCTGGGAGCCAAAGAGTTAACTCCCTATAGCCTACATCATTGGTTCCTGGGGATCACCAGGAACCCCAGTGTGGCAGTCACACCTGGAGAGGTTCCATCTGCAAACTGGTCTCACCTGACTCTCCAGAGTTTAAGGCAAAACACTTCAGGGGATGCAGCATCACAGTAAACACCGGAATGGAAGCCAATAACCAAGGACCACCTCAAAAAGAATCTATATATATGGTCGGGTAGGGAATGATGAAGTCTCACCTCTAGCTGAGAGAGAGGCTTCAGGCAAATGAGGCTACCGAGAGTGTAGGGAGGAAGGAGTCTCTCTCTCTCTCTCCTCTCTCTCTCTCTCTCTCTCTCTCTCTCTCTCTCTCTCTCTCTCTCTCTGTCTGTCTCTTTCTTTGTTGCTTTCTTGTTTCCTTCCTTCCTTTCTTCCTTCCTTCCTTTCTTTTTTTCTGCTTTCTCAAGACTGGTTTCTCTGTGTATCTTTGGAACCTGTCTTGAAACTCACTCTGTAGGCCAGGCTGGCCTCAGACTCACAGAGATTCACCTGCCTCTGCTTCCCGAGTACTAGAATTAAAGGCGTGTGCCACCTTTAATTCTTTCTGGCCAGAGTCTGTTTTCTTTGGGGATTCAGCTCCAGTAGATGGTCCTGCAGTCACACCCATACAGACAACACTAAGTAGTATTGGTGTTTTGTTGGTTTGTTTTTAAGAATACATGAAATTAGGAGGAAAAAAAAAACTGTTAAGGAGGGGATGGGAGAGAAATTGGAGGGGACTAGAGAGGGAGTAGATTCGATCAAAATTTCTCATGTGTATGTATGAGATTCAAGCGATAAAAAGATATTATTTAAAAGTTAAAAGTCTTTATTTTTCTTGAACTATTATGAAGACGATGGTTTTCCTATGACTGTTTTAACAAATTACTATCAAGTGGTTGGCTTAGGAAAACCAAAATGTATTCTCCCATAGTATTTGAGGTTTAAAAGTCTGAACGTCGGTGGGATGGAATCACAGCGTTGGTGGTGCCACAAAGGCCACAGTCCCTCCAGAGGGACTTCCTTGTCTTTCCTGGATTCAGTGCTGCTAGCATTCTTTGGCTTCTGGCCGCAGCACTTCAATCTCTGTCTCCAGCTCTGTGCCTCCGGCACACCTTCTTCCATGTGTGACAGGACTCAGAGTGCCCCTGAACAATCCAGCCAAACCTCCCCATGTCAAGATCCCTGGCTAAACCACATCTGCCAACTCTTAGCCACCTGAGATATCATTCGTAGGTGCTAGGGATTAGGATTTGACATCTTTTGAGGGGACTGTCAAATTCTCCATGGTGACCATGGTCAGAGGCATACTACAGGAGTGGCAATACATGGATGTGTCACAATCCTGAGCTTCACTTCCTAAAATAACTATTCAGAATAACATTTCCGGGACCTTTACCAGCTCCCAGCAGCCTCTGGGAATTCTTGAGATCTCCCCACAACTTACAGAGGACAAGCTCAAGCTAAGTATAAGGAAAACCAGTTTAGTTCACTGTCACCAAGCAAATGACCGATCACTGTCTCCAACTCCTCCCACCTCCCCGAGGAAGAACACTGAGGAGAAGCTGCCTGACTTCCACCCTCACCAACTATAAAAATCCCCATCCCGTGGCCCAGAATGCTAACAGGCTGGCTCCAACTAATGTGACACTTGAGGGAACAGTAGCCAAGGACAGCCACCCTGACCCCAGCCCACAGGCCCTGGGGACCGTCCCTTCCTTCTTCTCCTTCATACCTCCATTTTCAGATTTTATTCCTTTCTCCTCTTTTTGCTAGACTCCTTCAAGCTACCTTTAGTTGAGAAGCACATTCTCCCTCAATCTATACCCCTTATTCCACACATACTCATTTCTCTGGTCACAGGACGGGTGAGGAATGGCTACGCTTCCGTCTTGCTTTGCCTCAAACATAGCTGAAAATAGTCTGTTCATCCAGCATCTTCCCATGCGAGATCTTCTCCTGTGTCTTAGTTAGGGTTTCTATTGCTATGAAGAGACACCGTGACCACAGCAATCTTATACAGGAAAACATTAATTGGGTGGCTTATATTTTCAGAGGTTCAGTCCGTTATCATCATGGTGCAACATGGTGGGGTGCAGGCAGACGTGGTGCTGAAGACAGAGCCGAGAGTCCTACATCCCACAGGTAATGAGAAGGGAACTGAGACACTGGGCGTGGCTTGAGCATAGGTGAGACCTCAAAGCCTGCCTCCACAGTGACACACTTCTTCCAACAAGGCCACACCTACTCCAACAAAGCCACACCTCCTAAGAGTGCCACTCCCTGTGAGCTTATGGGGGCCAGTTACATTCTAACTACCACACCCTCCCATCCCAAAATGTGGTTCTCTATTTCCCTTCCCTAGTCATGACTCCCTCTCCATTAGGCTTCAGCCAACCCATTCTGTGCCCCAACAGTACCCTAAAAGCTGCAGTCTGATACTCTACCCTGAGAGCTGAGAGTCAGGACTCCCCACAGAATATATGCGAATCTAATCCAATGATCCATATCTATGCGGCATATTAGTTTCTTTGATGTTAGGCTCAAACGGCAACTTACAGAGCACGGGTTTGGGCTCACGGTGTGAGACTGTACAATCTATCATGTCAGGGCACGCGTGGCAGCCGGAGGAGGAGGTTGCTGCTCACATCTGGACTGATGGGGAAGCAGAAAGGGGACAGGAAGTGGGTCCAGGATAAAAACCTGAAGACCCACCCCCAGAAACTAACTTTTTAATACTTTCTGAAGGTTCTATAACCTCTGAAAATAGACTACCAGCTGGGGAGCAAGCACACAAATGCATGAGCCTATAGGGGACACTTTATAGTCAGACTACCAAAAAATAAACACAAAAGACAAGCCCAATCAACTCAACGGGCTCAGAAGACAGGCATGATGGGAAACTCATTCATTCAGTACCCACCATGCACCAGGCACGGAAAAGACTTAAAGGACCTTTTTGCCCTTGACTTTTTATACTGAGAATTAGAAAGACTCAGAAAGCCATGAACTAGCATGCCATTCCTTCTCAGCAGAGAAGACAGAACTGCATGAGTATGGGAGCTAGAGGGGGCACACAGGGAGAGAAGGAGAGGCAGTCACAAGCTAGCCGTGTAAAGAGTCTAAAAAGAGAGAAAGGAAGTAAATGACACTCTCGATGTGCCCTAAAAAGCCACACTGAACAGAGTCATCCCTGAGAGTATGTGTCCCCACCCTTCATGTGTCCAGCCCGCTCTGGCAGGAACCTGGAACTTTGAGAGAAAGAGGGGTACCTTCGAGTATTTAACCCCAAGGAAGAATGCAAGCTCCCAGAGAGAGTCCTGGATGGTGGTGAAGACCAACCACACGTGCTTGGTTAACCAAATGAGTATTGCTCAACCCCAGGAGGGTGGGAAGGCATGACCCTCCCCCGGCTGGAATCCCGAGTGAGAATCTGAGGCTCATTTTCCCACAGAAACACCGCCAGGCATGGCAGCTGAGCTCTAAGCCGGACAAACACCATCTGTAGTCTGCACGGATCCTGGGAGGCAGGGATAAGTAGCGATGAAAACAGGGCTGCTCTGGGTCTCAACCCTGCCTTGAGAGTGTGCGCATCTATAAAACATGGGAGCCACCTAAGTCCCAGTGGAGCGGCTGGCACAGCACATGGCCTGGCTCAGTTAGGGCTGAGTGTATGGCTTCATGTTTTCAGAAAATGAATATTCTGTCCCAGGCTACCAGACGGCAGAGTTCTGCCAAGAGCACTGCTTGTTCAAACAGAGTTGGCTTTCTGCACTCTAGATGGTAATATCTGTGCCTTTCCATATTTCAAATAATAGTAATAATTATATCCATGCTAGTTTAACAAAAATAGCATAACTTATCTAAAGGGTAAAATCGGCTATAACCAATATTTGTATAGTACTTCCCCCCCCCCCCCCCCGGTCAGGACAGGGTCCCACTGTGTAGCCCAGGATGTCCTAGTACTTCAGGTCTCCCTGAGCAATGGGATTACAGGTGTACACCACCACATCCAGTCTTATATACTAACAATATGTTTTCAAGAAAGTTGAAAATGTGCCTTGCATGTTATGATCCAACCTCTGGGAATCATGGGTAGACTATGTCCGGAGTCAGAGTCCAGAGACCTCAAAGAGTCTCATTTTTCTCATGACTTTGCTGCCCACCTGAATGGGGCAGGGGTTCTGAGACACTCTGTGAGCTGTCTTATCCTGACCCATGAGGTGAGGCTGAGCTCCAACATGCCGGACCATTTCCCTGTTCTGGGAAACCGCCAAGAGAGGAAATCTCACAGGATCAGCACAGCCTCCACAGCCTCACTTTCGCCAACCTGAGCAGCAATGACGAAAAGAGGGAAAGATGAAAGGAATCCCAAAAGCCATTCAGAATGGAGGGAGGCAGGGGTGGCCGAGAGGGACACTGGGAGATACTAATCTGCCCAAAACCACCAGGAGTGGGAGCAGCAGAATAGTTAGTCATTAGCAATGGTAGCAAAAAGACATGTCTTCACACAGGCATATGAGACTGAAGATACACACTGCCGCCTCCTATTTTTAAATCGTATTTTTATTGTTTGAAAGTTTTGTACAAGTGCACAGTGTGTACTGATCATATTCATACCCCATCACCTTCCTTCAACTTCTCCTTCTGCTCCTACCCATTCCCCTCCCAGCTTCACACGCTCACTTATAGTGTTATTAATATAACAATCGAGTGTCATTAAGACGGCTCATATTCACACAGGTGGGGTATGGGCACATCAGTGGGCATGAGCAAAAGGAGAATGACACTCTCTCCCCGGCTGCCATCAACTGCTAGTAGTTCCTCCAATGGGAGTGGAGCTGGGGGTGGGGGAGTGGAATTTTGACTGGTTTGATAATCCCAGAAGTACCCCATGTCTTAACTGGTGCCTCCCTCTGCTGACAGGACTCTGAGCTGTATGCAGCGCCGCCCTCTCTAGACACCACCTTATCGCATGGTGTGTGCTTTCTACAAATGGCATCCTTGACTAAGGTCTCTGGGAGACCTCCCTTGAGTGACCTAAAAAGTTAAAGTCATTAAAAACATGTAGAAGTGTCTCCATAAAGCCAAATGTTCCCCCTCAAAATAAAAACACCTTAAAGCAAGTGTCTCAGAAAATTCTTCAGGGCTCTTTTGAAAAACTACTCTAAGACATAATGTTAAAGAGAAGCATTATCCAAGGATGCTTTAGAAAATTTCACCTTCCCTAGCCAGACGATGGTGGCACACACCATTAATCCCAGCACTGGGGAGGCAGAGGCAGGCTGATCTCTGTGAGTTTGAGGTTAGTCTGGTCTACAAGAGTGAGTTTCAGGACACACTCCAGAGCTACAAAGAAACTCTGTCTTGAAAAACCAAAAAGAAAAGAAAAAAAATCAACCTTCCCCTCTTCCAGTGAGTGACCCGAGGTGACTTGTGACAGTGGTTCCCCATTCTCTGAACCCAGAAAACCCTGCAAAATCTTGCAAATCAAGAGGTTCAAATCATCGTGTTCACTTTAAGAACACCCATGAAACTAACTCCCCAGGCCACCAAGGATATGCATATCTGAAAAGCCACCAAGTATCTGATAGACATCACTCTGAAGAAGCCATGTGTGCTGGACAGGCAGTATAACAGGAGGAGAAGGTAGGTGCGTCCAGGCCCAACAAGCTGGACGCAGGGTTGGCAGCCAAAACACAATGCTTAATTTTTCCTGTGTATGCTTAAAAATGCAGAGAGCAGTGATGAACGGAAGAAGGGTTTGGACGTAGGTTCCGGAGTTATTGAACACAGGTAGGGAGCAAAGCACCTGGGAGACTAAGCTCCCCTTGCCACAGTGAGATGCTCCCCACTGAACAGGAACCGATTGTTCCAAAGTCAGAAGAGGAGGGTGCACAGAAGAAAAAGACATCCCAGAAGACACTGAGAAAACAAAAACTTACGTCACGGGAATAAATTCAACATAAAATAAATGCAAATAAAAGTTTTTTTAAAAATTCACCTTCCCATCTCAAGTGCAGATGTCCAGAGCCTGGAAATCTAAGGCAGGGGCTTCAGGAATTGAAAACCAGATCCTGCAACACAGCCAAGCTGGTATCATCTGGCTGAATGAGACCCTGGTTCAAAAAAACTAAAACAAACAAAACACAAGTCAAAATAAAATTTTTAAAAAAAAAGAAGAAGAGAAAGAAGTGCCAGCAAGATGGCTCGGTGGGTTAATGCGTGTACCACCAAACCTGCTTACCTAAATTCAATCCTCAGAATGCACAAGGAGGAAGAAGAGAACCAACACCTTCAGGTTATCCTCCCGTCTACCTGTGTGTGCCGTGGGACATGCACAAACACACACACAAAATTAATTAATTAAATCTAAATTGTAAATAAGAGAATAAGAAAAAGAAGCCATCTGGATGAGTCAGCGACAATAAGCACCTGCTGCCAAGACCTGAGTTTGATCCTAGGGACCCATGCAATAGGAGAGAACTGACTCCCTTGGGTTGCCCTCCAATCTCCACATGCTTGCCAGGGCATGCTCCCCACCCTACACCCCGACAAAGAAAGAAACCAACCCTACTGAAAAACTAAAGGGTTCCTAACTAAACTAAACTAAACTAAAGTTACATAGAAAGCAGGTGAGATTAGGAAACTAATCTGTTCACCGTTCTGGTGAGTTTATCAAATCTATCTAGTTCATTTTTCAAACGAAATTAAATTGAGATTCCTCTGCATGGCTATTAGGATGGACAAAATCCAGCTGCTACTGTCAAATGCTGGCAAAAATGGAGAGCCGAAATATTCTACCTTGTTGCTGATGGTACTCTAACACAGTATGGCCACATTGGGAAGCCAATTTCAGTATCTTACTGGGAGGCGGGGGATTCTATCCATGTTCTAACCATTATCCGTCAATCATACCCTCTTCCCCAAATTAGATAGAAAATTACATCACACAAAAACCTAAGCAAAATGTTGCAGCATCTTGATTTATAATCCTCAATACTTAAGAATCATCCCAGAAGCCCTTAAGTCAATGAATAAACTATGATTCATCCAAACAATGGAATATTTTTTCATGCTTAAAGAAAAAAAGACATGAGCCACCAGAAACCATACCGTACGAAATATGACAATCTTAAAAAGCTACATATGGCAGGGTCCCAACTATGTGACATCCTGGAAAAGACACAACTATAGAGCCAGAATCATTGGCTGTCAAGGGTTACATGAGAGAAAGGAATGATTAGGCGAACAACAAGGGATTCTTAGGGCAGGACAGTGGTAGATGCCTGTCATTTTACACATTTGTCAAAATCTACAGTGAGTACTCCAAAAGCGAGCCCTAATGCATAATGCATTTATAATAGACTGCGGGGGATAACGATGTGTATCTATTGGTTGACTAATGGTAGTGAGTGTCCCACTCTACTATAAGTATTTGATAGTGGGAGGGCTGTAGGTAAGAGGAAACTAAGAGGCAAATGAGAAGTCTATTTTCTGCCCAATCGCGCTCTCAACAAAATGAATTTTAAAATGACAAATAGGACCAGCAACATAGTACAGCAAGTCAAGATGCTTGCCGAGCAAGCCTGGTGACCTGAGTTCAATACCCAAAATCCACATAAAAGTTGAATGAGAAAAACCAACTTTTTAAAGTTGTTCTCTAATCCACCCACGCATACATACATACACATGCATTCACACATACACGTGGGAGGGGGACTAATAATTAATAAAAAAAATAAAAATTTAAAGAAAATAAATCAAGTAAAATAAGAAAATTTTTACAGTCCAGTTTTGCACATGCTTACCATTCTAGTCCATAATTTTGTTTTTCTACCCAACTATCTTCTCATACTGAGACTGAACAAAAATGAAAGGTTTAAACATGTATTTTTAAGGAATTCTTCAAATTTGGGCCATTTCACAATTTCAGCACTCTTTTCTAAGTCTGTGACCTTTACAAGATGTTGCAACACTTGGAGGCCACATCGAAAGTAACAAGAAAATGTAAGAGAGTGGATGCCAAATGCATGAGAAAATATTAAAGAGGCGGAGCCAGTGAAGTCGTTCCGTGGGCAAAGGTGCCTGCTGCCAAGCTGAAGACCTAAGTTCAATCCCAAGACACACGTGGTCTAAGGAGAGAGCCAGCTCCAGTGGATTGCCCTCTGACCTCCCATACATGCCAAGAGACACATATCCCCAAGTATACAATAAATAATTTAAATTATTTTCAAATTCAGAATAAAACAGCTATAGCCATTGCTGTAATAATTGATAATTTAAACATTTAAATAGGTTACACACAGAATGACAGACACACACACACACACACACACACACCTCATTTCTACTTAAAGAGAAATAGACGTTCTCTGTTTTGTTTTGTTTTTGTGACAGGGTTTCTCTGTGTGGCCCTGGCTGTCCTTGAATTAACTCTACAGACCAGGCTGACCTCAAACTCACAGAGATCCGCCTGCTTCTGCCTCCTGAGTGCTGGGACTAAAGGCACCACCGCCCAGCAGAAACAGTCATTTCTAAAGGACCTAATTGTTCCTCAGCACTCGGGCAAAACATCTGTGTATTAAATTATTTTGAAGAAAGAAAAAAAAGCAAGATATATTTTTAAAAGAAGAAGAAAGAAACACAGGGCTGGAGAGATGACTCTGTGGTTAAGCCCACTGGCTGCTCTCCAAAGGACCCAGGTTCAATTTCCAGCACCCACATTGTGGCTCAAAACTGTGAGCACTGCACACACAGCCCACAGGCACTAATGCATGTGGTGTACACATATACATGCAGGCAAAAACACCCATACTCATAAAATAAAATAGAAAATGTAAAGACACTTTTATGAGGGAAATAGTCTATTTCACAGAAGGAAAGTAGCAACTCCTTCAGCTCTTGGTACAAAGGGTCCCAGTCTTAAAAACTAGGCCATTCCTTTCTAAATACACATCTAATAAAAATGTGTGTCACTGCCAAAATAGCTGGGCTGTTTCCAAATATCTAATATGTTCCTCCAGAACCTTCCAGGATTGAGCCAGCATGACCCCATGCAAAAGCCCCACTGGGGCACCTGTCCCCTCTTCATTACCTTATTCTCTCTCAGCTGAACTTCCCAATCTTGACAGGCAAGAGTTCTCTTTGCCAGCGTCTAGCATGCTCTGGGCAAATGCTAGCTCTTTAGTCTGGAGTTATTAGAGAAATGAGTAATGGCATTACTGTCTTAATTTTTTCATATCTTTCTCCTCATCCTTGGCCTTCGACATCTCTCATTCCACAATGTGCACATGACATGGGGCCTCCAAACTCTGACATGCATCAGTCATCTGGGTGCCTGAAAAAGTGAGGCCCTTTGGATCTGTCTCCTTAGGGGTTCTGATTGGTAGGCCTTGTGGCAGGTAGGCAAAAGCTATATCATATACATACACACACACACACACACACACACACACACACACACATATATATATATATATATATATATATATATATATATATATATATCCCATAAGGGGTTCTGATCGAGGAAGTCTGGGTACCACACCTTCAAAAACACAGCTTTGAAGAATAAGGAAACAGAGGAATGCTTTAAGCACCTCCCACATAATGGAGCAATTAAAAGAAGTACAAATACAGAAAGGAGCACAACCACCATTTACAGACATATTTTCAGGCTAGCAGATGGTTCATTTGGTCTCGGTGAGCAAATGGTATAAAATGTGCTTAAAACATGAGTGGCTACACTTCCTCAAATCCCGGTGTTCCTTCCCAGAACTGAGAAAACTGGTCCATCCCACAGGGCTTTATACTATGCAGACCCATCCTTAAGCAGAAATGATGGAAAGAGGAGAAAATACAAGAATCTAATCCCTGAGGTCTCAACCCAAAGAGTCTATTTCCTGGTCTCCCTCCATCTACCACTAATGACCATCGGAAGAAAGTCAGATATAGATTGGTGGGGAGAGAGTCTCAGAGTCTCTGGTTGTCAGGCTCTATCAAGACCTGCAGAAGCTCACTGAAAAGACAGATGGCTAGGCCCCACCCCAGCACTTCTGATTCTTAAGCCTAAGTAGGGCTAAAGAACTTATATCATTTCGTCTTCGCCTTCTTCTTTGTCTTTCTTCTTGTTCTTCTTTCTTCTTGTTCTTGTTCTTCTTGTTCTTCTTGTTCTTCTTGTTCTTCTTGTTCTTCTTCCTCTTCTTCTTCTTCTTCCTCTTCCTCTTCCTCTTCCTCTCCTCCTCCTCCTCCTCCTCCTCCTCCTCCTCCTCCTCCTCCTCCTCCTCCTCCTCCTCCTTCTCCTCCTCCTCCTCCCTCTCCCCTTCCTCCTCCCCTTCCTTCCTTCCTTCCTTCCTTCCTTCCTTCCTTCCTTCCTTCCTTCCTTTCTTCCTTCCTTCCTCCTCTTCCTTTTTTTCACAGGGCAGAAGGTATGAATGAGATGTGGAAAGAGAACACAAGAAACCCTCCCCCACCCCAGAATTGTGAATCTCCACCACTGTTGATAGTGATATTTAATTTTTTGTTTTGTTTGTTGCTGTTCTTTAGGTTGTCATCATCGTCGTTGTTGCTGTTTTTAATGTTCGCGTTGGGGGGAGGAGTTGCACGTGGATGAAGTGCCCATGGGATCCAGAAGAGGGCGCTAGATTCCCCGGAACTGGAGTTGCATGCAGTTGTGATCTGTCTGACCTGGGTGTTGGGAACCAAATGCAGGTCACGTCCTCTGCAAGAGCAGGACACATTCTTAACCTTTGAGCCATCTCTCCAACTTCCGTTATTTAGTTATTTTGAGAATAAATTTTCCTACATCACCCAAGCTAGTCAGAAACACACTCTCTAGTCAGACTGTTCTCCAACTGGCAGTCCTTCTAGCACTGGGATTACAAGTGTACCTTACCACGCGAGGTAAGAGAATTCACATCTTTACAACTCCGGAGCCCAGTTACAAAGCCGGTGCTGCTGGTCCAAGGTCTACACTCAGGACGATAAGGCTAAAGGCTTACAGCTTGCGTTCAAGCCAGCTGCGTTAAAGGAAGGAACAAAGAAAACAATGCCATCCGAAGAGCCTCCTACACTGGAAACCGCTGCGCGGTGAAGCCTGCTACAATTCGCATTCTCTAGCAAGAAAAAGGACTGTTTAATGACATAATCCCAGTTCCGTGGATTTAAATGAATTTCATCTGGTTTTCCACTCAGAAACAAAGGCGACTTGCAGTGCTGATTAATCACGAGCCCTCACTGAGGGGCTATTGTACACGCAGCGCTGCGGGGCAGCCCCACTTCCTAATGGGTAAAAAAGTAACAAAACACAGTGACTGCCTTTAACTTACTTGTCGTCTGCCTTACTTCACGTTCAATTACGACGACATCTTGGACTAACTTGACCTTTCCACTGTCACAAGCAGGAGGGACACAGGGATCTCTTGAGAGAAACTGCTTCTCCATTTCAGTCTGAGAATAAAGCAAGCCACCAGGGTTGGTGGAGGATTAAGTGGAAGAGGAAGAAATTTTTGCTTCATTTCAAACCAGAGGTGTCCCAGAATCAGTAAGTTCAGCATGTAACATAAAGACTGAAGTTCTTCAATCTTTTAAAACTCACAGACACTGGATGGGTTTTATGCATCCTACTTTTCAAGACGGATATTACTAAGACAATGTAAATAGGAATATTCACAGAATATCAATAAAAACGTTGTTAACAGCACCTTAATTTCTACATATTGCTCTGGTATGCAGCAGCATCATGAACCTCTATTTGTCTTTACCACAAAATGAAGCTCAAGCCGGTTTGCAGAATGACCTACAAATAAATTCCAGAGGGCTGGAGAGACGGCTCAGGGGTTAAGAGCACTGGGTGCTCTTCTACAGGTCCTGAGTTCAATTCCAAGCATCTACAGGGTGGCTCACAAATATATTCCAGAATCGTTAGCTCACTCTTACCAGCACTATGTTTTCTTTTTCCTTTTTTTGCAGGGAAGAGGGGGTTGAGTTTTCAGAGCCCATCAAAGCCAAATGAGTTATCACTTATGCTTAAAAGATTTGACTTTTTAAAAGATACCATGTGACAATTCCTACTAATTTGACTCTTTAAAAAAAAAAATAAAATAACATAGATTTGAATTATCTTGTTGCATGTTACAGCAACTCTCTCTGAGACTCCTTCCACAGCCCCGGCTGTTCCACTTCAGAATCCTGTCAATATCACTTTCTTGGCCTAAAATGTTCCTCTCCCAGATCTTATCTTATCATACAAGTATAATGAGTCATTACCCTAGAGAAGCCTTCCCTAGCTGCCCCACCCCCATCCCTCTACACTATTACCCTTCTGGGTACCACTGTATCTGGGCCTGGTAAAGTGGACCCAGTCATTGACTCACTCTTTCCATAGGAACTTACATGCACGGGTACTGAGGATGGAGCGATGGCTCTGGGAAGACGTCTACCCACCCTGAGCTCCTTGGGGAGGCCAAACACACAAGGGGCTGCGACCCAACATCAGATGTGCTGAGAGAGAAAAAGGACTGTGTGGTTGAGATTCCTAACAGGGACTTGAATGAGGTTTGGGAAGGGATGTATCTGTCCCTGTTGGAATGTCGGGAAAACGTCTTATGCATTTGTTTGATCTGCAGAGGCCAAATTCTCCCCACTGCCCCACTGTTGCGTCCCTGGAGCCAATGACTGGTCAAGATGAGGCAGTGTGCACTGCAGTCAATTTCAAAGGCCTTTGAAACCCACTTTTGAAGATGTGAGTTTCAACTATCCATTTGCTACAGTGTATAAATGACACACATATGGCATGCAGACAAAAGGATGGAGATATTCCTTTTATTAAAAGCAATACATGGAAATTCATGACGAACTGGAAGCCATCTTGGAACTGTTGGGTGATACTACAAGAAATACAGCATCCCCATGTCTACAAGGGCTTAAGAATTGTTCATTTTCCCTACTCCTTTGTCAGCCGTACTTTTCCTCTGGTATCTCTGCCTCCTCTCTCTTGTGCAAGAGGATTCCCCCTTGAGCCATTTCCAAAATCCGCACAAGTTTGCTCTCCAGCCTCTTGCTCCTCGTTTGTAAATGGCAAGGAATCACACGGCTGCAGGAGAGTTGACCTCACCTACTTCAGATGGCAACATCTCCCTGCACTCCATCACCCCATGCGCTGGCCAAACGCATCTCTTATCTGGCTCAGCCGAATCAAGAGCGTGTATTTAAAAACCCACCCATCCATCTTCTAATTTACAAAACACAACATTTCACAAACTGTTTACCGACGGCCCTGCCAACAGTATTACTCAAATGCAGCAGAGTGAAAAAAGCCACAGGGAATAGTCTAGTTGGCCAAGAGTAGTATTTGGGGATCTAAAATTACAGGGGAAAATCATACAGCATTCATTTTACTCAGTCCCAAATCTCTATCAGATGATGTTGAGCAGAAAGATTCTAAAATTGGCAGGGAGAAAGGAAAAGTCATCTTAAGGGTTGGGCTATGCCAGGACGGCCTTACAGAGAGAAGGAGGGGGTAACTGAATAAGGTGTGTGCCCTTGAACAGCCGGCATAAGCAGCAGTGTCTGGTGGGCCAGGATAAGCACGCAAAGCAAAGCAAATGGAGATGATTGTCAAGTGAGAATCAACCCAGAGAGGAGAAAGCAGACCCTCACAGGGTGTTCCAGGGACTGTACTTCTAACCCACTGAGTTACACTTGCCAGTCAATGTAATTCTATGCAACTCAATTAACACTGGTGCTATGGCAACCCAAGGGGCCTGGGCACAGGAAAAAAAAAAGTAACAGAGAGAACCATGCTTCCCGGGAGCTCAACACTGATCAAGCAACAGACATGCCCGGCCAAATGCTGAGCCAAGCAAAGGAAAATCACAGCACTTGAGAACAACAAAGTGTGAGCGGTGATTTTTTTTTTTTTTCACCAAAAGACCTAAGCAGTGTGTGGGCTCCAAGAAAAGAGCAGGGCAGCTCTGAGCAACCAGAGCAACCGAGCAGTTGATGTGAAATCGGTTAAGCAGGGGCCTTGTTCTCCAGGAACTTCTCATGAATGGGCTCACACAGCCCACAGCAGGCCTCAGAATGAGAGTCAGCCTGCTCTACCTGAATGGAGTTAACCTACCTGGCTCAAGTTCTCAGAGGAGATTTGCCAGAGCCACGCAGTGAGGAAGCATGAAGGTTAGGCCCTGCACCCTAACTCCAAAGACAGGACTGACCCAAGTGGCCTCTAATTCAGGCAGATCAAATGAGAGCAAGCAACGAGAGGACGAGAAAAACACAACCAGCATAGTGTGGCTAAAGAGGGGAAAGCACTCAGCAGTATTGCTGCCTTATAGTCACGTGGTCCACACACATTCCCAGTACCAGGAACTGTAGCTACCTGAAGCACCCAGTCCATAATGTATAGTACAGCAAACTAACAGGCAAAGGAAAGCATATACATTAAAATATGCTTCCTACGTATTTTCCCACAAGTTCCCAAACAACAACCAATTGGTATGACACCAACAAATTACGTTGAATTCTCTCTGCACGACAAAAGGAGTCATTATTAGTAAAACACGCATTTGAGAAAAATAAGGCCGTAGCCTCTCCCTCCACTCAAATCATTACAGTTAATCGCCATATCAGGGAGCTTTAGAAGCATAACAGTAATGGACAGCCGTTAGATATATTACTTCCTGGCTTTATAATTAAAAATGTTTGGGGTCGGAGAGATGGCTCAGCAGTTAAGAGTGCCTACCTATTATTCTTGCCAAGGCCCCGGGCCCAGTCCTCAGCAGCCACAGAGTGTCACACAACACCAGTCCCAAGGTGTCTATGCCCTCTTCTGACCGTCACAGACTCCGGCATTCAAGCAGTGCATAGAAGTTTAAGAAGGCACACACACATGCACATAAAAGTCAATAAACAAATAAATTATTTTTTAAAATTGGGAGTTTAATAGAAAACACACATGTATCCAAGCACTCCTAAGAGTTAAGCTGTTTAAAACTTAATACAATAGAATAAAAATCTTTGGGGCCAATGGAATAGTTAGGGCAGTAAAGCCATGTTCCAGAAAGCCTGGCAGTCTGAATTCAATGCTCAGAACCCACATGGTGGAAAGAGAGAGCCAAGCTGCCCTGATCTCCATACCTGCACTGTGGGGCACAAGCTCGTGCAAGTGCACACGTGCGTGTGCACACACACAGAAACAGCGTGAGACAGAGAGATAGTGAGACAGAAATACAAGTTTTAAAAAGCTTCTAATCATCTAGACGCTATTAGAAATATTTCCAAATTTCAAAATATTGCAAAATCAAACATTCAGCAAAGATGCAACTAAGTAAATCTCTTTTTAAAGATGGAAAGAGCACACACAACTATACTAAAAAACTGAGCTCATCCGAGAGAAGAGGGTTCCTGCCTTAAAATTTTTTTCCTCTAATTTGTAAGTGTGGCCTTGAGCTTTCATCACCCACACCCAGTGTCAAACCATAGTCAGCTCCAGGTGTGACTGATGTCACACTCCAGGGCACTTGCTGGTGCTCCCAGTTTCGGACTCCATAACAATAACTCCTGCAGAGAACTCGCTAAATAATCAGAGCTTGAGAATCACTCATCTAGACCTCTGTAAAACAGGCCAGAGAAAAATGGCCAGAGGCATAAACAAATCGCCTGCAACAATTGCCTTGTCTCTTGTAACACGCCTAGGAGCCGTGGGAAAGGAGCCAAGCTAAATCTATAGTCAAGGGCTGCTTGGCAGGACAGCAATGAAGTCCTCAAACACTGCAAGGAAACCTCCAAATGCCCGCGGGGGTGGGGGGGTACAGAACCACCTCTGAGTTGCCCCTGTGCACAGCACTCGTGAGCCTAATTGGGATCCCCTCTCCCGACCCCAAAAAGATAAGTTGAAATCCTAACTACTGGTACCTATGAGTTGTGAGCTGATTTGAAGGGAGGATCTTCGCTGGGACTGGCAAAGGAAAGTGGGTGATAGTCGTATTCTTTTTCTTTCTTTTTTTAAGAACTGTATATAGTGTTCTGTCTGCATGTATGACTGCAGGCCAGAAGAGGGCACCAGATCTGATTATAGATAGTTGTGAGCCACCATGTGACTGCTGAGAATTGAACTCAGGACCTCTGGAAGAACAGCCAGTGCTCTTAACCTCTGAGCCTTCTCTCCAGCCTCAGTGGAATTCTTATATGAATTGGGACTTTGGACACAACAAAAGGCATAAGCAGAATGAGGCCGTGTGTAGACACACAGTAGGAAACGGTGGCATGCAATGGGAGAGGTCCTTAGAAGGAGCCAGCCCTATCAGCCCTTGATTTGCTGCTTCTGGCCACCAAAACCGTGAGACAATAAGTTTCTGTTGCTGTTGCTGTTGCTAGTTCAGAGTGCGTGGTTTTGTTCCAGTGGGGCGCACTAAATGTAATTTGGAAAACCGGGGAGCCAATTTAGATAGTAAAAACACTGATTGCCACTACAACAAGGTGACAGACCATGCCTGCTGCCTCAATAAACCCCATGGTTTTAGTAAATAAAATGTATAATATATATGAATTATAAATACATAATAATAAAATTTATAAAATAAAAATAATAAAAAGTAGATTCACAGGGCGCGAAGATTTAAAAAAAAAAAAAATCCTGTAACTGTAATGTGTTACCTTAACCACACCTGCTCCTTGTATGACCTAATAGGGTCAAAGGTTAAGAGGGGTGACATAGCCCTCAAGCTCACGGTCATCCTGACTCCTTCCTTGCCAACACTTGGAAGGAAAATGTGCATTTTAAGACAATATCATCTATATATTGGAATGGATTTGAGTGTGCCTGGGATAGTCTCAACCATGAATGACAGAGTCAGAAATAGCATAGTCCCGTGGCTGGCAAAGGTCTTGCAGCAGAGTTAGGAAGCGTCAGCATTGTAGAGCAGCCTGGGAGCGGGTGCTGCACAGACCAGGCGGGGCTGGAGGGGCGCTTCACCAGGAAGACTTAAGCACTACCACAGCACAGAATTTATGGTTCCTAAATGTTTGTTTTAACTAGTGTTGAGAACACATATTTGACCCCTTGTGAACTTGACCCCGGGGTCTCTCCCCCTTCTCTTCGGTGTCTGTGCCACATGACAGGATTTCCCAGCCTAGCCTCCCACCCCAGCTCCCAGGACTGGGGTCAAGGCTGAGGACACAGACAGGATAGCCCTCCCAGCAGCTGCTATGGTAAACTTTGCGGCAGATGTATTGGCAAAGCAGCTGTCAATGGTCCACGGCAGGCCTGAGGCTGCGATAAAACGTGTGATCATCCGGGCCTCTCTCTCTCTCATGCTGGGCTAGTGAGCCAAGCCAAAGGGGACAGGAGACAGCCTGAGGGTGCCCTCACAGTCACTCACCCTCCACCAGCCACACCCTCCTGAGTGATGCCACTGACCGCAGCCTCTGACACTGAGATTTTAAATATCTAGATCTCCTCTGCATGGAACTCAGTAACCCTTTCTAGGGTTGGTTTTCAGATTTTTTTTTCTTTTCTTTTTCCTTTATGTTTTTGGTTTGGTTTGGTTCGTACCCCCGCCCCCAGCATGGGCTGAACGCCAATGGAAAAGCAATGGAATATCGATTTTCTGTTCCTTCCTAAGGAGAGAACAAGTCATTTGATGTGACATGAGCTCTGTGAGCAAAACCAGACTCTGTACTCCCTGCAGCTGGCTGCATCTCTCCCCTATTCATAGAGCCTGGCACACGGTAAAAACTAAACAGATATCCGTTAAATAAATAAAAGAACCATGCATGCATTTACAAAGGTCTGCAACGTGCCAGGCACCCGCTTGGAGTCCTGTCTGCCATCGTTCCTCTTCCCTCTGCCTCACCCTGCCAGCCCCACTCCACTCTCCTAGCCTTTATTCTTTTGTGTTTTCTGTTCCCACATTCAGCCTCCTCATTAGATCTGAACCCGCTGGCAAAGTTGGTCTCTGAGCCACATTAACTCTGGAAAAACATAGAGACAAAAAAAGACTAGAAGAAACAACGATGGGGTAGTTTAGACAAAGGGGAAAAATGCAAAAACGAGGAGGGGAAAATGTCACACACCAGGGGTTTAATGTTTCCACTCCGAGGACAGTCCCTTAAGCCACAAAATCCTACAAACGTTGTCATTGGAAGGAGAACACATGGGATACCGTCGCTTGATCACTACCAACAGTCCCCAATAGCTGGAAAGACATAGCCCATGCTATGACTACAACTCCCAGAGACACTACACAGACAGGCGGTGAGTGTGTGTGTGCGTGTGTGTGTGTGTGTGTGTGTGTGTGTGTGTGTGTGTGCGTGCGTGCGTGTGTCAGTCAGTCTGTCTGTCTGTCTGTGTGGAAAAGCAGCAATAACATGCAATTTGGCATCCCCACACAGGGACTGTGGCTGGAGCCCCGGACCACCATGGTGGCCTGCACAGAGGCATTCTTTGCCCTGTGTGGATCTGCTGCCTGCGTGCTTCTCATCTCTGGTTTGCAATTTAAGGTTCACTAAATCTTCCATCTTCTGAAGCATTTACCCATGGTACATTTAAATTAAATTTCAATCAACTCAAAGCAATCCAAGCTGGCCCAAAGGAATGCATTATTTTCTTCACTGAATTAATCAAACAGTGAAGACCACAAACACATCCAACCCCCGTGCAGAGATTCTTCTGGCTCAGTTGACATAACCTATGTAAACCCTTTAAATTATCCTTCAAGTATGGGAACTATCGAATACCATGGGTTGTGCACTGCAATCTACCCATACACTTGGTGATGTCGACACATCGCTGGCTTTGTGTTCTTGCATAATAAATTACATTCAAGTACAGTGTCCTATCTCTTGCATAATAAATTACATTCAAGTACATTCAAGTAGTTGTCCTATCTCGACAAATTAAGGATAAAAAGAGAAAGGGATCCGCACATCAATTCATTTTGTCACCTGAGTATTTACTGAAGTCATCTCACTGTGGAAATTGGTGAAAAGATGCTTCCTATCTCCTCCCATCCATTTTACAAATACTTTAAAGTACTGTCCCCTGAGCAGCAAGCTCTAACACAAAGAGAGCTAGAGACGGTATTGAACGTTTCATGCATGCACAAGTTCACATGCATGTGTGGACTTGGGTAAGTGTAAGTTTGCACACGTGTCTACGAGTGGACATAGAAGCCAGAGGTAGATGTCTCCCTCACTTGTTCTCCACTGTTTGTTTGTTTGTTTGTTTGTTTGTTTGTTTTTTGAGAAACTGACTTTCCTGAACCCGGAGGTCACCACTTTGTCTAGACAAACTAGCCAACAAACTCCACGTATCCACTGTCTCCACCTCCCCGGATCCGGGCACAGGCTCACAACTCCATGCCCAGCTTCAAGCACCAAAGATCAGAACCTTGTTCCTCATGTTTGCACAGAACTTTATTGACTGAGTCACCTCCCCACGCTGCATATTTAGTCTTCTGTAAGGTCATCTCAAAATAAATCATTCGAAGGTACACAACAACACAATAACTTTAAAGGAAGACAGATTGGGCATCTCTAGCCTCAAATTCCAAATTCAAAACTTTCCGAGTACCAATCAGACACCACAAGTGGAAAATTCCATACCTGACTTCATGGAAACAGTCCAGTCAAACTGCGAGCACACTGAAAATGCTGTGTAAAATTACCTTCAGGTTATATATAAAGCATATATACAAACACATCTCTTTATATATAAACACATATTCAAATAAAATCAAAGTCCCAAACACTTGTTTGGCCCAAACATTTGGCCCCAGACATAATAGATACACAGTGTAGTTGGGAAAGGAAAATCCATATTACAATAATAATAATAATAATAATAATAATACACAGGGAAAGAAGAAAGTCATGTAATATATAAGTGAGAGTTTACTTGACTTGATATAAAACTAAACTCTAAGAGTCTCTGGTCTTGGCATGACTTTCCACCCATTCTTTTCACTTTGACACCTTCAACAATCCAACAGGGGAGCCTGGTTTTAGTTTATTTATTTCTGTAGAAGAAAATGTAGAATTGGAGAGACCAGGTACATAGCCACACAGCTGGTGAAGAGTTCAGCATTTGAACACGGGTCTTCTAAACCTAAGGCCTTTCTGGCCTCATGCAGCTCATCCCTGGATACAAGCGGAATCCAATGTTAACTCTGGGACCAATGTTAACTCTGGGGGTCCTGTCTAAAGACACTGGTTCCTTCATCTTTCAGGACACACTTACAAGAAGATTCCCATTAAAATCACCCATCTCTGGACTGGAGAGATGACTCCGTAGTTAAGGGCAATTGATGCTCTTCCAGAGGACCCAGGTTCACCCACACGGGGCTACTTAGAACTAATTACCTTGTAAGCCAAGGGGATCTGACACCCTCTCTTGGACTTCATGATCATTTATCTCCCCCATATACATATATACATACATACATACATACATACATACACATACATACATACATACACACACATACATACATATGTATCGCTATAAAATAAAAAATAAGCACATAAATAAAAGTAATAACTTTAAAAGCACTCTTCTCATAGATGCTATGCTTTGAATGGTGTACTCAGCTGCCCGGGCTCTGTTTCAGCAACACAACTATTCCTGGAAGGAGTTGTGATTGGCGTTTCTGGCACTGATCAGAAAAACACTAGGATGGACAGTGGTGTCATCTACAGCGTCATCCGCAGAGCCAGAAGGAAAAATGAACCCAGAGTCCGAGGTGTATGTCACAGGTATCATGAGACAAACAAAGTACAGCCACTTCCTCTAGGTCCACCCACAACTGTGCAGCCCTAACTCTCTCAACCCACAAGTGACCCCTCCCTCTAGAGCTGCAGGGAGCAAAGCCAGCTACACACAGGCAGACACATGTTCTTACCTCCCTGGCCTGGAGAAGCAGTAAGCCATGATTTAAATGCTCACTATCAAGGTAGTTTCTTTTTATCTATCTATCTATTCTATCATCTATCTATCTATCTATCTATCTCTAATCTATCTATCTACTTTATGTGCATTGGTTATTTGCCATGGGTGTCATCTATCCATCTATCTATCTATTTATCTATCTTATGTGCATTGGTTATTTACCATGGGTATCAGGTCCCCTGGAACTGGAGACAGTTGTAAGCTGCCATGTGGGTGCTGGGAATTGAACTCAGGACCTCTGGAAGAGCAGTCAGTGCTCTTAACCACTGAGCCATCTCTCCAGCGGCCAGGTAGTTTCTTCCTAGGACTTCTTAGGAACTCTGCACCACCAGAAAAGGGGATCTCTGAGGCTGTCCCCTCTTCAGAAAAGGCAAACCCTGCAGTTTGCCAAGATATCTCCATGAAACCCCACAGCATGAAGCAGCAGGCTCTGTTGGTTTGTATGTGTGTGGGGTGAGTGGGTGAGTGTTTGTATGGGTGGACATGTGTACCAGTACATGTGCACGTGTGTGCTGTGCACATAGGGACCACAGGTCAACCTTGAATGGCATTCCTTAGAAGCCCTCCACTTTGGTTTTTTTTTTTTTTTTTTTTGAGAGAGAGAGAGTCTCTCATTGGCCTGGAACTCACCAATGAGGCCAGACTGACTAGCCAGCAAGCTCCAGGGAGCCACTTGTCTTTGTCTCCCAGCTGTTTCAGGCAGGTTCGAGGGATTGAACTTGGGTCCTTATGCTTGCATGACAAACACTTCACCAAGCAAGCTATCTCCCCAGCTTATACCCTATGTGTTCAGCCTTCACACAGCAATACCTCTCTGCCTTGGGGCTGTCACAGAGGGTTACCCACCATGCTGCAGGCCAAACCTGTCTTAGCAGCTCTGAGGGAGATGCAGTTACTGGGAGAAGCAATCCTAACACAGGATAACTTGCTGCCACATCTGTTAATTCTGTCAAGTATAATCTAAGAAGCTAAGAACAGAAAAATAGAGCCAGGTAGTGATGGCACACACCTTTAATCCCAGCACAGAAGCAGGCAGATAGATCTCTGTGAGTTCGAGGTCAACCTGGTCTAAAATATATATATAATATATATGGATGAATATGTGTATAATTTACAATGCCTACAAGCCAATGAATTTCTGATCTAGCAGCTGGAGTTTGGCCCTCAGAAGGTCTTAAGTCAGTCATTACTCCTGATCACAGCCCAACCCATAAAACACAGAGATGGGTCTTTTTTTATCTGCTTAAAACCCCTCTGTTTACTTCATGAACTAAAGGTATTTTTCAACAAACAGGGTCACCAGAATGACTGCATCAAGTCTTTACTCCTCCATCGGAGTTATATAACCCATACTAATATGCAAGGCGCATTGCTGAGTTTTCTTATATATCAGTAGCAGCTGGAATTTTGGACAACTCCAGTCCATACAACAATAGCTCAAGCGCTACAAGAAGAACAGAAAATGCTTACTTTGGGGGCTAGACATGATTCCGTGGTTAAGAGCACCGGCTGCTCTTGCAGAGAACCTGGCTTCAGGTCTCAGCAGCAACATGATGGCTCACAACCATCTAGAACTCTTGTTCTCGGGGATCTGACACCCTCTTCTGGTCTCTACATGTACTAAGCACATACATAGCACACAGACATACATGCAGCTAAAACATTCATTCATACACATAATTTTTTTAATTTTTTTTAAATTTTAATGCTTACTTTTTCTAGAATGGAAGTATTTTTTTTATTCTCAGCTAACTTGTCAAGGGGACCTCAGTATACATTTAGCTTCATCTTTACTTTACAATATTTATAAGGAATATTCTTCAGTGTTCTCAAATCTATGTGTATTACTAATAAAATAATATCATTAAGCCTGCATATTAACTGGGAAAACCCCACGTGCAGGAAGATTCTGGAAAAGAACTGGACCTCAGAGATGGAGGATGTGGGTGGCTCTTCTCAGAATGTTGGGCCTGCTTAGATTAGGTCTGTAATTCCAGAAAGGTGTGGGCGGGGAGTGTGTGGCTCTGTATATTGATGCACAGTGTACTAACAGCTCATTGGGAAAGAGCTTGCTCAGCACCTGGGTACCCTTCAACTCAGTCCCCAGCACAGCAACTCTCCCTGCCGGATTCCAGGCAAGGGTCTCGAAAAGAATGCTTCTTACTGGTTGGCGGCATGTTTAAATTAATCGTATTGGTTCTAGCACACAGACTACCCTCAAACGGGATTCCTCCTCCCCCCCCCCCCCGCGCCCCCCCAGCACTTGACTCAAGTGAGGCAGTGATGAACGCCTGCGTTGAGTGCAGAAAACACTGGCTGGGTGGACCTGTCTAACCCAGTCCTTCCTCGATGGCTATACAGGCTGCAGGTGGACTGTATTTCAGATTACAACTTCCTGAGGGCAGTACCTGCCTCTTTAAGAGGCTCCTGTAGAGCCCCCCCCCACCCTGCTCCCCATGCACACATACAGCCCCACCTGGCCCGTTGTGCAAGGCCGCTGTGAGTACAGCAACTTACGTTTGGTGCACCTCTGAGAGCCAGGAGCCTTACTCCAGCCATGGCAGCACTGCCCTCCACAGACATTGATCCTGAAACAAAACGAGACCCCTGAGTCCAGCGATGCTCCCCTCCCAAAGATTCAAGCTTTCAGAGCGTTCCTGAAAAGCCAGTCTCTTGCTTCCGCATTCCTCTGGATTAGAGAGAGCTCTAAGAATACTCGGGATGCCCAACCCAAAGCTGCCCAAGTGGAAACACTAAGGGACCATTCATTCACCTGCGAAGGATGGAGGAACCAAAAGGCCTGCGTACCAAGGGCATAGAGAATAAATCCAAACCTCCAAATTAATGACTCTCTGAATCCCCAAATTAAAACAGAGTCAAATGTATTCTGCATATTCTCTGGGTCACTTTGATTCAGAGAGAATCACACACACACACACACACACACACACACACACACAAATGAAATCATACCCAGGGGATCCAGCCTTGAAGAGGGAGAAAAGTCAAATGTCCAAATTAAGTCGCCCTCACAACTTGTGATTGATGGGGAGAAAGCTGTGCAGTAAGGATACCGAATAACAAACTTTCCAAGCCCCACCGCTGTCCATACTGAGTCTCACTAACCCTGACCCCCTACCACCGTAGGACAGCCGACCCCACAGGTGCCAGGAAATCCAAGTCTACAATTTCCAGTATGCCCAAGGAGAGCTGGGTCTTAAAAGCCAACTTTCACTCACAATCCCTTTTTCATTAGGTAAACCAAAATAAAAACCGAGTTGCAAGAAGTTTAATTGATGCCTTGGGATTAAGCTCTAGTGACTTCATGTTTACGCCCATAGTCTAGGAGCAGAAGGGTTTGCGCACAGGAGGTTACGCCCCGGGGAAGAAATAAATGCCTTTTGTGTTTCCCCCGCAGCTCCTTAACAATGCACTCGGAGTTAAACGCCAGTAAAAGGGAGCGGGCTTCCCCCGCGCTCGCCCCTTCCCGCAGCGCCCCCCGTGGGGAGGAGACAATCCCCGAGCCCCGGCGGGTCCCCGCGCGCGAGGCGGGCAAAGAGTGGGCTTACCCCTGCAGCTGTTGCTTCTGCTGAACCTGCAGCCTGGAGCCCCCGGCGCTCTGGGTGTCCTGCTGCACTTTGGAGCGCAGGACTTGCCTGCCATGTTTGGCGAAGCGGGTGACCGCCGGCTGAGCACCGGCCTTAGAGTGGAGCTGCCGGCCGGGAGCCCCCGGACGCGCCGGCTCGGGTGGCAGCGGTGATCGCAGTCCGGGTAGGGCCGCGCCGTTCGGCTGGCTGGTGCGCCGGGTCCGCTCGGCTGGGGGCCCGGCCAAAGAGCGGCTGGAGGTGGCCGATGAGCTGCGGCTGTACCTGGCGTCCAGCGCGACGTTAAAAGTCCGTGGGGGCCCAGCCAGAGGCAAGGATCCAGCCGCCAGCCCCGGGCCCGGGCGCACCACGTACGTGATCCTCCGCACCCGGCCGTGCGCAGACCACGCTAGTAGCCCTGCCCAGAGCAGGAGTCCCCACCTGAGCCAGGCTCCCGCCATCGCGGGCAGTCTCCGGCCGCGCCTCTCACTCTGCCCCGGCGCACTCGCTCCTTTTCCCCAAGGACTCTGCGGAGAGCCGGGACGCGCAGCGGGGTGGAGGCCGATTGGGTGGCCGCTGGGGAGGGAACTTTGCGGGCCGCAGAAAGGCAGCGGACCCCAGCCGGGAGCGGTGGCGAGCAGGGGGCGGGAGTTGGGGTGGAGAGTAGGGGAGGGGCGCGGGCTGCCCAAGGTAAGGGTCCCCTGGCTCAGCCGGGGCGTCGCGGGGTGCAGTCGGGGTGCCACAGGCGCCGACCTGCGAGGGTGGGAGAGGAAGATCGTGAGCGCTGGACGCTCGGAGGCAGCCCCGGCTGCAAAGTCTTTTAAAAGTTTCTTCGCCCCGGTGGAGCCGTGTGTCAGATCTGAACAGCCAATCTGAGGCAGACGTGACGTCAGGCAGCAAATCCTAATTGGGGAAAGCTTGAGATGAGCCCGAAAACGAGCCACCACTCTCTGCATCCAGAGATTAGGGCTGTGGGTCGGGTGGACTGAGGTCCCTGCTCCCCGAGTCCTCGGCCCCCAGTCCCTAGAGAAGATAAAAAGCTCAGCAAGGTGCCAGAACGGCCCTTTCCTTTTCGCAGCCCTATAGATTTGGGCTAATACAATTTGAAGTTCAGGAACTTTCTTCCCCGAGTTTCCTCGGATACTGTCGGCAAGAGCCGGATTAAAACACTAGGTCGGGCCCCAGAAAGGGCTATCCGAACTAGGCTGAACTGTCCACTGGATCAAAAGGAAGGTTCTCTTTAGGATGACACTGGGTGACTTGGTGGTACCCTAGTTCTGGTATTGGAAGGTCGAGAATGCAGGGCAGGCAGCAGGGGGCGCCCGTGTAGATGAAGAAGAAAGCCGCAGAGGCTGCCCTGGCGGTGGTCCTCACAGAGTGGAGCTTTTAGTATTCCTCACGTGTGTATGGCGTGGGGGGGGGGGGGGGGGGGGAGGAAGGAGAAGCGGTGAAAGAGAGTTTTGGAGAAAACCGGGAAATGACATCTTTACTGCTAACGTCTAAATTAGAACAATGTTATCAACAAAAAGCATGCTGTTATTCCATGCCTGAAATCTAAAGTCCTTGATAATAGCTGTATATAAAAAAAGAAAAAAGCCTGTAGAACTAGCTCAGTGGTTAAGAGCACTGGCTGCTCTTTCAGAAAACCTGGATTAGATTCCCAGCACCCACAGATTGGTTCACAACCATCTATAACTCCAGTTCCAGGGGATGTGAGGCCCTCTTCTGAAAACCCATACACACACACACACACACACACACGCATGCACGCACGCACACACACACACACACACACAAGCAGACAAAACAGTGATGCGTATAAAAGAGACAAATTTTAAAATCATAAATTAAGAAGGATTTTCCCCAGGCTTTTGTTTTCTCTCATATTCATAATTTTGATTCCCTTTTTTTTTTAATTGCTACCAGCTTGGGTCAAGTGGTAGCAAGTGAGAATGATTTAAGAACCATTGATGATGAAAAAGTCGTTTCAAGTTGAGGAAATACAGTACATTGCAGAAATACTGGTGTTTGACTTAAATAGGACCGGGCCTCAAGGTCAGCTACCTGAACACCGACTTCCTTCAAGAGCACTGTGCTAGAGCCACTGTCATCCAAGAAGTAGACCTGGCCCGGCCTAAAATGATTTCCAGTTATCACAGGGCTCAGGCCTATCGCCTCTACTCTCAGAAACCCTGCTGCCTCATCACATAGCGACGGGGCAAAAAGTCCCTCTAGCCCTCACAGTTTGTCCCTCTGTACAGAATAATTTCAGTTCAGCCTCAGAGCCAGGTCAAAGTGAACCGGAGGAGGGTCAAGACACTGTCTCATGTCTGCATCAACGAAAACCACAAGACAAGGGAGGAAATGTCTGTCAAGGCCCTGCTGTGCCCAATGCACAGATACACAACATCCTCGTATCTCTCTGGAGCTACAAAGTATCCCAAAGCACAAAGACTTTGTGTTAAGGGAAACTATCTGGTTGGAGAAACAAGATCTAAATAAAGCATTTAAGAAGAAAAACAACTGAATTAAGTAACACTTAGAGAAAAATAACAGAAATCTCACAGGGCAGGATTTGATTTCCATGATCCTATATCATAGTAGAGCCAATAATTCTTTGTCATCGTATGTTCAATTCACAACAGAAATCCATTTCACAGCTGCAATCCAAACCTGCCCATGACAATTGTGTGTGTCAGACAGGGATTTTTCTAAGCAGCCAGTTGCAGTGCACAGGCTGTGGAGAAGGAAGCGTGAGGCAAGGCTGAGAGCATTTTGATAAGGGAGGCCGGAGCGTGAGAAGCAAGGAAGAGGGTTGACAAAGGAAGCTCAAAAATGACTCAGGACTGCATCGCCAGCAAGAAGCCTTTACTGGTCTTCAGGAATGGATGGACCTTTCTGGCAAAATGTCTCCCAGGACCAGGATGGATGGATGACATATGCCAGCACTGCTTCCAGGACAGGAGAAGCAGCTGTCTGCAGAGGTCACAGTTGAAAGCAGACTCTCGGGACCTAACCTTGCTACTTTGAGCATATCATTCCACCTGTCTGGATTTCTGTTTCCAGATCATCGGAAGGTTATATTTGCAATGGAACTGGCTTTTATTTTGGCTCTTTGATTCCACAGGAAAGTGTTTCCTAGAGAGAGAGCTCAGAAGGTAAGAGCACCTTTTGGGCAACCACAAGGACCTGAGTTCAAATCCCCAGCAACAAAAACAGAACATGGTCACATGAGTTGGTAACCCCAGAACTGTAGGGGAGGGGAAAGGGAACAAGAGGAATTCTAGGACTTGCTGGCCACCCACCTGGCTCCAGGTTCAGTGAGAGACCCTGTCTCACTGAATGAGGCAGAAATGTTAACATGGAACATCCAATGTCCTCCTCTGGCGTCTGAACAAACATAAAGGCAAGCATACATGCGAACACACACACACACACACACACACACACACACACCACTTACATATACCATGCACACACCAAAAAAACAAAATTACAAATGTCTTTTCTACCATTGAAAATATGCAAAGCAATCTTTCTTTCCCTTGACAGCTGTGGGGGGAGGGAGGGGCACTCCTGATATAGCTTCAGCCAATTTATAACCTCCTGCATGAGTAATCTCCAGTGGGAATGTTCACACCATCCCTCGGAACCCATACACATGCTAGAGCATATGTGTGTCTACACAACCATGAATATACAAGTCTATGCAGCCCCTGAGTGGGGCTGCTGGCAGATGACAGCCAAGTCACAGTTTCCCATACAAGTCTCTTGTTATTTACATAACTAGGAAGATAATCCTCGAGAATTGCGCTACGCTCCCCGTGTAATATCACACGGCTGCTCATCTCAAACACTGAACTCACTATTAATCCCAAAAGTGAAAGCCCAGTTTCTGTCAGGGATTGAGATCAGCCATTGCCAAGTCTCAACCCAGCTTAATGCCACAGACCCTGGTCCCAAACCCCTCTAGGGTTCAAGGTCCATTTATGTTGGCAGGACACAACTTCCTTGTTCAAAAATCAAGCCTTTAAAGATCTCATAAAACTTCTTGGACTTCAGATGGTTTTTAGAAAACAATACTCAGATGAGCTAAGTGTAAATGAATCAGAAAAGAGGATCACGTTTCCCGTTAAAACCGTGGGTTTGAAGATGAGGGAAGAGAGAGAGGCTGGCAAATGGCAAACATTTCAAAGCACTTTGAGACTATTAGTCAAACTCAGAATGCAGCCAGGTTCCCTCATCTCTGCATTTTATGAGTGTTGTAATTGAAAATCTTTTCCTACATTTAGGATTAGCTACAAATCAAATTTTGTGGCTGCCTGTGATTTAAAAAAAAAAAAACTGCTTCCACACGTGTTTTCTCCAGCCAAGGATTTCATGGGCCCCCTGCCCCAACTCTATCCTCTCTAGTCTCATCAAGAAATTCCTAGAAAGAGAAAAGGAAAGGCGAGGGGAAGGGACAGCTGTCAAAAAGTCATGAGTCTGTACTCCACGTGAAGAGGGAGGCCGAGGGACAGAGGAAGGGAAGTGGGATGCTACGATTTGCATGAGTACCTTCCAAAGACCCATATCTTAATGGCTTGGTCCCCAGTGTGGTGTTACAGGGAGGTGATGGAACCCTTAGCAGAAGCAGCTTTGTGGGAAGTCCAGTGCCATTGGGGGTGTGCCTTCAAGAGCAATTGTGGGACCATGATCTCTTCCTGCTGCTCTTTTGACTTCCTGAGTCACGAGATGAGAAGCTTGGTCTGATACACACGCCTGCCATGATGATGATGCGCTGTCTCAACAGAGACCAAGAGGAATCATGGACCGGTTCTTCCAAATCCATAAACTGCAAACCTTTTCACTTGTAAGTTTATTATCCAAAGTATTTCATTAGCTCAACAGAAGAAAGCTGAGGAGAGAGAGAGAGAGAGAGAGAGGAGAGAGAGAGAGGAGAGAGAGATACAGTTAGATGGGAAAAGATACATAGTACAAGGATGGGCAAAGGGTGCAATGAGAATAGAACAAGGATGAGCCAAAGGAGAGGAAAGGCAAAGGATTGAGGAATGAAGATGGGCCCAGATAGAGCTAAAGAAAGAGGAAAGGAAACAAGAAACATGAACAGAAAGCTGAGCATGGTGATACATGCCTGTAAGGTCAGCATTTTAGAAAAATAACAAGGAGGAGGGGAGCGAGGGAGGGAGGGAGGGAGGGAGGGAGGGAGGGAGGGAGGGAGGGAGAGAGGGAGGGAGAGAAGAGGCTATAATGACTTCTGGGCCTGAGCTGCAGTCAGGAGCTTCCTCTGGCTCCTTAGTCATACCACAGGTGGGGTCTATGTTGATGTCCGTGGCCCATGTTATCACCAAAGGCCATGTGATACCCCTAAAGCCATGTTGATGTCTGAGGGTTGTGCTGAGCAAGCCCCGCCCCTTGCCAGCCCTGGTGGCGTAGGCAACAGGAGAGGTAGCCCCAGCGACATGGGCATGAACCACTGCACTCTGAAAGCTGCCTCTGCTCTTCCACAAACCATGGTAGTGCCAGTGGTGGTGTGGTTGCCAGCGAGCTGGTCCTGATGGGTTGGGGGGGCTGGCTCCACCCCTCACCTGAGGGAAGGAGTCCCAATGGAGGCCTGGGCTGACCAACTCAGCTACCACCCAGACAGACAGCCAGGGCTTTGATTGGGCACACCCCAACATCTATCCCATCTGTAACCTGCAGGGGCGTATGAAGGAACTGGTCCTCCTGAGCTATAGCTGCAGGATCTCCATGACTTGGGGCAACAGCTGGATATTTGAGAGAAGTCTAGGTGAGGGTCCAGCATTGATGGAGTAGCAGAAGCCAGAGGCCTTGGACCAGACAGATTTTTTTTTGGTTTTTTTTTTTTTTTTTTTTTTTGGTTTTTTTTTTTTTTTTTGGTTTTTTCGAGACAGGGTTTCTCTGCAGCTTTGGAGCCTGTCCTGGAGCTAGCTCTTGTAGACCAGGCTGGTCTCGAACTCACAGAGATCCGCCTGCCTCTGCCTCCCGAGTGCTGGGATTAAAGGTGTGCGCCACCACTACCCGGCTGGACCAGACCGATGACTCATTGCGACGAACCATTGTCAGTAAAGCTGTCTGGGCAAAGGGTCTACTGCGTGGCACACTGTAGCTCCCAGTGCCACTAGGATGATGAGTGAACACAAGATGGAGAAGCAAAGTGGCCTTTGTTTCGTTTTATTATTTTTATCTTTTGAGGTGGGAGGCTCTTGGGGTGTAGGGTGGGCATAGAAGGACTGGAAGATGAGTGGGATTGGGGTGCATGATGTGAAATTCCTAAAGAATCCACTTTTTAAAATTATATATGAATATATATGTATGTATGTATGTATGTATGTATGTATAGAACTTACATAAATTCTATGGTACTTGACTGCAGGTCAATGCTGCCTATGTGTTGTCGTGTGTGTGTGTGTGTGTGTGTGTGTGTGTGTGTGTGTGTGTGCTGTCTAGGAGCACCTCACCCTGACAGTCCTGAATCTTCACTACAAAGTGTACAGATAATGTAATAGGCAGACAAGTAATGCCATGTGTGGCTGGCATTGAAAAAGCACTCGGGGGAGGGGCACCAGAGAACTGGCTCGGGGATTAAGACCTTCTCTGGCAGAGAACCTGCGTTTAGTTCCCAGCACCTATAAGGTAGTTTACAACCATGCATAACTCCAATTCCGGGGGCTCTGTCGCCCTCTTCTGGCCTCTGCGGGCACTGTAAGTACACCATGCACAGACTCGCATGCAGTCCCCATCTGCACTGCCCTTTATTTTTTTTTTTTTTTTTTTGGTTTTTCGAGACAGGGTTTCCCTGTAGTTTCTAGAGCCTGTCCTGGAACTAGCTCTTGTAGACCAGGCTGGCCTCGAACTACTGCCCTTTATATAACAAAAGACAGTGACACCCAGCGGGAAGTTACTAGCAACAATCTGGTCATTAATGTAGTGTTCACTGAGATTTCTTTTTAACATACCTTTATTCAGAACTTGCTTTAAAAAGTTTTTTTAATTACTTTTAAAAACTTTTAAAAAAATGTTCAAACATGTATACCAAACACTGCTATTACTCTCATCCCCTGCTCTCCCACCCATCTCAGCTCCCTGCCCCTGCAAGTGCCTTTTCTCTGTGCATGTGTGGGTTGAGACCCAGTGGGTTTAACCAGGGCCATCTGTATGACCGAGAGTTTGAAACTCTCCATTGGCGCTTGGTGGGTTTGCTATGGATGGCTCAGTGACGGCCGTGACGCTTCAGTTTCTAGAATCCATCAGTTCCGGTAGAAGGCCGGGCTGTGCCTCTGGAGTCCCTTCCATTTACAGCTGTCTATTGACAGGACCGTTCTTATGCTCACTGATTGTAGCTGACTGCAGTTGCATTGACTTCCGGATATGAATGGCTACAACATGCCCAGAAGGCAGCATTCCACATCTCTTCTTTCCACCCCTTCTGCAAGATGCCTGAAGTTTTAGAAGGGATAAAATCAATGTCATGCTTAGTGTTGACCGTTCAGTCTTCATGTATCAGTCCCGTGAGCAGGCATGTGTCTCTGCATTATTGCTTTGTGTCAGGAGCTGTGGAATCCTTGAGTGAGCAGGGAAAGTGTGGCTGCACTCCTGAGTGTGCATTGTTTGGTGTGGTCACAGTCATGTCAGAGACCATAGAGAAATTAGCAAAGCCTTTCTGGGGTCCACATAAATGTGTTTAGGAATGATTGAACAGTGTGTGCACATACATGTGTTTGGGAATGATTGAACAGTGTGTGCAAAACCTAGAAACTGCAGCTTCCTCATCTTGAATGTTTACAGACCAAGACGGCCTGCTGAGAGGACATGCTTAGTTTGGTGTTGTGTCAATTTAACTAAACTTACACTACTAGGATCTTCCTTGTAGTCTATTACTTTCCCAGGCGTGAAGTTATGGTGTGGTTGTTGTTTGACTGGTGGTTGGTGCCATAAATGCATCCATTCTTGTGGAAAGGGCCTGAAGTTCAGCACAGAATGGTTGGTTACTTCTATAACAGTTGTGCCACTATCACACAGTTGGGCACCTTCTGTCTGGTGTATTGGTTCTGTAGTTTTTAAGTTACATCCAGGTATGATTATCAGAGACTTTTCTCCCCCAGAAGCCCAGATAGCACATTCTGGTGCCATGAAAGCTACACTACCCAGCTTCCACGTCAGCTTAGGCTTGGTTCTCTATATCTTGTAACCAACTATGTGTGCTGTCTTCAGCAATAGGGTCTTGTCATTTAGTTCAGATGGACAACCAAGAGAAATACCAAGCCCATGTATTGTTTTGGAGGGAATCTAGGGTCTTCCTGGCCAACAACTCTAAAAGGGTTATCCCACATCTGACCCTGAGATTTTTATTTAATAATCTATAACTTCTATAAGCAACCTTGTCCAGCCTTTCAGGGTGTTGCTCTTTAAGCTATTTTATTATTTTTCAAGTTATGCTTTTAAAATTGGCTTACAACATAGTATCTCTATATGACAAGTTCATGCATTCTTTTATTTAGCTACCCCTCCCCTCCACCTCTTCTCCGCTATCTCTCCCACATCCCTATTTAAACCTTTCCACCCCCCCCCCAGTATTCCACTTCTCTATTTCCATATTACCTATGTTCAACTACCCTCACTCCTTTAGGGGACACCATCCCCTAAGGCTTCTTTCTAGTTTCCTCGCTTCTGAAGCTACTTCAAGTTAAACACAACAAACTTGAAGTTTGAAGCTAGGGTCCCACAGTGGAGAACGTGAGGTACTTGCCTTTCTGGACCTGGGTTCCCTCACTCTGGTGGCTGTCTCTCTCTCCATCCACTCACCTACATATTTCCCAATTTTGTTTCTGTTTAAAGTGGAATAAAATTTTGATGTGTCTACATCACATGTGTTTGTTCTCCACCCATCAGCTGATGGCTTCCAGGCTGATCCATTCCTAGTTCCTGTGACTAGGGCAGCCATAAATATTGGATAAGCGTGCACCTCTAGAGCAGGACATGGGATCTTCGGGGTAGATACTCAGAAGGGTACAGATTGTTCCTAGTAGCTCTGTTTCCAGAATTTTGAGGACCAACTGTGCTGATTTCCATAGTAACCACTCCAGTTTCCACTCCCACCAAGAGCGAATGAAGGTTCCCATGTCCCTCCATCCTTTCCAGCATTTGCTGTTATTGTTTCTTGAGGTCAACCCTCCTGCCTGGGAGAGAGGGAATCTCGAAGTGGTTTTAGATGGAATTTCTCTGATGGCTAATACTGTTGAACACTTTTTAAACGTGATCAGCCATTTGCCTTTCTTCTGTTGAGAACTCTCTGCTCAGATCAAGAGCTTGGTTTTTTTTATTGGTTTCTTCATTGTCTTGATTTTTTTGAGTTTTTTGTGTATTCTAGATATTAATTCTTTCTGTGTTATATAACTGATGAAGAACTTCTCTTATTCTGTGGACCTTTCCTTGACACAGTAACTATTTGCTTGATGTACAGAAGTTTTTTCAGCTTCACTGAGGACCAGTTTTCCAATGACTGGTCTCAGTTCTGGGTGAATGATGCCATCATTAGGAAGTTCTTATCGGAGCCTATATGTTCTAGCACATTCCCTATTATTTCTTCTTATTCAGAACTCTACAGTATTAAATATGAAGATATACAATTAAATAACATCCCATATAATTTTAGTCACACCTTTCACTAATATCCATCAAGCCTCACTGTGCCAATGAAGTAGGTAAAAAGGAAATTTTGGGCCCCTGAGATGACTTAGCAGGTGAAGGCACTGCCACCAAGCCTGATGCCCTGAATTCCAATCCCCAGGATGGTGGAGAGAGAGCTGATTTCTACAAGCTGTCGTTCGATACACACACACACATGCTGTGACATGTTTGCATCTCTGCACCATATAGGTATGTGCACACAAGTATGATACACACACATGCTGTGACACGTTTGCATATCTGCACCATATGGGTGTGCACACACAAGCATGATACACACACATGTTGTGACATGTTTGCATATCTGTACCCTATGGGTGTGCATACACACAAATAAATAAGTAATAATTTTTAATGGGTTATTCCTGTGTCAATGGGGAAAAATAAACCACTTTGGATATACCCCAAACTGAGATGCATTTCAACAAAGAAAGCTACAAAGCACGTGTCTTTTGATCAGACAAAGTCCTCTAATTTGTTTTTATTTCACTTTGGAATCTCCGTTTTAAACACGTCTGTGTCCTTTCGTATAATCCAGGGGATTTTCCTAGTTTCTCTGATTGAATTAAAGTTCAAAGATGCTCAGACAGCTGCAAGATTGGTTGAGTGCCAGGTGGGTAATAATATTCTCTATAGCCAAATACAGTTGCATATAAATGGAGACCCAGTTTTAAAAGGAAATTCCCCAGTTGTTGAGTTACTGAAATTGCTTCTTTATTGAAATTTCAAAGCATTAGTAATATGAATTATCTATGTAATTCCTTTTATTGATGGTAAAAGTTTCATACAATAGCCCCAGAGAGGGTGGGAAAGAAGACCTGAGTTGTGGGAGAGGGAACCATAGGCACCCAGTGTGCATCTGTAATCCCACCACTGGGGAGGTGGAGACAGGAGATCCCTGTTGCTAGCTGTCCAGCAAGCCTGGCTTACTTGGTGAGCTCCAAGCCAGTAAGAGAGCTAGTCTCCAAAAATCAAAAAGAAAGAGGAAAGGAAGAGGAATAAAAGGTGGATGGGACCTGAGGAGTAGTATTCAAGGTTGTCCCCTGACTACCACACACAACACATATTCACACGTGTGTGCCTACACACATGAACACGCATACATGTGAACACACATATAAACACACAGAGACACACACACACAAAATGAACACTTGGCAATGTTTTCAGAATGTATTCTTTGCCTCCCATCAGACTGATGAAGGTATTACACAAAGGAAAAAAAGAAGTGTGTGTGTGGGGGAGGGGGGAATAAAGATGGCAGCCCCTAATCCACATCAATTCCGATGTTGCTGGATTTTGAAGACTCACTTTTTCAAACTAGTGTTGGCTTACTCCCTCGGCTGTCTCAACTACATTTTCTCACCAATTTTTCCTTCTCTTTGAAAGAAAAACAAGCCCCCAACACTCCACTAGTGGGCAGAAACATGAGGTCAGACTGCTGCCTCAACCCTCCGGCCACTCCTTCCGACACCCTGCTCCCCTCCCTGGAGTTCCCTGAGACACTGGCCTTCTCTGTTCTACCTCTCAACTCAGTACCTTCCATCCAGGCAGACCCTGGACGTGTAACACGCACATTAAGCACACGTCCCGCTGATGACAACTTTATTTTCACATTCCTGGTTCCAGCGAGAGTGAAAGCAGGTCACAGGTATCAGCAGCTGAGGTCTGGCTAGGACACTGACCTGCTTGTCACTTAGCTGTCCGCTGTCAAGGCCCTACCAAGCCCACTTCATTCCTCAACATAAATCATTCCCAGTAAACCAAGCAGTGGCGCTCTGTAGGGTGGAGAGAGTTTCCTAACCCCGAACTTGAACAGGGGTTTGATAAGTTCTGTAGAAAGAATTTGGCTGAGGTTGGCTGGGAACACTGTTCCTCCGACAGAACTCAAACACTCACCGTTCCATACCATCCTTTCCGTGGCCTTCTTAGTTTGCCCTATTAGCGGAGACCAGGACGGGCTCTACGACTGGAACTAGTAAAACCCACAGTAACAGTAACTCGGGTGAACTGAGGCGCGCACAGAAGTAACTCCCCCACCCCACCCCAAGACACGCGGCTCAGGAGGAAAAACCTGGCTTTCTAAACAGAGAACCGAGACCAGTAAAACCAGCCCAAGAGTCTGGAGTCCTTCAGGTTTCCTGGTTTTAAGACTCAGGTTTAAAAAGCTACTGCTGGGCAGGATCGGGTTACACGTGCCAGCTGCCGGCGACTTCACACTTAACCCTTTCCCGCCTGGGCCGCAGGGCGCTTCTCTTAGAAATAACACCACCACCCTTCTGTTCCCCAGGCCTTTCTTCCCCATACCTGAGCAACTGGCCGAAGCCCCAGGGGAAGCCGCCTGCACCCACCGCTTGCCTCAGCTTCATGCCTGGAGGCCTGTGTAGAGGGCAGCAGAGGCCTGGTGTGTCATAGTTCCGCTGTAACACAGTACGTGATTCATGCGGAATCCCGGGTGTTTTTAAATAAACAGCGGCTCTGACCCTTTACAGGCACAATAGCAGCAGGAGTCCAGCAATTAGAAAACTGACAGTCATCCTTGTTTCAAAATCAGGAGATGGATGGATTTGTTGGCTGTCATTTAGTCAATGCTTCATTCATTCCTTATTTATTTATGTTTGTTTTTGGAAGTGGCTGTGCTGGGCACGAACCCACAAGCTCTCTACTACTATGTTACCTCCTAGACTTCTGTTTGTTGTTGCTGTTGTGTTGGGTTTTGGTTTGTTTAAGTTTTTGTTTTGTTTTTCATTTGGGGGTCTTGTTTGTTTTGTTTTTTTTTTTGTTTGTTTGTTTGTTTTGAGACATGGTCTCCCTCAGTAGCCCAGACCAGCCTTCATTCATGCCCCACTCCTACCTCTGCCCCCACTTCCTGAGCTCTGGGTCTACAGGTACAGTGGATGCAACAGCCATTTGGGGGGATCCAAGGTCTCTCTCTAAAACTTCAGGAAATTATCTTTGAAAGCAGAGGGGAAGTGCTTTCTTCAATTTGCCTTCTTGCAGCGAATTGCCAGAAAATTCTATAGGAGCATGCATGCAAGCATCTGCAGAATGTGGATATACGATCCCAGATATTTGTGTACTGGGAGAGAGTAGACAGCACAGGGAAGTGACAGCTTTGGCATCCTGGGCTCCATTTCTGGTTCCTTTGGTAAGCCTGGAGGAGAAACTGGGGCCTCATCTAGGATGGGCAGGTAGGAACTAAATTCCCCGCTTTTATGAGGGAACATTTTTGAGGTCGCTCGGTGCTGTCCTGGGACTGCTCCTCAGCTGGAAGCTGTTAGAGATGGATAAGCTCGGCCTTGGGTATCTTTAGAGGTCCGAGGGGGCTGCAGTTTGAGTTTACCACTTTCTGGTTGGGCACACTGAATGACTTCTCTGTGATCATGAACGGTTTCCTGGTCGCCGGCTCTGCCTCTACAGATTTACTACCTCGAGTCTTCGAGTCAGAGAAAGCTATTCCTAGAAAAATGGATCATTCTCTAGGAGCTTTGCAATCAAAGATGCCAAAGAGAGGAGTCTGTTCAGTTCTCCCCTCCACAGAGAGACTGAAAAGACAAAGTGCAGGTACTCTCGCAGAGAGAGAGCAGACACATGAGATAGGGGATGTCTGTTACTATAGCGCCTAACCTTGCCAGGATGAATCATCAGTAACGGCAGAGGAGGTAGCATGGGGCGCATTTGAAAGTTTGGAAATACAAGCATCCTAATATTAAAAACATAGGAAATTGGTTCAAAGCAACCCCCCTCATGTCCCACAGCATCATGGTAGCAAGCAATAGGTCACCAATTCCTTAGCTTAATGTTCACCGCAACCTCTCAACCATACTGGTAAGATTGCACACGGTCAAAACTAAAACCCAAAGCCACATCCAGCCCCCCTGCCTGTATTATAAAGTCTGACTGAGACACAGGCATGCCCATTGGGTAAGCTGTGTTGTAATACGTTGGCACAAAGAGTTGCACAGAGCCTGCGAATATCTGCCCTTTGCTCTTTGCAGAGGTTTGACTACCGTCACCCTCAGTAGTACCGAGTGGCAGGGCTTAGAAATGTCTCCAGACACAATTCAGAACTCAGACATAAGCAAGCATCACGTCTTGAGCCTGTGGGAGTCTCAGGAAAACCCTCCTGGTCCCATCTTCCTGATTGTACATCTTTTGTTAAAAATGAGATGCTTGATGCATATTTCCAGCAGTGTGACATTCTGTCCTGGAGACCTTTCCTCAAAATCAGCTTTCAAACACTGGACAAAATGGAATAGTGGATTTGGCAGGAAATTAAGTTATCTTAATCCTCAGGAGTCAAAAGGGAGTGGAAGCCAAAAGAGCTGGTGAAGCCCAGCCAAGCAGGCCAGGGACCCTAAGGGCATTTGCTGATGTTTTGTAAATTAGACCATTCAGTTTTAACAACACCTTGGGACAAGGCACAAAGGAGCTTTGCAACAAGGTTGTACAGCATCAACATGGAGCTCTGGAAGGAATGCCCAAAGGCCCACAGGCCCAGTAAAACAGTAAAGTAAAAAATATTTGCTAAGCAAAGAAAATGTTGTGTCTCAACCTTAATTTTAGTTGGTAGGAAAAAAGAAAGTCTCTACCCCACCGCCAGCAGAGGTAACCTACTCCAAAAGTATTTTAAGCTGAAACATACTAATCTGGCATTAATGAAAACAGAAGGGATAGTCTCTCAACCTGAGCCTCATCAAATTCTCACTGAAAAAAGAACTAGCTTGTGATTAAAAAAAAAATCCAAAACCACTCACAGAGTGAGGTATCAGAGCCAGAAGAAGCACCAAGTGTCAGGATCGGTCTCACGAAGCTTTGGTATTGGAATTATGTGTGTGTGTACGTGGGTACATACATGTGCATGCCATGACAACCGTGTGGGAGGTTCTCTCCCACGGGAGTCAGTTACCTCTCTCTATTATGTGGGTCCTGGAAATCAGACTCAGGTCATCAGCCTGCAGGCAGGCATCCTCACCCCCAAATCATCTCATGAGCTCGCAGTTCAAGAATTTTTATGGATCCTAGAAAATTTCAAAATATGTTCACATCTGAATACAACTTGGTGAAAGTGCAGAATATAGTAAAGACAAGTAGATAGCTTGAAAAGAGGGGGAAGGATTATCTACCGATTTCTGACTTTTCTTTTTTTGCCAACAATAGAAGAAGCTAGAAGAGGAAGAATGTCTCCAGGATGCTGGAGAAATAGGTGAGGGTGGGTAATTACTTAAGAGCAACACTAACCTTCAAGAATGAGGGTGAAATGGATTGTATTCAAGTGAATAAGAGCCAAGATAGTTTATCTCCAAAACATCTGAGAAGCCAGGTGTGGTGCACACCTGTAGCCCCAGCATTTGAGAAGTGGGGAATCAGGGCTTCAACAGGTAAAACAAAGCAAGCAAAAAGAGATCCTTAGTAGACTGACACATGAAATCACCCACACACACACACACACACGTGTGCATGCACATACACACACATGCACCCGTGAGCACGCATACACACATACATACACATACGCATGCACACATGCACGCACACACATGCATGCACACACATATGTGCACACACGCGCACATGTGCGAATGCATGCACACACACATGCGTGAGCGCGCATACACACATACACACCACACACACATACACGCAAACATAGACACATACACACATACACGCACACACACACACACACACACACTGAATTAAGAAAAACAAGGAAAACATTTAGAAGGGAGATCTCCATTCTAAGAAGGTAATTATGTGATCAAAGAAATAGTAATTGCATTAAGAAATCAAAATATGCATCAACGCTGATAATTACATCTAATCTGCGAAGTCATCACAACCAGAGCTAGAAGATCTGGCCTCTAAAGAAGAGGCTGTAACGTGCTTCCTTCTTTTGTTTGCTTATGTTTGTTTGTTTGTGGGACTCACATTACTCAGATTGGCCTGGAACTCACTGTATTGCCCAGGCTGGTTTTGAACTTATGACAGTCCTCCTGCCTCAGCTTCTGGAAGGCTAGGATCATAAGCATGAGTCACCATGGCCTACCCCTGTTTTCTGTTTCTATACCGTCTTGAATATATTACACAGAATATTTTTAGTAGAAATGAAATAGCTGGTAACTGGAGCAAAACTAAAACACTAAGCTTTAGATGGTGGGGGATAAATTTTACCCTTAAAAATGTTAAAGGGGAGGCTGAAAAGTTGGCTCTTAAGTTAAAAGCACTAGCTATTCTTCTAGAGAACCCTAATTCAATCCCCAGTACCCACATAACAGCTCAAAACTATCTGCAGCTCCATTCCGGGGGATCTGATGCCCTCTTCTGGCCTCTCTGGATACTAGGCACACAGGCTGTGCACAGACATACATGCAAACAAAACACCCATACACATAAAAAAAAAATAATTAAAAAAATAGAGGAGGAAAATGAACCAAAAAAAAAAAGAAAGAAATCTACAGGACAAATAGAATGTATAAAAAAAGAGGCAAAACCAAATCCAATATGACTTATCAGTGGCCACAAAAACAGAAACAAGTCGTGCCTACTAGTGAGAAAGGAAGTTAATGCTGAACAACCTAGTTATATTTGTTATGTGAAAAACACACTTAAAACTGAAGTGTGCCAAATGTTTAGAAAGCAGCACAATTGGAAAACTGCATAAAGCAACTGAGTTTTTCCAACAGGGAGGGGGCAGCATCCTGTCTGCTTCCTGGTGTAACCATTGAATTCTCAGGAACGGGTGTACTGAAACTGAGAATTAGACACTGAGAGACAACCTGGGTCAGAGCATCGTCCCACAGCAGAGAGAAGTGTGGCGTCAATCCGTACCTGCAGAAGTCACTCAAATGTTAAATCTGGTGCTTAAACAGGAGGAATCGAAAGTAAATACGGTTTGCTCCTCCTCACATGTGGGTCTGCATTGATAATGGCATTTATAAGACAACCGGACAGTATTTTAAAATGACTTGCATTTGGAGACAGAAGACTGAATGATTACTAAAATCCTAGCAATGGCCTTCTTTGAAATACTAGGATGATTAATTTAGACACGAGAATTCTAATATAAAATTATGCAAAACTGTAACTGTACAATAACAAATCTATTCACTTGTAATATTTACTGTAATGCAACAGGATTAGGAGAGAAATACTGGGAACATGTGTGACTTGTATTTCCTATGTGTATTCTATTTCTCAATTATTTTAAAATGGGCAGTCTTATCACTACATGACATGATAATTTCATTTTAAATCTTGTGTGTGTGTGTGTGTGTGTGTGTGTGTGTGTGTGTGTGTGTGTGTTTGCTCCAAGATCCTGATGAAGAATTTGAAAAATGAATCCCTGGAAAGCTTTAAGAAACAGAAAAATCACTAGCCTAATTAGTAGGTAACTTGATATAAAGCAACTTCCTCAACGTTTCAAGACTGTGCAACGGAGTGATGCCCAGAGGTTGCTGTGGCAACAGAGGTATGCCTGATGAGGCTGGCGCTCACTGTGCTATCTGGAAGAATGCAGAACTCCGAATCAGAAAAACCATCCCTTTGTGCCTCTGTGCTTGGTCCCTCTTGCCCCTCCCTTTTCTCCCTGCCTCTTCTTCCTTCTCAGCCTCCCTGCATCCAATGCTAGGGAACACTGGGCTTCCTGACTCCTTATCTCTTTGGGGCTCCATCCAGAACTGCACTTTCTTTTTATTTTAAATTTATTTATTATGTATACAGTGATCTGCCTGCATATATGCTTGTACTCCAGAAGAGGGTACCAGATATTACTACTGATGGTTATGAGCCACCATGTGGTTGCTGGGAATTGAACTCAGGACCTCTGGAAGAGTAGCCAGTGTTCTTATCTGCTGAGCCATCTTTCCAGCCCAAGCACTGCACTTTCTTGAGGACGTCTCTCGGTGAGCATCCTAGAGAACAGGGACTGGTCCACTTTCTCTCCCCAGTTGAATGAATGAATGAGTGAGTAAATGAATGAATGAATGAATCTCCTCAGTCTCTTGTGGTTTCCTCTTCATCTGCTCGGCCCTTAATGAAGACAACCATCAACACTTTCTGTTCCATTTTCTTCCCCTTTTGTACCCCCACCCCCACGAGTTCTGTTGCCTCAGCGGATGGGAAATCCCTGATGGAAAAGCAAGCTCTGGCTTCTCACTCTACCTCCGGATGTTTTTCGTGTCTGTATTTCCACCTGCTCTCAGCTGAACCCACAACATTCCACTCTGAAACTGCTCAAAGCCAAGTTCCTCCTCTTCTTGCCTGTTAGTCCTTCTTCTCCAGCCCAGTCCAGGCATCACCAGTGCCTCAACATACACACCTCCATTTCCAAGCCTTTACCAAACCCTCAGTCATAGTTAATGATGCCATCCTCTGTAGCTTGGCAGCATTTTCCCCATGCTTCCATGAGAGCAGAGCTCGCAGCATCAGATGCAGGGGGTGGGTGGACAGAGTGACAGGGAGGTAGCCTTCAAGAGCTGAGCATGACAACGTAAGGCTTCCCTCCAGAGTGAATCTGCGAAAACAATATGTGATGGAAAAGAGAGAGAGAAAACAGCTGTGAGGTTCGTGGACCAACTCTTTCTACCACCAGCAGCTGCGCCTTTTAGCCAAGGACGTGAAGGCAGCTTCAGAAAAGCTGCATCAAGGAAAGCAGGGCCACCAGGGAGTCAGAAGCTACACATTCTGGTATTTTCCCGTCTATTCTGCAGAAAGATTGTAATGGTGGGGGTGGGCACATTAGAATCCAGGCACTGGAGTGGCATTATCCCTGCTAGACTCTACCAACTGTCTGAAAGACGACTTGTATAATCCCTTTATTGGTAAACCTTAAAAGAACCGGTCACACTGAGGTGTGTGGGGTAACCTGCAGGAGGTATGTGGTGTAACATGAAGGAGATATGTGTGTAGCATGCAGGAGGTGTGTGTAACATGTAGAAGGAGTGTGGTGTAACATGCAGGTGGTGTGTAGTGTAACATGCAGGAGGTGTGTGGTGTAACATGAAGGAGGTGTGTGGTGTAACATGCAGTAGGTGTGCGGTGTAATATCCAGATGTGTGGTGTAACATGCAGGAGGTATGTGTGTGGTGTAACATGCAGGAGGAGTGTGGTGTAGCATGCAGGAGGTACATGTGTGGTGTAACACACAGGAGGTATGTGTGTGGTGTAACATGCAGTAGGTGTGCGGTGTAACATGCAAGTGTGTGGTGTAGCATGCAAGAGGCTGTGTGTAACATGCAGGAGGTGTGTGTGTGTTGTGTAACATGCAGGAGGTGTATGTGTATGTAACATGCAGGAGGTATATGGTGAACATGCAGGTTTGTGTGTAACATGCAGGACTGTATCACTGTAGTCCCTAAGAAGGAGACACAAAGCATACCCTCCTGTCTAACGGGTACACTGTCTATAATTTGAGTGTGCTTCATAGCATTATAAACTCTGATATCAAATCCTGGTGAAGCTAGGAAGTCCAGTAGCCAGGTCTACCTGGCCGAGTGTTCGTCCACCCATCACATCAGCACCCCTGGGTGACAACCAGTTAGCTTGTCTCCTTACCTTGGATCCTCTTCAAAACATGTTCCACAAGAGTTAATGCTCCTCTCCCACAAAACCAGGAGTGGGTAAACGTTTTCTACAGAGTTGATATTTTAGGTTTTCGGAATCTAAGATCTCAACTATACGACCTCATCACTATGGTAGCTGGTAAGCAGCCATCAAACAACGTGTCAACAAATGCGTCTTTCTGGATTCTGGTAAAATATTATTTACAAAAATAGGGGTGGTAAGCCAGATGGGCCCCACAAGCCACAGCTTGCTCGTGCCTGCAGCAGCCTGTGAATGCTATTGCAGCAACTTAGTATTTCCGCTTTGGATCCATCCACACATGATCAGGGCATCTTATGCCCTCTCTAAGTCCTTAGAACAGATGAGAGACCCTCCGCTGACATATCCCATAGGCCTTTGCACTTTAGCAATTATGGCAAACCCAGAGCCATCCTCCCCACTCAAAGAATCGTAGAGTGATTTTTTTTTTCAGCCTTTATGTAAAATCCTTGACTTGTGGCATCCATTTGACATTTTTTTTTTTTTTTTTTGGTTTTTCGAGACAGGGTTTCTCTGTAGCTTTGGAGCCTGTCCTGGAACTAGCTCTTGTAGACCAGGCTGGTCTCGAACTCACAGAGATCCGCCTGCCTCTGCCTCCCGAGTGCTGGGATTAAAGGCGTTGACATTTTTTTATGATGTGTCTGCTTTATTTTAATAATCCCTGTGCCCACTTCATGGTCCCTGGGGGCAGTGAGCATGGCCAGCCCATGTGTGATGACTTGGAAGAACGGCAGGTCCATCAATCATTTGTTAGCGGCCTTCCAAAGGTACCTAATGGGATGAGGTCAGCCTGGTTCTGGTATCTGTTACATTACCAATTGTCAGCATTGATTCAGTTCATCTGGTAGAAAGACCAGTGTCCTCTTCCTCCATCACGGGTCCACATATGTCCCTCGAGAGAGACGCTCCTGTGGCTGAAGAGGACAACCTTCTCTTAGAGTAGTGGTTCTCAGCCTGTGGGTTGTCACCCCTTTGGGGTCACATGTCAGATATCCCGCACACCAGATATTTACATTATTATTCATGACCGTAGCAAAATTACAGTTATGAAGTAGCAATGGAATAATTTTATGGTCTCCACACACGGTGTCATAATGGGGGCCACCACAACATGAGGAACTCTATTAAAGGGTCTCAGCAGTAGGAAGGGTGAGAACCACTGCCTTAGAGCCAAGTCTCCACTAGTAGACGTACTTCCCTGCAGAACCCCCAAACAAGCTCTAGAGAGCTACTCAGTAAATAATCACTTCTCATCCTGTGGTAGTAACAAACTAGTTTTGTGAACAGATTTTTATGGGTGCTGGTTCTTTTCTGTAGAGACCAAAATAATGATCTGAAGCAGAGAAAATGTAGCCTTGACTTTAAAATATAAAGACGCGGCCCTTCAATAATCGTGTTCCGCCTACCGCCTGCCAATGGTGGTAGAGGCTGAAGCCTCGCCTAACTATCCACGAGCAAAAGTGCTGGAGACCCTCGGGAAGCTGTGTGAGCTGCTCATATTTCACTCTGAGGCAAGCCTTAGAATGTGGGGTCTGGGAAGAAGGAGAGACCCTCTGAGGACCATGAACTCCTGAAGAGAAGAGATTGAGAATAATTCAACCTTGAACCCTACGTAGGACCTAGGACCGCCAGAGGCATCGCGCATGCGCAGTAAAGCTTCCACAGGTTTCCTGGGAAGGTGGTTCCGTATCCCCTTGACCTGTTGTTTCCCACTTGCCGACTTGGCAGAGTCAGTGCTGATAGCTCAACAGGAGGCCTCACTAGGTTCCAGAAAATCCTCACCTTAATGCCGATCCCTCACTGTCTATACTTCAAATTCTGCACCTCCTTTGTTTCTACCCTGGAAGCCTATGACACACAACCAGCCAGCGTGTGAGGAACTAGTCTCTACCTATAGGACTGGGGTCCTTACAAGCCCTATCCTCACTCAACTGTTCTCTTGAAGGATTCCCAAGGATCTTCTAGGCATCCTAGAGATGGTTACAGATCAAGGCAGGAACCCATGTTTACGTGTTCCTCTTCTCTCCTGGTGTCCTCGCTGTCCTTGGCACTCAGACCATTTGAGAACTGCTGGTGTTTGCCCTGAGACTACGCAGTCCCTTTGATTGGAGCACAACAGGGAGAAAGAATCTGTCATCTCGACCCCACGGCTCTGCTCTACCCCAGACTCCATTTCATCATGGAGGTGGGGGGACATGATGTCAGAACACAGAAGCTAATACTTGGTGTGGGGACAAAGCCCAGGACTGAGATACCAGGCTGCCTTTCTCTTTAACTCTTGCCGCTTCTAGCTTCCCCCCCCCCCTGCCATATTCAAGAACCTTTCTATCCTAAAAGGGAAAAAAAATCTTCAGACATTATCATATTTACACAAATGACTTGAGGAAGACTGACCCACCCTCGTGTCTTATTTTGACCAGTCCTCAGCTGGCCCCTGCTAGCTAGGCATTATCTTCACACTTTATGGTCGAGAACATTGAGATTTACACTCCATGAAAATACCTGCACGGGAGAAAAGGCTTGAGTCCAAGATTTTGGTCCCGAAAGCCCCTCCACACACTTTACCACACCTGGATAATTGAGTGATCCACCTCATCTCCCTGATGAACAAGATATGGTTCATATTCCATTTTAAATGGGTAACGTAAAATTCTACTCTGTCCCTAAGCCTCCCTTCCTCCTTCCGTTAGTTGGCAGAGGCAATGAATGAACAGTGGCCATGTTCATTGTCTTCGAGAGAAGCTGCTGCCACAAGTAGCTCATGCAGTCAAGCATTTTCTTTGTAAAAAGTAATTTTGGCAGAAGACGTTGCCTTCTGTAGACATTTTTAAGCAATCAAAATACAGACCATGATTGTATTTCCAAAAATATCCAGGCTGCCTCTGTTCATCTGGTTCTTCTCTGGAAAGTGGAAATTTTGATGACACAAGTAACTCTTTTTCAACAATGCAACCCCTGCCCTCCGGGGCGTCCACCTAGAACCAGGGAGTCAAAGCCTCAATAGGAAAAAGCAATGTAAACTATGGGAAATGAAAAGGTCGTCATACGAAGCATTACGTTCAAGCCATTGTCTCAAATGTTGTAGATAACTCTAGCCTTTAGCTTAGGAAGGAAAATCTGAAACAGAACAATTCTATCACAAACCAGACGCTTATGTAGCTAACTATGATAGAAAAGCCACTGGAGGAAGGAAAAGACCGCCTGGGTTCCATGAGAAGCATGGAAGATAGCCCTTCCGGCAAATGTCTACTGACTAGCTCCAGAGTGATGGAACAGGCATAGAACAAAAATAAAACAAGGCAGCACTCGTCCCCACCAAAGCCACATCCTCTCCTACCAGGTTTCCCAGCTGCTATTACCATCTTTTCTCCCCTCTGCTCACTGTGGGTCCTGTCCCCACAGGCATGCAACATTCTCTCCTGGTCTGGGACCAGGAGGACAGCAGAGAGAATGGAATGGCCAGCACAATTAAGTTAATATTGGCAACAAGTCTGAAGTCCCTGCTAAGCACCAGGGTCAAGACTAGACACTGAGCATGTTTTATTGACTAACTGTGACAATCCTGTAAGCAGCTTCTGTGATTGGTCCTATTATACAATTGGAGGAAAAAAAGGCTTAGAAATGCAAAGTGTCTTGTCCATCCTCACACAGCTTGTTGATGGCAAGGCCAATTCTCAAACTTATTCTGATGTCAAGTTCATAATCGTAACTAGCAATTCACAGCCACCTCTTATGACAAGACCTGCTAATTATGAATGCAAAGTATGGCACTTGTTTATCCTGCTTATTACCTGTCCAAATAAATGCACAAGGTAGATGCCACTATACCTTTACAGATGGAGGAGCAGTGACACATCAAAGGAATATACATCATACACTAGGAAATACATGCTACTGGGTTTACACTTAGGATTATTGTCTGTAATTTACGTTTAGCAATCCCAAGACTCAGAATGATTGAGTGGTTGAATGGAATATGACAACATTTGGACTAGAACTCCATTTGGCCATCTTCTAATTCTGCCTCTCTGATGCTGTCTGCACATAAGCCTTGAGTGAGCCACCGCCACACTCGGAAGGTGGACCACAAAACCCAAGCAAGAGGGACAGGAGCTGCCCACCAGAGACCACATTCTGCTAAAACTAAGTGGCTTATGAAACCTTAGCGTGGTTATCTGAAAGGGTCAGTTCTCAAGTGCATCTTCGGGTATGAAGTATGTAGAACCTGGGACAGATGGGGATGCCAGAGGTGATATTGGGGAGCCAAAGAGTGTGGTTGAGAAGTGTGGGTTGGAGAGTCACGAGCCTAGGCAAGTTAGAGAAGAAGCAACATGCTTCCCCAAGGTCTTAGGGGATCTCACCAAGGTAGGTGAAGCAAGAAACTAGGAAATATGAGGAGTTCAAATGAGACACAGAAGGGAGGCAGATGAACAGGTAAAATCCAAGAGGAAGGGCTTTCTATATAGTAGGTTTATTAGCTAGGTAAATAAGACTATAGAAAGGACCCAACAGTAAGATGTCAGAGGGGAAAATGAGCGTCAAATATGAGGAGAAGGAAGTATCTGGAGAAGCTGCTGGCTACCGCTGGCCTCACCTCATGTGTTATTCTTAGTTGAAACTGAAACTCACCAGGAAATCCCCCTATGCACGGATATATCTCTGATGCTGATCCAAGGAAAACAGAATACAAGGAAAGAAGGCCAAGTTTTAACATTAGAAATGTGACATCCTCGCATAGGTGAGACAAGACTCCTGGAAACCAAAAGAAACAGGAAGAAGCCTCGTGGACAATAGAGAATAGCCCTGGCCCGAGGAACGCTAGGTGGGTAAAAGGCTGGAATGGGCTTGTGGATACCCACTTGTACTCCAGAGCTGGGGCTCGCTGGTCAGCCAATTGAGCCTAATTGGTGAGCTCCAGGCCAGTGAGAGACCCTGCCTCAAAGAAAGTGGTTCCCGCTCCTGAGGGTGATACCTGAGGTTGTCCTCTGGCCTCCATATGCACACACGCATGCACACTTGGATATGTACACATGCATGCAGCTGTACACAGGTGAACACACACAATCACACAGTGCACACACTAAGGGGGAGAGGACTGAATGGCAGCATGCTCCTGCACAGAAAGCCGCTTAGTGAGAATGACTCATTTGCAAACGTATGTGTTTATTTCATGCCAGTTTGACAGAAGCTAGACTCATGTGAGAAGAAACCTCAGTGGAGAAACATGCCTCCATAAGACTGGACTGTAGGCAAGCCTGTAAGGCATGCTGTTAATTAGTGAATGATGTGGAGGTGTCCAGCCCATTATGGGTGGTGCAACCCCTGGGCTGGTGGTCCAGTAAGCAACACTCTCCAGTGGCTTCTGCATCAGTTCCTGCCTCCAGGTTTCTGCTCTGTTTGAATTCCTGCCTTTACGTCCCTCAATGGTCTGTGATGCAGGATATGTAAGCTAAATAAACCCCTTTCTCCCCACACTGTTTTTGCATATAGTGTTTATCACAATAGAGACCCTAACTAAGACATTGAGTAAGGGTTTGCTTTGGGTGCCAGGAACAGATGAGGAAGCTGAAGGTAGACCATATAGCTAATTTGATTTGGGTCATATGGATTGTTTCATCTGCTAATATACAGCATCTCCCTGTGGTTATAACGCCCTTGTTCTCTTCCTCATCTTTCACCCCCTCCTTCCTTTAGTCTTTCTTATAAAACAAGCAGCAACACAGAGAAGGACTGAAACCCACTTTATATTTTCTGTTGGAGGTCACATTCTGCTAAAACAAAGTATCTTTTACTAGAGAGATGGCTTGGCAGTTAAGAGCATACACTGCTCTTGAAGAGGAGTGGCGATTAACTCCCAGCTCCAAGCAGAAGCCAATGCCCTCTTCTGATCTCTTCAGGCTCCTGCACTCACATGTGCATATATTTGCACAAACACACACATATATATACAATTTAAAAAAAACAACAAAAATAAATATTCTTTAGAAACCTAAGAGGCTTGTAAAATGTTCAAATATTCTGAACTAACAATGTCAGCTCTCAGGTAAAAGGGGAAAGATCTTCTGGATATAGTTTTAAGCAATGAGAAAACAATAGACTTTGATCTAGAAATTATAGGACCTCCGGAGATGGTGACCGTATCTTTTGGGAGTTCACAGCAACAAGGAAAGGGAGCATCATGTAAATTCCCAAGCAAAGTAGTCATAAGGAGACTGGTGAACTGAAAGGACAAGCAAACTGTAAGCCAGCATGGGCACCTAGCAAACTTCACACGAGCCCATCTGGTTTTAAAAGGACATCTTCACAAGCAATAACGAAGAATATGTATTCAAGAGCGGACTCCAAAAGATGAAGGATGAGGGGTCCCAGCCAAGGAAGATTAACAAGGTACACCAGGGTAGGCTCAACTCAGAGAGACAGGACGGAGTCAGAGTGGGGGAGGAGAGAAGGAAGGAAAAAAGACTGCAAAGGGAAAAGAGGCATCTGGTAGGAGAAGGACGAGATGGATAAGACAGGACAGGGTCGAAAGAGTGGTGTGCTCCTAGCAGGTAAAAAAGCCCCAGTTACCACTCACTCAACTCCTGTCTTCTGGAGGAAAAACAATAGTGTCTCAGTTCTAAACCATGCAGCAAAAGAGGCAAGGAGAAGAGAAACACAGAGCCAGGCAGGGTGGCTGAAGCCTGTAATCTGAGCACCGGGAAAGTTGATAGAGGTGATATATAATTTTGAGGCTAGTCTGAGCCATATAGTGCGACCCTATCTTCAAAAAGAAATGGGGGCTGGAGAGATGGCTCAGTGGTCAAGAGCACTGACTGTTCTTCCAGAGGACCTGGGTTCAATTCCCAGGACCCACATGACGGCTCACAACTGTCTGTAACTCCAAGGTCTGACACCCTCACATAGACATACACGCATGTAAAACACCAATGGACATAAAGTAAACAAATAATAAAAAATATTATTACTCTTTGAATAGGAATAGTAGTATTTGTAAAGGAAAAGAGAGAAGTAGGGGAGGAGTGGAGTACAATGAAGCACACAGAAGAGAACAAGAAAGACCCTTGGCGTAATCAGTCGATGACTTCAAACCTCCAGGTGCAGACAGGTGACAGCCCAGAACAGCGAAAGGATTGCAAAACCATTGCAGGGCCAGCAGAAACATTTGAAAAATTGCTGGGAGTGGGGAAGGAACAGTGGGAAGAACTTCAAGAAGTGAGGAACTTTGAAATACGTTGGTGTGGGGAGGCTGCAGCTCTTGGAGCTGACTTGGGTCCTCTTTAGCCCTGTTCATCAGAACCTATGATTTTTCTTAAAACCAAACAAAACAAATGAGTGTGGTGGTCAGACTACAGCCTTGCAACAGTGGCACCTATGGTAAGAGACCTAGAGGGTCATCCGAAGGGGGATCGAGATAAAATAACTAAGAAGCAAAGGTCTGAATTACGAGCGTGTGTACAGAGCTGTGGAGCCATTTTCCAGTGATTTAGAGAACGATCCGGTCACGGGAGAATGTTTAAACAGACAGCTTTCGCTTTAGCATCCAAAAGGGCTTTCAGATCAGTCATTCCTCTAACAAGTACTTCTGAGGCATCCTCTATGGGACACCGCACTAAGCACCAAGGAAGCATGACAGCTGCCCCGCCCATCTCCATGATATTTATAGTCCGAGGAGGGAAACAAATAATAAAGTGACAGGTAACATAATCACAAGTAGCAGAAATGAAAGAACAGGAGACAACAAACAAAACAAAAATAAAACAAAACATCAGGACATGTCTGTTTTAGAGGGGGTGAAGAAAAGTGTCCCTTGCAGGGTGACACTTGGACGGAGACAAGGGTAGACCTGTGTTTACACTCTGAGATACAGCTAACAGCAGGCACAAAGGTCCTGAGGCTGAATCAGATGGCTTTGTTTCCAGGAGTGAGAGGAATCAGGGTGACATATTAGAAGGGGAAGAGGAAATGTGAAATTAAAGGCTAAAGTGCAGGGGACGCCAGGAATCAGGAAACACTATTGTTACCGGAAGGATCTCGGATGCCTTCTGCCTCGCCTCCCGCATCATTGGGAGAACCTATGCCTTGATAAGGAAAAGTTTAGAAGCTTAATAACATTCAGAACTTTCCAAGTCAGAGTGCATTCCTTTTCCAGTAATTACCTACCCATGGTGAAAAGAATCCCTGCCTTTGAACATGATACACACCCCATACTCACAGCAGGACTCAGGAGAATTTGACTGTGGCAGGAATCTCTGATGAAATATATAGACCTTAAGATCACCAGCTCCTTAGGGCTAAGGAAATGGCTTAGTGGATAAGAATGTTTGTAGCTAGAAGTATTCTCCCTCCAGCTGGTCCCTCTGCACAGGTTTTTCTCCACTCCCTGTTACTGAAGCTGCTTGTGAAATGCTCGCTCGGAGACATAGTATCTGTTATAATCGTTTGGCCAATGTCTGAGGCTTCCTAATGGCTAGCTATCGCTATTAAATTAACCCATTTCTATTCATCTGTGTATTGCCATGAGGCTGTGGCTTACCAGTGTGGCATGTTCCTCTTTTGGCAGCTACATGGCGTCTCCTCGACTCTGCCTACTCTCTCTATATCTCTTCGGATTTCCTGCCTGGCTTTACCCTTCTAAGCCATTGGCCCAAACAGTTTTATTCATCAACCAATAAAAGCAACACATATACAGAAGGACTTCCCACATCAAATGTTTGCTGTGCATGCATAAGCACCTGGGTTCGGATCCCCAGCACACATGTAAACAGCCGGGCCTGGCTGTACACACCTGAATCCCCAGTGTTGGGCTGTTGAGTAGAGACAGAAAGATTGCTGGGGTTTGCCAGCCACCAACCTAGGGAAAACAAAAATGAGCTGCAGGTTTGGCAAAATGCCCTGCTTCAATGGAAAAGGCAGCAAGATATAAAGGAGGGTATCTAAGGTCTTCCACCCCCATAGACAGGGGCACACATGGACGCAGACACACACACACATGAAATAAACATCCCCAAACCCAAACTACAGACAACTGTTCAGATTAAATCGTGTTAACAGCCATTGTACCCCTCATGAGGGTCTCAAGTCCAATGCTCAAGCAGCAGCACTTCGGCCACAACCCCCCAGCTGTCTATAGCTGAGCCACACAAAACACCAATGACTGGCTTGAGCTGATGTGAGAACTCACCCTGGGTCCTTTTCTCAACGTTAAATTCATTTTCATTTAATTTTATTTCTGAGCAAGGAAAAAGAAGACAAAGACACAATCAGGACACGGGCCAGCAGGTGTGAGTTTGCATATTTCTTTATTCAGGGGCGTAGAATGTGGTTCCCTTTCTGATGGGGTGTTTTGTCTAGCCGTCTGGCCTGTGGCATGTGTTGTCCCACCAACAATTTGCCGCGCCACCAGAAGTGCATGTTTAGGGGACAGACATAGCTCATGCTATGTGGTAAAATGTAAATTGTCTTATCAGTTAGAAACCTTGACCACAGGTGATTTCTCAGAGCACCTGTCAAGAGCCTGTCAGCACCCTGAAACCATTGAGTCAAGGGTGATGCACCCCCCACTCTGCACAGGAAGAGTCAGCCTTGAAGATACGCTTGTTAAAAGCCCCAAACTAGAAATGGCTGAGGGAATCTCTTACAGTAGCAATTTCTGGATGGTTCTTTGGAGAAAACAATGTTTGGAAAAGAAAGATTTTACTACCAGATGCAGGTTTGAGCAGTAATAACTTAATGATGTCGGGAGAGCACTTAAAAAATATCTACTTTTGATTTTTCTTTCCATTCAACAGCTTGTTCTGTCCAGCCATGCCGGTGAAACATCTTTACAGAGAAGGATGCACTTTGAAGGCTGATGGAATTCACCTAAGGAACAAAACATCTCCAATAATGTCAATTACATGATCTCCTAAGATCAGTCTGCTCAGGCAGAAGAAAGCATTTGGGGACTTCTTTTACTTCAAATCCCACCGCTGGCACCCAGTTCATTTTTATCCACCGTAATTACAAGCTTTGGAGTCAATGTGGAAGAAAAGAAGTCCGGGAAAAAATACGAAGGAGGGTTATGGGGGTTGGATGGAAGGCAGCAGTCTGGACCCCCCTGGTAGATCTCTGCTCCTGAGTCATGAAACTCTCCTGGTTTTCCCTTTTCTGGAATCACTAGACCCTTGTCTTCCTATTTGGGGCCTGACAAAAACAAAACAAAACAAAAAACAAACAACCATAATAATTTCAGTGCAAAAAGAGAGAGAGTTTTTCTCTGTGGCAAATTAAGCTACCAAGAAAGTAGACAACCGTTCAGGGACAGAGCCAGAGATGACAATTGCATCCCAACTATGTTCAGCCTTGGCCATCAGGACACCAGCCTCAGCCTCCCACAGGAGGAGTAAAGAATATGTTTGTGTTAGAGTTCAGTTAATGGAGAAAATATGGATCGGGTATTTAACTAGAGCCTTCATGCAGATTTAGAGAACCATGTGGCATAGGCAGACTTTCCAGGGCAGAGCCAGCGCTTTGATCTTCCGGGGGCTCTAACATCTGTTCTTGTCATCTGTGCATTCATACGCTCATGGCAAGGCTCCTAGACGTACCAAGGGCCAGCACTCTGAGGCTCTAGTGAGGTCTGTGCTGTGTTCAAAGCTATCAGAGCAAAGATGGATGCTTATGGAGAAAGTCTTGTCTCATTTACATGTACTAAGAGGCAATCAGTCGCTTGGATTATAAAATATGATATGCACCGCTGGACAGTGAGTATTGCTTTAGAAATGGACCCTGAATTTCTTGTGCTTGGGGGTCCTCGTGTGCAGTATCCATGGTTCAAGTTGGGGTGCATTTTAGCCCCGCCATGAAACACTAGCCATTACCTCTTCAAAGGTTCCCCTGAGGTGAAGGGATGCTGGGTAGCTGCATCTCATTGTGCTCAAGAACACCCTGCTTCTCTAGCTCCAGGTTCATGTCACTGTATGGTGCTAGGACTCACTTTGAGAATCTTGCCCTACAGTGGTCAGCTTTCCTCCAGCGAGGTCTCGAAGCCTGAAGAAGACCCGACTCATGGAGCTAAGTATTTATGATACACAGCTACATGATTCCATGGAACAGAGTATAGGCATGAGATAACATTGCTCCGTGCCTGCTCAGGCCACTCACTGGCTGGCTGGGTGTGATCACATCTTCTATCACTGGCTGGCTGGGTGTGATCACTTCTATCACTAGATGGCTGGGTGTGAATGCCTCTTCTATCACTGGCTGGCTGGGTGTGAACACATCTTCTATCACTGGCTGGCTGGGTGTGAACACATCTTCTATCACTGGCTGGCTGGGTGTGATCACATCTTCTATCACTGGCTGGCTGGGTGTGATCACCCCTTCTATCATTAGATTCAAGGTCTCACCCCACAGGTATCTTCAGTTCCTTTAAGAGTCAAATGTCCTAAGATTGTGATATCATGACTAAACAGAAGTCAGACACCAGCTTCTTGAGGAGAAAATTCCACGTGTCAAGAAAAGAATTATTACCTTCATTTTTACATTTTTTGGAGATTGTCACACCCACTAGGGCACATGTGAGGAGGTCAGAGGACAACTTTGCAAGATGTGCTCTCTCCTTCCACCATCCCATGGTTTCTGAGGGCACCAGGCTCTGCAGCAAGCCACTTAACCCACGGAGCCATCTCAGCAGCCCAAAGAGTTGACTATTTTCTACCTTAGAAAAGTTTCTACAACCTTTAAAAAACTTGCAAACCATTACAAAAATAAAAGCATATGACCCTACAAAACATGTACACACATGCACATAGCAGCATTTCTTATAAGGACCAAACTGTGGAGTGTTCCTAAGTAAACATTCACAAATAAAATGTGATATATCTATTCAATGTAATATTCTTCAATAATAAAAAGGAATAAAATACTTACGTATGGTATACTCTGAATGAACTTTGAAACAGTATGCTAAATGACAGAAACCAGACACTCTCACACAAAGCCAGACACAGGAGGCCACACATTGTATGAATCTGTATTTAATTGGCTGTCTAGAATAGGCAAATTCATACAGATCAAAAGCAAAAGAGTGGCATCCAGAGCCTGCAGAGGGAGAATGGGGAATGGTTGCTAAGGTGTCTCTCTTTTGTCTATCTGCTATGGATATACCACAGGGTGTTTATTCCTCTGCTCATATGTGCCTAGTTGCTGCTGTTTTCTCCCTGCCCGGAGACTATTAGTACTGACACTGCCATGCCCACTCAAGTACAAGGTTTTGTGTGAACGAACATCTTCAATGCTTTTGAAAATATACTTAGGAAGGAAGTTGTGGGTCACATAACAACTTTAACTTTCACAGACATTGCCAAACTTTTCCCAAGTGACAGCCACCATTCATATTGTTTTATTTTGATTTTGTGGCTTTAGAAATTGAACACACCCATTTCGCTAAAACCAACAATCTATGAGGATTCGCTTTTCTACATTGATGCCAAGATATTTCACTTTCCACCAGATCCCTCAGCAGGTAAAGGTGCTCGCTATGAAACCTGAAAACTTGAGTTTGATCCCTGGAAGTCACGGTAGAAAGAGAAAAGTACCCTTTGAGTGCTACACATTCACCTTGGTATCCTCGGTATGTGTGTGCCTGCCCCCACCCTGTGTGTGTATGTGTGTGTGTGTGCCTGCCTGCCTGCCCCACCCATGTGTGTGTATGTGTGTGTTTGTGTGTGTGTGTGCTGGCCTGCTCTGCACCACCCCGTGTGTGTGTATGTGTGTGTGTGTGTGTGTGTGTGTATGCACGTGCACGCATGCACTCGTGTTGGCCTGCCCTGCCTCGTGTGTGTGTCTGCCCCTCCCTGTGTGTGTCTGCCCCGCCTCGTGTGTGTTTGTCTGTGTGTGTTTGTGTGTGTTTGTGTGTGCACTCTCAAAATTGTCCCCCCCACTTGAATATCCCCCACGAACACACACACAAAATTGCAAAAATATTAACTCCCTTAATAACATGTGCGAGGTTTTACCTTCAAAAGGCAGACATCTCACTCCATTTTAAAATAATGATAATTCTCTAAATCAATAAATATTCTCTGTAGCTTCTTGGTGTGTATGAGGCGATAGTTGGTGGGGCATTGATTTGCCTTTCTTTGATGGCTTGTGATGTGAAACATCTTCTGACAGTTGACATTTAAATATTGGAGGATGGACTGTCCACAAGCCCTGTCCATTTTTAAATTATACTGTCTCTGTGTTATTGAATTATAAACACCCTTTCTAGATTTTAGATTTTAGAAAATAAACCATTACCATTACCAACTGTAGGATTTGAAACTATTTCTCCCCCTCTCTAACCAGAAAAAAAATGTCCTATATTGTATCCTTTGACGCACAAACATTTTCACCTTTTAAAAAATCCAGTGTGCGTTCTTTTTTAGTGCTTTCATGTTTGGCGTCATATTGGAGGAACTACTGCCGAATCCCAGGTTCCAAAAATGCATCTCTATTGCTTCTTCTCAGTGTTTAAATAGTTAGCCTTTCCACTTAGGCCTTTGATCTGTCTTGGATTTTTTATTCGGTATGAGGTGGGACTTCAGATCCCTCTGTCTGCTTGGGGATCTGCAGATTCACCAGCACCGTTTCTTCCCAAAAGTTCTTGCCCTAGGAGCGTCTGAGCACAGGCACCCAGTTTAATTCAGATGTCTTAATTTCAGTCCTTCGGTCTGTAGGCCAATCCTGTGCCTGAACCATATACTGACATTAACAGCTTCATGGTACCTTCTGTCCTCCAGCCTTACCCTCCTTTTCCAAGATTGTTTTGACTATCCTGAGTTTAAAGTCACTCCTCCTCGCGCCTCTTTCACTAGCCACAGATTCGCGGACTATTTCCCTCTCTGGAAAAGCCAGGCTCTGTGCCCATATGACTAGGTGAAACGGCACCTGAGTTTCCTTGCTGCCATCTCTGTACATCCCAAGTCAGTCCTGAAAGGGCTCAAGACAGGCTGGAATCCCTCAGAGTCTTGTATTCCTCGTAAAGAACAAGCTTGGGCATCTGGCCAGTTATTTCCAGTTGGGATTGAAGCTGCGAGAAGCTTAACTCTTCCGGAGAATGGAAACCAGTGGCACAGGGAGCTGATGTGCAGGGAGGGCGGGGTGCCAGGTGAAAAGAAAAGTCAAAGGTGGCTGGCATGTTAGAAAATAAATTGACTGTTTCTTTAAATGTGTGTGTGTGTGTGTGTGTGTGTGTGTGTGTGTGTGTGTTTGAAATGAAGCGAAAGTAAAGGGTCTGTGCTATGTCTCCAAAGACAAAATCACAGACTGAGGCCTGAGAGAAACCCCTGTGTTATTGACATCCTTTATAGATTCTGCTAATTAGAAATGCACGTTTCTCTCTGTAAACTGATCCTGGGGTCAATATTTCAGTCCTCTTCTGTTTACTTCTAATATGTCCACTTCACTAAACTAAACAGAACAAGGGTTTTCAAGAATGTCACCATAATGCAAAAAGCAGCACGGACAACCTGGGAGCACAAAGGCCCAGGAAGCCCTGGGCAGCTCTGAAAGTCCCTAGTTTAACAGCTGGGGGCAGGCAGAAACTAGGCAAGAAGCATCCCTATGGTTTGCTTGGCTTTCTTAGACAGTGCTGAAAGTCCTTGTGCCAGCAGTCACACAGGAACAAAGCAGAAGTCCAACAAAGCTGTCAATTGCCCTGCTACCCGAGCCCCACTGCCTCCGCAGAGCTCGCTCCAGCAAAGAAAGAAGCCAAATCCTGCAGGACAGCCTGTGCTCCAAGAAGCCCTGACTTTGGGCAGCCACAGAGCCTCTGTCTTTTTGCTCCCTATAACAAATCGTTCTCCAGAAATTCTAAGATGAAAATAACCTCTGTTGCGGAGCATCAGTTGGGAAGGCCTGGGCGTGTTCAAGGACAAAAGCATCAGGAGATAAGAGAACACTGTAAAACCCAGAACGGTTTTGTACAGGATAAAAATGAGCATAGCTTAATTTATAAATATATTCCTCAAATGCCAAGCAAGGTTCAAGTAGAGACTAACATGAGACGAGAAATTTAATATGACTATGGGCTCCCTGAAAGCGAAAGATAATGTGTAACAAGGTTATGGTTACAACCCCAGCTGTAAAGTCAGGACTGATTTAGAGAGAGAGGGAAAAAAAAGTATATTTTTAGGTTGTGTTTCAGAGGCTATCCAATAATATGGCAAACACTGGGATCAGATGACGTTAAATAGGCTGGCCAAGGGGAAGCGCAGATGGGATACTAAACACGTTGTGGGTGTGTCTCATTATTAGAATATTCTGGAAGAGCCAAGAGGGGTCAGAAGAGGTACTGGCCATGTTCTATTTCACAGTGGCTGTGGAAATCCACACGCTTGCATCTTTGTGTCTAAATTTTTCCGCTTGATTTTTTTTAAAGTTTCCCTTTCTCCCCCCTGGCTTTGATAATCTCATGGGGCCTCCTTGCAGCTGGGGCGACTGTCCCTCAGAGACAGTAGCCCCTTCCACCCTTGTTGTCTCCTCTTCCTCAGCTTTTGGCTTCAGCCTCACCCATGAAATTTTCCCTTAGGATTCACTTTTCTCCGCCCTTTTGAAGAAAGCGCACTTCTAGAGAAAAGGTCAAGCGAGCATGACTCGCCTAACACACACACTGCTTGGGAACAACCTTCAACTGTGGATGTCAATCACTCCGTGGCCCTAAATAGTTGGTTATTCTTTAGCTCCATGGGGAACCATCAGCCTGAGATGGATAGAATCCACAGTAAAATTTAAGTTAAACATAAACCAAAGATTTGCTCTAATATTGCCCAGAGAAGGTTCTAGAAACGGTCTCCCAACTATTGGTACCTGCTGATGGAGGCTATAGATTTAGACAGAGTTCCATTAAAACACAATGATTTCCAGGTTAACACACACACACACACACACACACACACACACACACAGAAGGTTCAAAGTTACCCTATCCAACACTAGTCATGAACTATTTAAACGTGATCAGTGTTAACCAATGAACTGCATCTCAAATTTTACTGAACATCAGTTCATTTAAATATAACTTTAAAATAGAAACGCTGTAAACTATTTTAATTTCAGTCATAACTTTACTGATCCAGCACTACTACACTTGACTCTTAGTGTTACTGTAAATATGATGGCACGTATATTATTTCCAGCATTCGCTAATAATTAAACAAAACGTTGACCACTTAGTGAGACAATATTTTAGACATACTGGAATAAATGGACTATATTAGTTGTGATAGTTTTGTCAACTTGACAGACTCTAGGTTCAGCTGAGGGACAAGCCTTCACGAACACCTGTAAGGGATTATCTATGTAAGTGGGGGATTTTCGTATGTGTTGAGGTTGGGAGACCCAGCCACTGTGAGTGGTACTCTTCACTAGGCTGGGATCTAGACCGTATGAAAGAGAGGCAGTGAGCAGAGCGCAGGCATCCGCCACTCCCTTCTTCCTGATTGTGGATGTGCTGATGGAACCAGCTGCTTCGCGGTCCTGCCGACTTGACGTCTCTGCGGTGAAGGACTCTCCCAAGGCCACAAGCCAAACCTTTCCCCCAAAACTGCCTTTGTGCAGTGTTTTACCGCAGCAGTGGGAAGCGTGACGAGATTTTCTTTACATTAATTTATTTTTGTTATCCTAATGTAGCTATTAGAATATTTTACATCCTATACAAGGCTTATCTGATCTTTTTTTTTTTTTTTGGTATGGTCCCAGGCATCAGACTAATTGAAGATCTTTAAGCACGGAGACAGCAGGATTAGAAGAGAGGTTGGACACAAGCTCTACAATTTCCATTATCTCTTTGGTTTTTTTTTTTTTTTTTTTTATTACTTATTTATTTATTTATTTTTTTTTTCCTCATGGTTTATTTTTTTTATATTTAAAAATTTCCATCTCCTCCCCTCCTCCTCCCCCTTCCCTCCCCTCCTCCTCCCCTTTCCCTCCCCTCCTTCTCCCCCTTCCCTCCCCTCCCATCTCTTTGGTTTTTATTGAAAGGATTCGTTTCTTTCAAATAAATGAGGAAGCAAAAATTTAAAGCTTAAGTTTTTTTTGTGATGGTAAGAAGTAAAGTGAAGCTATTAACAACATGTTGTTATCTGGCCCTGTCTTCTAAAATACTCTTTTTTTCCTTTTTTTTTTGTTTTTGTTTTGTTTTTGTTTTTTATTTATTTTTTTGTTTTGTTTTTTTGTTTTTTGAGACAGGGTTTTCCAGTAGCTATGGAACCAGTTCTGGAACTCACTCTGTAGACCAGGCTGGCCTCGAACTCATAGAAATCTGCCTGCCTCTGCCTCCCAAGTGCTGGGATTAAAGGCACGAGCCACCAATGCCCAGCTTAAAATACATTCTTAAACTAAGAAGTAAATACTTGGAGTGGGGGTCAGGGAGATGGCTCGGTCACTTGTACAAGCAAGAAATCCTGAGTTCAGACCCCAGCACCTAGAAGTTGCTCTTGGAGCCTATCTAGAATCCCAGCACTTGGGGCAGGATGGAGACAGGAGGATCTTTATAAGGCAAACAAGTACAAGGAATACCTTGCCAACCTAGGACTCCACTTGGCCCGGGCTCTGTGCACACACGTCTCTTCTAAGAATGCACTGCAGCCTGGTACCATTAGCCACATGTACTACTACGCATGCACACCCCTCTCCATCTAGCAACCTTGCTAAAACCCCACACATATTCCTCTCTGAACAAGGAATAAGATTTCCATCTCCTTAACAGCTATCAAATTTAGACGTTCTATTCTATTATACTCCAATTATGTACTCCAGTATGGGGTATGCAGATGCGATCCAGTCTAGACTGGTTTAAGGTGCATACACAATTAGGCAAACCGTGCCTTCTATGTGCATTTAGACAGAATCCACCGTTGATCAGCTATGTCCACACCTGTGCCCCAACACCATGACCTGCTTGACTCCAAGTTGCAGACCTCCTACATTCTGACTTTCAAAAACGGCATATCAAAGTTAGGCACAAGATCCCGAGGACTGCCCCATGCAATTGCTGTTTGTCCCATTATTGCAACACAACAGGTGACAAGGTAACTTCAGGTAGGAAGGATCACGGTTAGAGAGTGTGGTCCGTCAGGGCAGAGAAGCGGGTGACAGGAATGGGAAGCAGCTGGTGACACTGCAGTCAGGAGGTGAGGGATGATTGCTGCTGCTCAGCTCACTTTCTCTTTTATATCCAGTCCAGGGGCCCCAACCACTGAATGGTGTTGCCTTCAGGCAGTGTGGCTCTGCCCTCTTCAGTTAAGCTGTCTAGATAACCACAGAAAGATACTCTGGTGAGCCTTGTCTCTGCAGCCATTCTAAATCCTGTGGAGTTGGCAACGAGAATTAGTCATGAGAACCACGGACTCCAAGAGCATGCTACAATTCCTCCTGAACATTTCTCTTATGATCACCATAGGGCATGGTTCTCAATCTGTGGCTCAAGACCCAAAGGTGGTGTTATAGCAGATATCTTGCCTATCAGATATCTACATTCTGATTCATAGCAGTAGCAAAATTCTAGGTATGAAGTATCAACAAAATAATTTTATGGTTGGAGTCACCACACATGAGGAGCAGCACTAAGGGGTTGCAGCATTAGGAAAGTTGAGAACCACTGTCCTAGGGTGTAGTAGAAGGGCCGCTTGTTCGTTCCCAGCTGCCCAGAACTGAGAGAGTCACACAGAAATCTGTATTAATTGCAATACTGTTTGGCCAACAACTCTAGCGTATTTCTAGAAAGCTCTTACATCTTAAATCAACCCATTCCTATTATTTTGTATTTTACTATGAAGCTTGTGACCTACCGGCAAGGTTCCAGCTGGTGGCTCACATCTTTCTCCTCTGGCAGCTACTTTGCATCTCACAGACTCCACCTTCTTTCTCCCAGCATTCAGTTTAGTTTTCCCACCTAGCTCTATTCTGCCCTGTCATAGGCCCAAGAAGCTTCTTTATTCATTAACCAATAAAAGCAACACATATATAGAAGGACTTCCCACATGCTCAGAAGCCAACTGCTATTACTGATCCCTTATGAGATTTACCTTACCCTCTCTACCATTCATTCTGTGTATCTGAATTTTCTCTAATGTGAAGACTTTTATCTCTGTTAGGATACGAGCTAAGATCCTGGCCTCTGTAGTCAAATGACCAAACTCCAGCTTTATTCCATGATAGCTACAGGGCCTGAAATTGGGGGTCTTACTGATTAACCTTTGAAGACACAATTTTCTTATTTGTTTTTTTAAAAAAAGAGAGAGATGAGGGATGTAACATGCCATCACACCAACAAACACTGCCTGAAAACTCCAGCTCAGACTCAAGAACATTGTAAAACACTGCCGGGAAATGCAGTATTTTTGCTGTCATTATATTATGTTAGTATTCTGTAGAATGAATACTTAGTGTTTTCCCAGTGTCATTCTTCAGTGTGTAAGGATCAAATTAGTTTGGATTGTGTTGTCAGAATGCTTGATTTAAAAACTTGCTGTTTGGGGCTGGAGAGATGCTCAGTGGTTAAGAACGCTTGCTATTCTTGCAAAGGACCCCTACTTCAGTTCTTAGCACCCATAGGATGGCTCACAACTATCTAAACTCCAGTTTCAATGAATTCAATACCCTCTTCTGGCTCTGGTGGGCATCAGGGTTGTACACGGTGTGCATACACACAGTTAGGCAAACACTCATATGTATAAACTAAAACAGAAATCTTTACCAATATAAAAAACTTTCTGTCTGAGTTGCTGGTTTGCGTTTCATTGTTTAAAATGTTAGATGGGTTTTTGCCTTGAGGTTAGGATGGGACTCACAACTATATCTGAAGTGTCCCTGTGGTGGTTTGAATAGGAATGTCCCCATAGACTCATGGATTTGAATGCTTGGCCCATAGAGAGTAGCACGGTTAGGAGGGAGGCGTTGAAGTCTCATATGCCCAAGCTCACTCAGTGTGACACACAGTTCTCCTCCTGCAGACCAGGATGTAGTTCTCTCAGCTCTTTCTCCAGCACCATGCCTGCCTGCATGCCGCCATGTTTCTCACCATGATGGATTAAACCTTCGAACTGTAAGCCAGCTCCAATGAAATGCTTTTCTTTAAAAGAGTTGAAACCCTAAGACAGGCCCCAAAAATGCTGCTGCTATTTCACGCTGTGTGACCCTGTGATGTGGCAGTTACAGTCAGCAAGGACTCCTATGAACCAAAATGTCAGGCAACTTTGAAAAATGTCGAAGATATTCTAGGACCCACATTGTCAACCATTCATCCAGGATTTAATTCTTATTGCTTTTGTTTTAATTCTTTTTGTTAAAAAGAAAAAGAAAAAAACAAGCACATCCTATAACATGAATTCTAATTGGTTTTAATAATAAAAACCCCAAGCTGAAAGATCAGAGAAGCAGAGCAGCCAGCCACTAGTTTTAACCTCTACTGAATTCTCAGACTGAATGAGCTATCCCGTCTCTATGAATCCTCAGACTGAATGCCCTGAGCTCCTATCTCCTCCACCTTATACTCCTCTCTCTGCCCAGCCATATACCTTCCTGTCTCCACTTCCCTAGTGTTGGGATTAAAAGCGTGTCATTCCCAAATACTGGGATTTAAAATGTGAGCCACCACTGCCTGGCTCTGTTTCTCTTTGAGACTGGATCAATCTAGTGTAGCTCAGGGTGGTCTTGAACTCACAGAGATCCACCTACCTCTGCCTTCCCACTCTGTGGCCTCTATAGCTCCACACTCTGACTTGCTCCACACTCTGATTCTCAGGCAAGCTTTATTTGTTATAGCACAAACAAAATCCATTTCACAGTATGCGAATTAGCTTTAATCTTTAATAAGCCATGAGATTCTATGTGTATAAAACGTTGTTTTGAAATAAGTCTATGATTTATGTCTGTAAATGTTTGGCTGTATACCTATCCTACCAGGTAGGTCAAGGGAAGGAGTCTTGGGTGGAAAAGTTTTAAAACCCCTGGACTAAAGCACCACAGTGTAGGGGCAGGGATGGAGTAGGGAACACATTCTACAAGAACTCTGCCAATAATTTATAATACAATTTTTTTTCTTATTCACACCTCCCTCAGGCTTCTTATGTTCCTATAAGGCCAATGGAACTGTAACTACCGACTATCTTGATGTCAGAGGATACTGTAGAGACAAAAGGAAGCATTAGGATCAAAGGGCATCAAAATGGATAGGCACAAAACACATCCAAGATACCGTCTCTGCTAGTTAGTAAACAATTCGTATTTGATAGTATCTAGACACTCAGCAGACGGGTCACTAAGGGCATTGTTGAGATGCTGGTGCAGAGCCAAAGGGGAGGTGGGGGGCAGGAGAAGGAAGAGAGGGAATTGTGGAAATGGCATGCTCCCTGTTGTAAGGAGAAAGGGACAGCAGCAGTAAGCACCTGGTGGATCTCATAAAGCACCCAGGGAAATGACACAGGTCATTTAGAAAGGGGTTTTCTTGCCATAGAGACCACTGTCGCTCAAGTCCGGTGGAGGTCCATGAACTTAGGGTAGCATGCTCTTACTTCCCACGGTTTATATTCCGATGTAAAACCAGACCCAAAGTTAAGACTAGTTGAGTGAGATGATTTTGCAGCTGTTTGGAGAACAACGTGGCTGATTGAGATCCAGAGCAAAATGAACCCACCTCCCCAGAAGAGACGAAAACCGCAGCAAAGAGCCCATCACAGACACCAGATACCCAGACTCTGCCCAAGGGACTTTTGGTTACACTTTCCCAGGCTGGGCTTAAACATATACCCGCCTAAATGGGAAACAGAGAAGGAGTTTAAGAGTGTATTCCATGTGAGCAAAATTCAGCAGCTGCTGTTGCTTGGGGCCTAAGCCGCTCCTGGTCCCTGGCAAGGTGTTTCAGAAGCAGGGCTAACTTCCAGAACTTTCACAGGGAATAATGGAATGAGTGATGGAAAAGCTCCTGCCCCCACCCTACCTCATGTATTTCCTACTCCTCCAGAAGGCACATCCCAGTAACTCAAACTTGGTGCTTCTTATCCTCTTGCAGTAATTAATAGCTTATTCCAGGCTCCCACAGTTGGGTCAAGAATGTGCGTGCCCTAAATTCCACCCTGAATTTGCCTTTTCTTGGATTCAAATTTTAATACCTGTCTAGTTTCCAAAGCTGGTCACTAAGCCATTCTCTCCGAGCTGGGGGAAGTGGGTGCTTCCGGCTATTTATGAGTCCTGTGGGTCCTCTGATTGCCCATCAGCTGAGCTATGAGCGCGGACTGATAGGTCATAAATGTCAACTGTGGGGAAACTCTGGACATCCTGGCCTTTGCCAGAATTCTTTCACGGTGACTTGGAGGAAACACCCTCTGGTTCCAGCATAGTGGCTGGCACCCAGCCTCTCACGTGGCTTTTGAAACACACCCTTTGGGCCCATGTAATTCTCTTCTGCATTCTTGGTTGGATTGCCTGGTTCATGATGCCTTGCCTGTAGAATGCAGTCTTAAAAGCTCATATCGGTTGAGCATATACACACATTGAAACTTCAGGCTTTTCGAGACTCACTTATTTTTTTTACCCCTGTATGGTTTTCTGTTGTTGCTGTAGCAAATTACTGCAAGGTTAACACTTTAAAACAACACAATTATTCTCTTCTAGTTCTGGATGTCAGACCAAAACTAGTTTCACTGGGCCCAAATCAAGGTATCGTGGGGGGGTGGGGGGGCTTCTGGAGGCTCCGAGGACAATCCTTTTTTTGTCTTTCCCAGATTCTAAGGTCCTGTGCCTTGCATTTCTGGGCTCCTGGCCACTTCCTCCATCTTTAAAGGAAGCTTTTGTTTCTATATTGTCCCCTCTCTCTCTTGTGCCAAAGCTCTTTCTGTCTTCCTCTTAGAAACTCAACTGTAGTGGCACGTAGGACACACCCAGATTATCCAAAGACAGTTGAAAACTCCTCATTCTCAGATCTGCACTCTTGACGCGTTAGGTAGCATTCATGAGTTCCAAGCAGTGGACCTAGATCTTTGGAGGCTGTGGTTTGGACAACCATGCTGAAGTATAGAAGGTACCCAACAGCAAATGCCCCTGTTGTAGAGCTATTTCCTCTGTTCAACACGTCTAGAGTCAGACCAGCAGGGATCACACTCAGCCTCAGCAAGATCAGGGTCCATTAGCATTGCTTTGCAGATTCAGTGGCCCAAGAAGCCCACGACCCTTCGCAAGATATCTGCCGTGCCCCTACCCTCTCTAAAGCTATATCATAAGTGAACACTGGAGGAAGGGGCAGAGACTCTTCCGTTGTGTCTCTACCTGCACATCATCCATGGGGATTCTTAAATGCAGCCGCTTTCCACGAACTGTCCGTGCTGCAAAGGGGTCTCTGTTTATACAGCAGCCTGGAAAGGGGAATTCTCTGGGGGGAACTCCAAAAACTCAATGTTTCACCAAGCTGAACTTGGATGGAATTCTTCCTTAGTCTGTCAATGCCCCATCTAGAGCGACAGACATTTCTTCATATCCCATCAAGGAAAGGCAAGGGACAGTTTTCTACTGTGGATCTGAAATGCTGCTGGGAAAAGCACGACACCCGTGTGTTCTGCCTGGCGTACTATGAATCCAGAAAAGGCCACTTCTTCCCTTTTCATGCTGCCATAACGGAATGCCAGGCACCGGGAAACTTAAAAACGTACTGGCTTGTGGTTCTAAAGTCTGGGAAGTCTACAGTTGAGGAGCGGGCCACCAGTGGGGCCATTTTGCTATATCATCCATAACAAGAGGTAGAAGGGAGGGAGGGAGACCAGCCAGACTTGCCCAGGATAGACTCACTCTCTTGACCCGTTCACTTCACTCTCGTGGCCTAATTAGCTCACGTCCATTCCTCTCCCAACACTGCTGCCCTAGTGATTAGGCTCCCATGTCCATTTGGGGGCTGGGGGAATATGAGGTCCAAGCTTCGATCAGGAAAAGAGAAGGTTCATGGGAGGCCAGGAGGATGAAGAGAATTCAAGAAATCATAGACCAAGACAACTTTATTGGGGAAAGACATATTGCTCAGTAATAGTCAAGAGCACCAGCTGCTCTTCCAGAGGACCCGGACTCAATTCCTGGCACCCACATGGCAGCTCACAACTGTCTGTAACTCCAGTCCTAGGGGATCTGACACTTTCTTGTGGCCTCAGTGGGCACCATCAATATAGATGGTGCACCCACATACATGAAGACAAACACCTATACGTGGTTTTGCCGTTGGTTGTGGTTGGGTTTGTAAGGGAGGGAAGTCCCTCGGAGTTGGCTCAAAACACACCCTGTCACCAAGTCTCAGCACAAAGGAGATCTATTTCCCAGGGGTGGGGTAGGGTGGGGCTGCCTCTGGATTGGGCAGAGGCAGACAGCAAGCAGCAGCAAGCAGGTGTTTTCTGCAGGAATGGATTTTAAGGAGGAAAAGGGGAGGGTTGCTAGGGTGAGTTGGTAGATCTGATTAACAGTTTAGTCAGTGTAGGCAAATAATGAATTTTGATTGTTGGACCTTGGTGTTTTGTCTCAGGGATGAGTCAGTAGCCAAATAAGGGAACAGACATTGGGAGCTAGCTTCAGAAATGTAATCTAATGGTCTTTGCAAGGGAGAGGGGAAAGGGGAAAGGGGCAAACCTTGTCAGTCCCGTGTTTGCCATGCTCAGACCCGTGTTTGCTACGCTCAGGTCTGCTGGAGACCTGTTTGCTTGGATTTGGGGGTTTTTTTTGTTTGTTTGTTGCTTTTGTTTTTGAGACAAGGTTTCTCCATGTAGCCCCAGCTATCCTGGAGGTTGGTATATAAATCAGGCTAGCCTCAAACTCACAGAGATCCTCCTGTATCTGTCTCCTGAGTGCTGGGAGTAAGCATAACAATTTTAAAAAGACACACGTGAACACATTGGCCACACACACAGGTAGACACACACACACATCATTATCATCATCATCACACAGACTACATGGAGGTAATCATGCAGGCCTACAGACAGACATACACAAGCAAGTTAATGAGAGCAAGACTTTGACTCAAAGACTTTGACTAGGCCATACTTACAGAATCACACAAGAGTGGTGTTCTGCCCCAAAACGTAATGTAACAGATCATATCTGTTTACTTTGGGGTTTCCAGACATTCAGTGTCAGCCATTTTGTGCTGACTCAGTGCCCCCGGGTTTGTTCCTCATCAGCCATCTTTCAGACCAGATGCCCCTGTGGGCTCCATGTTGTCTAAATATAAACTGATTCTTTCAGCCTTCTGTTCCCAAACCATAGCAGGTAAATGAGAGAGAGAGAGAAAAAAAGAGGCTACAAAAATCCAAGTATCACAATGTGTAAAAACATCTACATGCTCATGACAGTGAGATGTCACTGGAAACAGACCTCTTCCACCTGAGTAGTTCAGGAAGCAAGGCTTGAGGTCACAGGAAGGAGCTGGAAGTGTCCTATGTGCAGAAAGGGAGCTCAGGACTCACTCCTAACGTTTGCAAGACTAGCATAAGAGTGGTCAAGGCCAAGGCAGCAAGTGTCTAAAATCGTTAAAAGCAGGGCATGACGCGGAGTAGCATGAGGGCAAGACGCGGAGTAGCGTGAGGGCATGACGCGGAGTAGCATGAGGGCAAGACGCGGAGTAGCATGAGGGCAAGACGCGGAGTAGCATGAGGGCAAGACGCGGAGTAGCGTGAGGGCATGACGCGGAGTAGCGTGAGGGCATGACGCGGAGTAGCGTGAGGGCATGACGCGGAGTAGCGTGAGGGCATGACGCGGAGTAGCATGAGGGCATGACGCGGAGTAGCGTGAGGGCATGACGCGGAGTAGCGTCATCACACTCTTGTTCTTAACGCTGAACAACACAGTGTGGAGCTTCTTAAGGAATAAGGAAGTGCCCTTCATGGAATTAAGAATTTCCTTTTGGGCCGGAGAGCTGGCTCATCTGTTGAAAGTGAATATTGTTCCTGCAGAAAACCAGAGTTCGATCCCCACACTCACTTTTTGTGGCTCACAACTACCTGCAGCTTCAGCTCCAGGGACTCTGCCAGAGTTCAAGGTGACCTACACTCATGTGCACACACACACACACACACACACACACACACACGCATACATGCACACATACATAATTAAAAATAATAAAATAAGTCTTTAAAAAAGTTTTAAACTTTAAACCAATTTTCTCTTATTCATGATTTTTAAAGAATATTATTATTATTCATTTATAAATTATTAAAAGGCATATAATTTTATTATATTATTTTTCTGTAATTAAAATTATTCTCTTTTATTAAAATTATTACATGAAAAACTTGGTCAGGATATAATCTTAGTATCCTGTACCTCCAATATAAAAAGGCCATGCTTTCAGGGAGGGGTGTTTTCTATGAAGTTTGCTTCTGATAATGGCTGTCAGCTATAAAGACAAAAATGGAGATTTTGTCCAAAAAAGTAATTGAGTTTCATCAAGTTTAATTTTCCCTGAGGAAATTGGAGTAATCACTTTTAGTATGCGTTTGAATGCTTACAATGTTCAGACATGAGGTGCTCATCCCTTTAAAATATGTATTTACATAGATAGGTAGATATAGATAGATATGGCAACCCCACCCCAAGGCTCAGAGACCCTTGAGGATGAGGGGCTGGAAGTGTGTAAAAGAGGGGCTGGAAGTGTGTAAGAGGGGCTTGAAGTGTGTAAGAGTAGACAGCACACACAAAACCTGTGCAAGCTCAAACCAGACCAAGTCCCAGCATGGGGATGGGAGTTGGTCATAAAATCCCACCCCTCACTGCAGTGCTATTAAAAGATTTTGGGGACTGGGATATGGACAGACAGTTTTTCTGTAAGAGCAGAGGCCATGGTAAGTTGACCAGTCCAGTGTATGTAAGATCACACATCTAAGAATATTTGGGCAGCGCAAATTGGCCTTTATGAGAGGAGAGGGGGAGAAAAGGAGGGAGGAGAAGAAAGAGAAAGAGAAACAAAGTTTGGTGGGTAAGGAAGTGGGGTGGATCTGGGAAAAATTGGAGTGAATATGATAAAAAAATTTAAAATTCTCAAATAATCAATAAAATATGAAAAAATTGTGATAAGATAAAATGTGAAATACTTTTTTTACACTATAAAAGGTTTCTGTGGGACTGTTAAAAATTGCCTGTGAGTTTGTGAGTTTTATTGTTTTCTAATAGATAAATGTGAACTAATTTAGACTTTATCTAAGAGAAGATTCCACTGTATTGTCCAAATAACTATTGTCAGCATTGGTGTAGGTATGGTTTTCTAGGTTCATTTTTTTCTTTTTATTAATCTTAGCAATGGCTAACAAATTATGTTGAAACACAAACCTAAGTCAAGCTAACATAACAGTAGACAAAATATAATCTCCCACTTTTACCACTAGACCTTCACAACGACCTGAAAGCCACATTTGACTTTGGAACCTTCAGCGCCTTGGTGAGGACTCTGAGATAATCCTTAAAGAGCTAGCCAGAGCCTTCGTCCCCTGGAGGCTTTCTTTCCTCTTTCTTTGCCTCTCTTCTCTCCCAACCTCCATGTGGTAGTGTGAGGGGCTCACTCTCACATGTGACTTAGCAGCCCCCACAGACCAAACTTTGTCTCCAAGCAAAGCTCAATACTTCATCAACACCGCTTCTGCCCTTGGGCCGACCCAAGAAAAGAGAATTGCCAGGCCCTGAAAGCTGACTTGGATCTGGACAAGTAATTCAGGAAACTAGAAAACCAGATTATGAACTAAAACAGGACTCCTTGGTAAAGAAAAAGAAAAAAAATATCTTTTTAAAATTCCCTTTCCACTACAGACCCACACTATTACAAAATACAATTAAAATGTCTCATCGGTGTCAAATTGCCTTAGAACAGAACGTCACTCAGAGCACACAGAACACTCCAGATCACTAGATGAGAGCACGAAGGGTGGACGCTGCATCTCAGTCACCACAAATGCAGCAGCTGATCACGTGTTCATCACCTCATAGTTTCTGTGGGTCAAGAGTACCCAGGCATAGCTTAGCTGAGTCATCAGCTCAGGGTCTTGCTAGATGGTGTCACAGTGTCAGCCAGGGCTGCAGTCTCACACAGGGTTCAGGGTCTACTTCCAGCTTCATGTGACTGCTGGCAGAAGCAGCCTCCTTGTTCCTGTACAGCTAATGGAAACTCACCTCATCAAAGCCCATTTCAGGAAAGGCTTAGAGTCAACTTTGAAGGTGTTTAAAAAGACTGGGTCAATTTTATCTAGACTTAAAATCAACTTCACCCTGTTTTATTAATTTATACTCAACTGATTAAAAAAAAACGTAATTTCATTTGCAAAATTCCCCCTTCATCTTCCATAACGTAATCTGATCATGGCAGTGACATTGAGTATGTCCATTTGTCCCTCCCACATGCTGAAACGGGACAATGCAAAGGTTGGGACTCTTGGACACTGTCTTGAGTGTGAGTCTTCCTACCACAGTTAGTTTATGGCAAACAAATCCCTTTGGCCCTATGGACGCCTCTCTTCACTTGAGGGAGGAGAGCCAGAGTTTAACCTTTTAAAGTTCACAGCAAAGAGCAGGTTCCCCTCATAACATTCAGAAGGAGGGTCTGCCTCCTTGACAACGGTACACGCTTAGAACTCTACCAGCTCCACTTCACTTAGACCAGCCTCCAATGCTGGAAGACCCTCCCTTCCTCCCCAGGAGGCCTTGCTGTTTCCCTTTAAATAGTTTTCACCTTCTTCTAAATACAGTAGTGACTTAAAGATAGACAGTATTTTCATAGATATATTAAATCTATAATTCATATACTGCACTTACCAATAGTTGGCTTCTTGGATGTTAAAGTATTACCAGAAATCCCTGACTCCCTCTCTAACAGATGCTGAAAGTCCCTCTGGTCTACCTTATTCTCACCACAGAAATTCCTGGATATTACTCCAGGATCAGTCTATCATTATCATTTTAATTCAAAGCAGGGTAGCATTGTTATGCAAACCATGAGTTTGTACCGCAAAATGACTGAGTTGTGAAATATAAATCTAAAAGGATCTTTCACACTCAAGTAAGTTCTGGTATTAAACATAGCACCCTTGGGAGACCATACAAATAAGATTGTCATCACATGAATGTTTGGAATTCTTCTTTGGGAAACACTGTTAAAAGCCTATGCTATAATTATCTATCTATCTATCTATCTATCTATCTGTCTGTCTGTCTGTCTGTCTGTCTGTCTGTCTACCTATTTACCTACCTATCATTTAGCTGCCTTTTTAAAATAGTCTTGCTATATAGCCCATGATAGCCTAGTACTCAATATGTAGCCCAGGCTGGCCTCAGAATTTCAGCAATCCTCTTACTTCAAGTGTAAGTCCCAGAGTATGAGAATCAAGAACTCTAAAGTCCAGGGACAGAGAAGATAGATGTCCCAGCTCAAGAAGAAAGAAAATTCACTCTTTACTTTCTTTTCCCTTTCTTTAGGTCCTCGGTGGATTAAGTGGCTTCTCTTCACATTCATAAGGTGGAAGTTTCTTCACTTAGCCTGCTCTATAAAATGCTAAACTCTCCAGAGCACTCACACTCATACTCACAGTAATATTTCGCCAGTTATCTGGATATCCTTTAACCTAATCAAGTCGACACAAAACCATTATTTTCCAGGCTGCTCAAAATGTTTCTCAAGGTATATATGATGAATAAATTAGTGTGAATAAAGATCACATCCCATCAAATCCAATCCCTTGAAGAATAAATTATTATTAGTGCTTAAAAGGGATTATCACATACATACCTGTAAAATACAGAAGGGAAACATTTTTATAATAAATTATCATTAAATTATCAATATCAATACTGTGATTTTACAAGATACTTTACCTAGTAAGTGGCAGAGCCCAGATTCAAGTCCTCAAAGTCAGAGAGATCTTGACTTTAACAAAAGGAGATTTCATGTTCCCACTTCCACCGTCTCCAACCGCATTCACTGCAGAGCTATACAGAGGAAGGTACCTTCTCCTGTTGAGCTACAGTCGGCCTTAGAAGTCCAACACAGCTCTCCAGGCAGCCAAACCAATGACGCAGTGTTACTAATCAGCTCATTTTCCCACTTATATAATATGATACTGAAGAATTTCTCCTATGTTTGTCCCAGAGTTAGAGACTCTTTTGGATAACTACATGGCATTTGCAAATAAACTTTACTTACTAGTTAAAGGCTTTGGCTGTTGGTGCCTGGTCCAGGCCATGCATCTTGGGATCAACTGGGAAGTAGCGGGTTTCAGAAATCTCACCACTCATAGTCCTCTTGAGGGTCTCTAAAGCATTCTGTGCTTCTGCCTATCCAAATGGAGTGCAAATCACAGAAGGGACTCTTGTCTCTCCCAATGATCCATAGCTTCAGTCAGCTTACCAAAGAGTCTTGGCCAACATAAAATTAATAGCATATGAAGTGGGAAAACCACCTGGCTTTTGGCAGCTTTAAGTTACATTTTTCTCCATTTATATGAGTTTGTTTAAACTAAGTCTCCCCCAGCTTTATCAAAGTTATTTAAAAACCCTAAACTGTGTGTTTATTTATGTTGTATGATGTGATATTTCAACCTGTGCGCACATTGTTATGTGATTACATCAAGCTAATGAACATATCCAGCATCCTGCATACTTATCATTTTTTTGTGATGAGGACATTCAATATCTAATCTCCTAGAAATGTCTAAGTACATAATACGTTATTAATACCTATAGCTATCATAGCTGCTTTAGGCTAGATCTGAAGTGCCTCTAAAATCACATGTGGTAAAAGTTTGGACCCTGCTAGGCTGTTGTCTTAGTCACTGTTCTACTGCTGTGAAGAGGCACCATGACCTGGGCAGCTCTAATAAAAGAAAGCATTTAGTTGGGGACTTGCTTACAGTTTCAGAGGTTTAGTCCATTGTCATCATGGCGGGGAGCAGGGTGGCACACAGGAAAAGTTAAATCATGATTCAGAGGGAGAGGGAGAGGGAGAGGGAGAGGGGGAGAGGGGGAGAGGGAGGGGGGAGGGGGGAGGGGGGAGGGGGTGGGGGAGGGGGAGGGGAGGAGAGGGAGAGGGAGAGGGAGAGGGAGAGGGAGAGGGAGAGGGAGAGGGAGAGGGAGAGGGAGAGGGAGAGGGAGAGGGAGAGGGAGAGGGAGGAGGACTCAGTTTGGCAAAGACTTTTAAAACCTCAAAGCCCACCCCCTCTGACACACTTCCCCCAGCAAGGCCACACCTCCTAATCCTTTCAAATAGTGCCATGCCCTGGTGGATAAGCCTTCAAATATGTGAGCCTATGGGGCCATTCTCGTTCAAACCATCACAACTGTGGTACCATAGAGAGTGTAATAACCTGTAGGAGGTGGGACCAGGTGAGAGAGTTTAAGGTACCCTTGAGGGGATGACGGGCTCTTTTTATCCTCCTGTTTCTCTTTTGTTCCTAGCTGCCATTAGGTGAGCTGTCTGCTTCACCAGATGCTCCCCACCATGTGTGCTACCTCACCCCAGGCCTAGGGACAAAGGGGACAGCTGACACAAGCTGACTCTTCCCAACTTGAGTCTGTGCACATTTTTCCTCATCATAAACTGACTGTCTCTGGTATGTGTAACAGCAACAGAAAGCTGGCGACCGAAGCGCCGTACCCTACAGTGCTATTCACTTTACATGTTTTCAAAGTTTGCTCAACAGTTTTTTGTATTTTTTTATGGTGGATAATTTTTTTACTCTAACACAGAGTTTATTTAATACATCCTCCAAATTGTGTTTTGAAGCATTTGCTAATAAGAAAGCTCTCTCTTTTTGAGCAGTGCAAGTGTTTTATAAATGAAATTTGCAGACCAGCAACACTCCCATTAATTTTCCTTGTCTACAATTACTATCATTACATTCTTTTTTATTATTAATTTTATTGAGCTACACATTTTTCTTTGCTCCCCTCCCTTCCTCTTCCCTCCCCTTCAACCCTCACCCATAGTTCCTGTGCTCCCAATTTATTCAGGAGATCTTGTCTTTTTCTACTTCTCATGTAGATTAGATTCATGTATGTCTCTCTTAGGGTCCTCATTGTTGTCTAGGTTCTCTGGGATTGTGATTTGTAGGCTAGTTTTCTTTGCTTTATGTCTAAAAATCACTTATGAGTGAGTACATATGATAACTGTCTTTCTGTGTCTGTGTTATCTCACTCAATATGATGTTTTCTAGATCTATCTATTTGCCTGCAAAATTCAAGATGTCATTTTTTCAGCTGTGTAGTACTCCATTGTGTAAATGTACCACATTTTCCTTATCCATTCTTCAGTCAAGGGGCATTTAGGTTGTTTCCAGGTTCTGGCTATGACTAACAAAGCTGCTGTGAGCATAGTTGAGCACACGTCCTTGTGGTACGATTGAGTTTATCCTTGGTTTAACAACTCTCCATTCCCAATCTACCTCCCCCCAAGCGCCCTAGTCCTTAATAACCACAATTGTACTCTACCTCTGAAGTCAGCTTTTCAATTCTGCAAGTAAGTGAAATCAGAAAGCACTTATCTTTCCGTATCTGGCTCATGTCACTTAGCCCAGTGTCTGACAGGTTTAGCTATGCTGTTGCAGACAATGAGATTTCTTCTTTCATAGAACAATGTTGCAGAGTGTCATTGTACCAATTCTTTTTAATGGGCACCTCGAGTAACTTCACATCTTAGCTGTTGTGGATAACATAACAGATTTGCAGGTACTTCTTCAAGCTACTGGTTTCAGTTCCTGTGGGCACAGACCCTGCAGAGAGCTTCCTGGGTTATACATGGCTCTCATTTTACCTGTCTAACCTTGTCCAATGTACCTCCACACTGTCTTCACATCACTGTAAGTCGTTTTGCTTTTAAAATTGAGTTTAATGAAGCTATCTAAGGGGCTCGTTGATGATCATCCTATTGTCTCAAATGAAATTGGTTTGCATTTTAACTAGTAACTACTTTTTTGTTTTACGTATTTGTTTTTGTTTGTTTTGTATATATGTATGTGTGTGTTCTGTTTTGTTTTGTTTGAGACGGGGTTTCTCTGTGTAACAGCTCTGGCTGTTCTGAAACTCACTTTGTAGATGAGGCTGGCCTCAAACGCACAGAGACAACCCCCTGCCCAGAGAGCTGGGATTAAAGGCATGCAACACCTCCACCCAGTCTTAACTACTTCTTTTAACTCAGTTCTTAACAATAAATTATTGCCTCTCAAAGGGTCCTGGGGCCTCCTATATGACCGCCTCTACAGAATTTTTAAATAACCTAGATGTTGCCTGCTGTCAAGTGATACTTCTCAAAAATACACATTTTTAACAATTTCCTTGAATGACCTAAGACAGTGTACAAATAACTGCAGGTTATACTTCCAGTTAACATGTAGATAAATATAAAAGATTTGCTTAAAACGTAGGAGAGGGGTAATTGGAATCTGCCTGCCTGCCTGCCTACCTTACCTATCTACCTATGTAACTTGTCTATCTGTCTCTGTCTACCTACCTACCTACCTATCTACATATCTACATATATCTATCTATCTTTAAAACAACTGAACAGTGAAGAGAAACATAAATGAATTAACACTTACCAATATTAAGTACACAGAAAAGGAGATTGAAGAATTTCAAGGCAAATTGTCACAGACTGAATGAGAAATTCCTCTCAGAGGCTCAGATACTTGTGAAGCTGTGGAACCTTTAGGAGATGGGGCCATGCTGGAGAATGTGGGCTGTGGTAGGGTAGACCTTAAATTGTATAGTCCAACTCTGTGTTCTGTCTTCTTTCGTTCCAGTTACAAGGAATCCCAGTCATGGATTCTGCCACCATGATGGAGCCACAGCTGCCATGATTTCCCCCATGATAGACTATGTCCCTTGAAACTCTGAGCCAAAATGAATCCTTACTCCTGTAAGTTGTGTCTTTTTTTTTTTTTACAAGTATTTTTTTTTGTAAGTTGTGTCTTAACCTGGTATCAGGGGCAGCTCTGAGAGAAATGAGGAATATGGAGATCATCAGAACACAGCAAAATAGAATTGTAGAGAAAATAGTCAAAATAAAATCACTAGCCATCTGCAAACATGGAACTGGAGTCCCAGAAGGGAAGGAAAGAGAAAAACTCGCAAAAGAAACATCTACAGACATAATATACGGGATGACTAAGCCCTAATGGGCCTGAGAGCCAGCTGCCTAGACCGATAGTAAAGAGCATGCGCAGTAACTATTTTCTGAAAGCCAGCCTGGGTCTGCCAGAGGGACTTGACAATAGCAGCCCAGTCTGACAGGAGATGACACGGACCTATGGACAGCGACCACATCACCTCAGCAGATGCCAGCTTGTAGATGACCCTCCCTCCTCCACCCCCAAGCAGGGTCGAGAGCATATATGGCTTACCCCTTCCTAAAATAAACCAAACTTGTTTCAACCTGTTCCCCCATGCCTATGATGTTGGTTCCGTGCCTGCTTTTCCCTCGCCAGCAAGGGACATCCGCTGGGTCCCTGCAATAATAATAGTTAGGGTTTTCCATTGTTCATAGTGGAGGGGTCCGGAAGTTAGGTCAGAAGAAGGCCCCTCACAGTTCCTCAGTGAGGCGAGCGACTGAGGGGATGGGTTGAAGTTTAAGATTAGAGGAACAGAGGATTGGAGCAACCTCTGTGGGGACAGAAGAAGAGAGCAAGCCATCATCACTAATCCATCCACAGCCAAGCACCACAGAAGGGTGCCTGCATGTCTCCATGGAACAGCATATTACAGAAAGTGAGAGCCATCTTGAGAAGATTATGCCAGAGTTTGCTACTTTGGGAAAGATAAATCTCTGTATTTTCCTTTTCTTTGGCACTCACACCAAGTATTGGCACCCTGTTCCAGCCGATGTTCACCCGGTGGCCCAAATGCCCCGAGGCCAGCTGTCTTAGTTTGGTGTTCTGTGTTGTGACCTGGCAAAGGCAACTTGGGGAAGAAAGGGCTTATTTCAGCTCACAGATCCAGGTTATCATCATCACTGCAGGAAAGTCGAGGCAGCAACTTGCCATTGGCCACATCATATCCACAATCAAGAGCCAAGAGCATGTGTGTGAGTGTTCAGCTCACTTTTTCTGCTCTTACACAGTCCAGGATCCCTGGTCTAGAGAATGGTAGTGCACAATTAAGATGGGTTTTCCCACATCAATTAATGTAATCGAAACAATTCCTTACTGATATCATCAGAGGCAACTTTATCTAGACAATACTGTGCATATGTGCCCAAGGGCTTGCCTCATAGGTGTTGAGCTGACAACTGATAATGGCCATCAGAGGAGCTCATTAAAAATATATACAGTGGGATTCAGTTGCAGATATATAATGGAATGGAACTTACTTTTCATTTATAACCAATAGCTTGAGTGGCCAGCTGAAGAGGATCAGGAGACTGAGTAGGCACAACAGAATGCAGGGAATGGACCTTACAAACCAAGGGGTAGACCAGTTGGCTAAGCCCTTAATCCCAGCACTCTCTGAGTTTGAGGCCAGCCTGGTCTGTAGAGCAAGTTCCAAGACAGCCAGGGCTATACAGAGAAACCTTGTCTTGAAACACACACACACACACACACACACACACACAAAACCACAGGCTAGGTAGTGGAAAACATGCAACCTGTTCTACCTCCTCCACCCTGGAGTCTATTATCCTGCCTTGAGTGGGCTTCACTGGGGCACAGCTAAAACAAACGGGACATAAAAGGAGAACATAAAGATAATAATTCGTCTCAGAGAAGGCACACAGGAGCAAAGAACATAAGAGACAAAAAGAAAACACAATCCAGAAATCCCATCAAGTGTAAGAGACCATGTTTAAAGGGGGAGGCTTTACAACAGGTTCTGTGTGCTATTTTGAGGGGGAACTTATCCCAATCTTCAGTTTCACTTTTCTTCAATTCTCTTGGATTTTCTTTTTTGCTTTTGAGTTGTTCTAGCAGATACTAAAGGATGAATATTGAAAATCCAACTAAGAGTTTCTATTTCTCTCTGCTTTCAGTTCTGTCAACCTTTGTTTTGAGCATCCATGCTCTAAAGGTACATGCGGATGAAGGATTCTTGTCTCTCCATGAACTGACCCATAGTGATCACTATTACTGTTGCATGTATCTGTGTGCATGGCATATCCTGCCACCCAGCTTCCAAATCACAACACAGAGACTTATTACAAAAGCATGGCCAATAGCTTAGGCTTGTTTCTAACTAGCTCTTATAACTTAAATTAACCCATTTCTATTAATCTACATGCTGCTGCATGGCTTGTGGCTTTTACCTCTCCTCCTGCATTCTTTTCTTGTTCCCCACCTCTCAGCAGCTCCTCATGACTCCACCCTTTTTACCCCAGCATCCTCTGTGCCTGGAAATCCTGCCTAGCTATTGGTCATTCAGCTTTTTATTAAACCAGAGTTATGTAACTTTACAGTGTGCAAAAAGATTATTCCACAACAGTATATAGATGCACAATGAAATTTTTTCTAACCGAAAGAAGGAAGTTATGTCACATACAGGAAAAAAATATGCAATTAGAGACGATCATGTTAAGTGATTTAAACCAAACTCAGAAAGACAAATGTTTTATCTTCTCTTTCATTTGTAGTTCCTAGATTTTATATAGATACATAACATTACCTACGTGTATATGGGTGTGTTTGTGTGTGTGTGTGTGTAGAAACTAGAAGCAAAAAAAAAGATTAGGGAGAAAGGATAGGGGGTTAATGGGAGAAGACAGGGGAAGACAGAGGTAGGTATAGTGGGAGAGGGCTCAATGTACAGTAGACACCTGTGTGAAAATGTTATTTATAACACAGTATCACATACTATGAATTTTTTTAAGAATCTGAGGGGAAGAGAATTGTCCCTTTTCAACCATGGTAGAATCCCCTCTTCCTACCTCCACTTTGTCTAATTTGACCACATGTGCTTCAGCTTTCTTGCACTGTTCGACTGGTGTGTGTTCTAACTTATACTTTTAACAGCTCCATATTTCTATATTGACAGTAGTTTCTTATATAGAGGACAGATACACCAAAGCTTACTTTTTATTTTATCAAGTAACCTCACTGTTTCCCATTTTGTTTTGTTTTATTTTGTTTTTAGAGACAAGTCTTGCTCTATATTCCTGGTTGACCTGGCATTGGCTAAGAATCCCAGGCTGGCCTTGAACTTGTGGACATCCTCCTGTTTCAGCATCCCAGGCTTGCACCACCATGCCTGACTGAAATCTGTCCTTTAAATTGAGATTTTAATCATTTACACTGAACATAATTCTATGTACCTCCCTCTTATTTTGTTACCTCATCCTCCCCCTGCTCCTGCTCTTCCCCTTGCTCTTCCTCCTGATCTTCCTGCTCCTCTTCCTCCTCCTTCTTCACACTTATTTATCATTTTTATTATCCTTTGAGCTGCGTTAATTTACTCTTTATAATCTTGTTTTACCTACCATCTCTCTTCCATGTCTGGATTATATCCAGGGTATCCAGTGTTATCTTTTGGCTTCTCTTGTCTATGATAGTTTCTCAGACTTCCCTTGTCTTTGGTGACTCTGGCAGTTTTGAAGATTACTTATCACATATTTATAGACGGTTCTTAAATTTCAGCTTGTTGGTTTTTTTCATGATTGGACTGGGGTGATGGGCTTGCGGAAGGAAGGTCACTAAGAGTGTTCTCATGACATCACGTGAAGGGAACATTCCATATAGATCACGTACCACCACTGGTGCCTGCTCAGCTGGCTGAGGTAAAGTTTGTAGAGCTTCTCTCCTGTAAAGTCATTTGTTTTCTCCCTTCTTTCCCTTCTGGACTTTGGAGGTCGTTACACATTATCCATCTTGGAGAAAAGGGTATCTCTTTTCCCCGTGTGAATGTTTAGTCAATCATTTCTTTTTACAAACACAGACTTATTTATACCTCGAGTCATAATTAAGTACTACAGTTTTCTATTATTGCTTAAATTATTCCAGTTTTGACCACAGGTTTTCAGCATAGCTGGCTCCTGTCTGCCTTTGAATACCTCATCTTTTTTGCTTTGTTTTCAGTACTTTCCCACTTTCTGGCACTTCGTGTCCTCTCGTATGTTATGTGTCCGGCCCTAGATCAGCTTTCCTCCATGAACCTTATTTCCTTTAACTGCACAATAGCACTAGAACTAGGATCTGGAATCTGGGTTCTGGGTGTGCTCATTCCCACTGGATGCTATTGCTTCCAGTGTCTCTCACATACAGAGGACATATATGTGGCAGATATACATTTACATACATCTCAAGTATTTCTATGCATAACCACCATATATTTATTAAGTTAATCATTAATTTATACTAATGTCTCCAACTTTAACTGAGTACCACTCCAGGCATCCCAACCTTTCTCCTTAAGAGTGTGTCATTGACACGAGTCTGGAGAGATGGCTCAGAGGTTAAGAGCACTGGTTGCTCTTCCTAAGGACCCAGGTCGAACCCACAGCGCCCACATGGCAGCTCACAACTGTCTGTAAATCCAGCCCAACAACCTCACACAGACATACACACAGACAAAATACCAATGTACACAAAATAAAAATAAATTCAAACCTGCAGCCAGCATCACTCCACATGTGGAAAAACTGACTGCATTTGCTTAAAAACCTGCAACAGGACAAGAGTGTCCACTCTCTATATGGAGTTCAAAGTCTTAGCTAGAGAAGTAAGGCAAGAGTATGAACATATAAAGGGGATACAATAGGAGAGAAGGAAGCCCAGTTATGTCTGTTTATAGAAAACATGATCGTATTCTTAGAAGACCTTAGGAACTCCACCCCAGACCTTTAGAACACACACACAGGGATGTGCCAGGATAGCAAATCAACATGCAATAGCTTTTCCACAGACAAATAATGACCTCACCAAGAATAAAACCAGATCCAGGCTGGTGGCACACACTTTTCATCAAAGCACTGGGACGTAGAGGCAGACAGATCTCATGAGCTTAGGGCTAACCTGGTCTACACAGTGAATTCTAGGCCAGACAGAAGTACACAATGAGACCCTGGGTTGGGGAAGAATGAAATTTGGGGTGGGGTGGCATGGGGGGAGGAAATATTATTCATAATAGCTTAAGCAACAGCAAAAAGACCTAAGAATAAAGAAGGCAAAAGGCCTCTATAAAAACTCCTTAAAAAACTTTGTGTGTATTTGTGTGTGTGTGTGTATGTGTGTGTGTGTGTGTGTGTGTGTGTGTGTCTTATGTAAGTGTGGGCATGCTTACTGGGGTCAGAGAACAACCCCAGATCAGGAGTCTCCCATCTCTACTTTCCATCTACTATAGAGATATAGGCTTTATGTGGGTTCCAGGGTTCTGAATTTATGTCCTTATGCTGTGCAGTGAGTACTTTACACACTGAGCCTTCTCCCTAGCCCAAAAGTAAAAACATTAAAACACTTAACGAAAGAGATCAAAGACACTAGAAGATAAAAAAGACCACTATAGAGAGCCGACTCTGAGGGTGTGAGGATAGGAGAACTGACTGGCCTTGCCCCATGCTCATCACTATAAGGGATAAACTAATTCATCCTGGTGGTGAAGAGAAGATATTGTTCATCAGCCCTGCAACTACCCAGGCCCAGAACCAGAGCTAAGTGTTGACCCACCCCAATACCCACCCCATCTGTGATCTGCTGCAGCAAGGGGGAAAGTGGATCAGCACAGGAGTGGGGAGTGGTGCTAGTCCTGCAGACCCAGGTCTACAGGCTCTCCAGGACACAGGGCAGCAATGGGATGTCCAGGAAGAGCCCCAGTGAGGGTCCAGTGCAGATAGGGTCACAGAGACCAGAGGCCTTGAACTCGTGATTCTTTATGATGAATGCCTACATGTAAAAATGTATGGGTGAAGGGGTTTACTGTGTGACTCACTGTGTCACACTGCAACTTCCATGACGAGATTTTCCCCTTCCTGTTTTTTCTTTTTTATCTTAAATTTTATTTTATTTTATTTTATTTTATTTGGTGGAGGACGGGAGGTTGCATGGGCAGAGGGTGGATGCAAGGGAATGGGAGACAATGGATGGATCAGAATGCATAATATGAAAGACACAAAGAATAATTTTAAAAGAAAGTTTTAAAAAAGACCCCTACATTGATAACTAAGGGGAACTAATGTTGTAGGCAGAATTCTGATTGTTCTTTATTATTATTTAATTAAAAATTTACATACCAATCCCACTTCCCACTCTCTCCCCTCCTCTGGCTCCTGCCACCTTCCCCCCACTCTCCCCACTATATCTAGGCTGAGCAAGGTATCTCTCCAAAGAGAATGGGCTCCAAAAAGACAATTCAAGCAGTAGGGATAAATTCTGGTGGCACTGCCAGTGGCCCCTCAGTCTGCCCCAGCCATACAACTATCACCCACATTCAGAGGGCCTAGTTTGGTCTTATGCAGGTTCTGCCCACTGTCAGGCAAGGGTTGGTGAGCTCCCATTAGCTCAGGTAGGCTCCTTCAGTGGGTATCCCCAATCATGGTCTTGACCCCTTTGCTCCTCCCTCTCTTCAACTGGACTTTGGGAGCTCAACCCAGTGCTTTGCTGTGGATCTCTGCATCTACTTCCATCAGTTGCTAGATGAAGGTTCTATGATGACAATTAAGGTAGCCATCAATCTGATTATAGGGGAAGGCCAGTTCAGGTACCCTCTCCACTATTGCTTAGGGTCTTAGCTGAGGTTATCCTGTGGATTCCTGGATATTTCTCTAGTACCAGGTTTCTTGCTAGCTCTGTAATGGCTCCCTTGATCAAGATATCTCTTTCCTTGCTCTTCCTTGCTGTCCTTCCTCCATCTTGACATCCTGTTCCCTCATAATCTCATGTTGGGAACTGCAGACCCTCAAACCCTGAACTTTCTCTGACCTTTTGCCTGCTGGAGTAAGCAACTTGTTTTTCTATGCTTGCAGCTGCTCTGGGCACAGAATGTTTTGACCCTCATGAGTTCCTATTAACAAGGAAGTGGTTTAGTCATCTGATAGCTGGTGGGCATGCAGTAGAAAACCCCCAGAGCTAGGGCATGGCTACCAGTCAAGAAGAATGCTATATTAGCTGACTGGGAACAAAATAAAATTGGCATTCTTGCTTCAAGAGTGACCCATGCCTCTGTATGTTCGTTGATCCCCAGATCCTTGTCCAACCAGGGTTCTGGGTGGTGCAGGTGCCACATTCTACCCACTTCCCTTCTCTTCTCATCCTCCCCTTCTGCCCTCCCTTCTCCCCCCATCCCTACACTCCCAATTTTCTCAGGAGATATTGTCAATTTTCCCTTCCCAGGGGGATCCATGTATGTTTCTGATAAGGTTCTCCTCGTTACCTAACTTCTCTGGGGTCATGGACTATAGACTGGTTATCCTTTGTTTTACATCTAATATCCACTTATGAGTAAGTACATACCATGTTGGTCTTTCTGGGCCTGGTTTACCTCACTCAGGATGACTTTTTCTATTTCTATCCATTTGCATTCAAATGGTATAGGAGGTCCTTCTTTCTATGTGTTGCTTGTATTGGTTAATTAATAAAAAAAACTGCCTTGGCCTGATAGGGGCAGAACTTAGGTAGGTGGAGAAAACAGAAATGAATGCTGGGAGGAAGAAGGGCAGAGTCAGAGAAACCATGGATCCTCTGCTTGAGATGGACACTGGTTAGAATCTCCAGTAAGCCACTGCCACATGGCAATACACAGATTAATGGAGATGGATTAAACTAATATGTAAGAGCTAGCCAATAAGAAGTTAGAGCTAATGACCAAGCACTGTTTTAATTAATACAGTTTCTGTATGGTTATTTTGGGTGTAGCCAGGCGGCTGGAACAAACAAGTGGCCCTCTCCCTTACAACATTCAAATTTCAAGATGTCATTTTTTCCCACTGAATAGTACTCAATTGTGTAAATGTACCATATTTTCTTTATTCATTCTTTGGTTGAGGGGTATCTAGGTTGTTCCTAGTTTCTGGCTATTACAAATAATGCTGCTATGAACATAGTTGAGCACATGTCCTTGTAGTATGATTAAGCATTCTTTGGGTATATGCCCAAGAGTGGTATTGCTGGGTGTGAGGTAGGTTGATTCCCAGTTTTTTGAGAAACCACCATACTGATTTCTAAAGTGACTATACAAGTTTGCACTCCTGTCACCAATGGAGAAGTGTTACCCTTACTCCACATCCTTTCCAGCACAAGCTATCATTGGTGTTTTTGATCTTAGACATTCTGATTGGTGTAAGATAGTATCTCATTTTGATTTGCATTTCTCTGATGACTAAGGATATTGAGTAATTCCTTAAGCATCTTTCAGCCATTTGAGGTTCTTCTGCTGCAAATTCTCTGTTTAGATCTGTACCCCATTTTTTAATTGGATTACTTGGTATTTTGATGTCTGGTTTCTTGCACCCATATATTTTGGAGATCAGTCCTCTGTCTCATGTGGGGTTGGTGAGGATCTTTTTGTTAAATTGGGGGTGTAGCCCCCAGCACCTGGCATCCGTCCCAGCCAAGCTGGCCTGGGAGTTGCATTGCTCTGGACTCCAAATCCCAGCATGCCAGGTCCCGATCCTTCCCTGGGGAGGGGGTCAGGACCACTCCCACAGGGTATTTAGATAGGCTTCCAGGGGAGAAACACGTGGTCTTTGGGTCTGCATGTGCTCCCTGCTGTCCTGTCTTCCCGCCATGCACTCGGCCACCCGAGAGCATCATTCTTAATAAAACGATGGGCATTTTGATTTGGTTTGATTTGACATAATTGGATTTCTTTGCACCGGTGGAGCTGCCCTTTTCTTATTATTTTTACTTATCACTTTTCTCATTCAGGAGGCTGCCATTTTGTCTTGTTGACTGTGTCCTTTGCCTTGCAGAAGCTTCTCAATTTTAAAAGGTCCCATTTATTTTGTTGTTCTCAGTGTCTGTGCTACTGGTGTTATATTTAGAAAGTGGTCTGTGCCCATGTGTTTAAGACTACTTCCCACTTTCTAAGAGGTTCAGTGTTGTTGGATTTATATGAAGGTCTTTGATCCATTTGGACTTGAGTTTTGTGCATGGGGATAGATATGCATCTATTTTCATTCTTCTACATGTTGACATTCAGTTATACCAGCACCATTTGTTGAAGATGCTTTCTTTTTTCCATTTTATAATTTTAGATTAGTTGTCAAAAATCAGGTGTTCATGGGTGTATGGATTAATATCAGGGTCTTTGATTTGATTCCATTGGTCTACCTGTCTGTTTTTATGCCAATACCAAGCGATTTTCATTACTGTAGCCCTACAATAGAGCTTGATTTCAGGGATGGTGATGTCTCTGAAAGTTCTTTTATTATATAAGATTATTTTGGCTATCCTGGGTTTTTTGTTATTCCATATAAAGTTGAATATTGTTCTTTTGAGGTTTGTGAAGAATTGTGCTGGGATTTTAATGGAGATTGCATTGAATCTGTAGATTGAATTTAGTAGGATTGCCAGTTTTATTATGCTGACCTACTTATCCAAAAGCATGGGAGATCTTTGCCCCAAGATGTTTTATGTTATTTGTAGCTGTTGTAAAGGGTAATATTTCTTTGATTTTTTTCTCAGCCCCTTTATCATTTGTATATTGTATGGCTACTAATTTTTTTGAGTTGATCTTGTATCCTGAAACATTAATGAAGGTGTTTATCAGCTGTAGGAGTTCCCTCGTAGAATGTTTGGGGTCATATCATCTACAAATAGTGAAAGTTTTACTTCCTCCTTCCCAATTTATATTCACTTGATCTCCTTTTGTTTTCTTATTGCTCTAGCTAGAACTTCTAGTACTATATTGAATGGCTATGGAGAAAGTGGACGTCTTTGTCTTGTTCCTGATTTTAGTGGAATAACTTTGAGTTTCTCTTTACTTAATTTGATGTTGACTGTTGGTTTGCTGTATATTGCTTTTACTATGTTAAGATATGTTCCTTGTATCACCTGATCTCTCTAAGACCTTTATCATGAAGGAGTGTTGAATTTTGTTGACTGCTTTTTCAGCATCTAATGGGATGATCATATTTTTCAGCTTATTTATATAGTAGATTGCATTGATAAATTTTCATATGTTGAGCCATCCTCACATCTCTGGGATGAATTCAAGTTGATCATGGTGGATGATTTTTTGGACATGTTCTTGGATTTGGTTTGCCAGTCTTTTATTGAGTATTTTTACATCAATTTTCATGAGGGAGATTGGTCTGTAATTTTCTTCTTAGTTGAGTTTCTATGTGGTTTAGGTATCAGGGTAACTGTAGCCTCTTTTTAAAACGTTGGCAAATGTTCCTTTTGCTTCTATTGTGTATTGTGTGACACAGTGAACACTCCTGTCTCTGCCTCTCTAGTGCTGGAATTAAAAGCCAAGTTTTACCTTCATGTAAATTACCTTCATGTAAACTCTGTTTCTCTTTAGACAAATTTAATCTTGTGTAGGCCAGGGTGGTCTTGAACTCACAGAGATCTGTCTGCCTCTGTCTCCCAAATCCTGGGATTAAAAATGTGTGCCATCATTCCCTGGCCTCTAGTGGCTTAGCGCTGCACTTTGATCTTCAGGCAAGATTCATTTGTTAAAACACAAACAAAATATCACTACATAATATTGTAAAAATGGCTATATTATCAAAAGCAATCTATAAATTTGATGCAATCCGTACCAAAATTCCAGTGATGTTCTTCACAGAACCAGAAAAACGAAGCATCTAAAATTTGTACAGAAACACAAAAGCCCCCAAATAACTAAATGATCCTTAGTGGAAAGACCAGCGCTAGAGACATCACAGTGTTCATCTCAAACTATACTTTACAGCCACACCCACAAACCTAGCACAACAGTGGCACAAAAGAAGATGTGAAAACCAATGGAACAGAGTAGCAGGCCCAGAAATTAGCTCACACAGTTACAGCTCCCTAACTTTTGACAAACTTTTACAAAACATACACTGGAAAAGGGACAGTCTCTTTAAAAAGAAATATGATCCTTGGAAAACTAGGCTTCCATGTGTAGAAGAATAAAACTAGATCTATATCTCTCAACATGCACAAAAATTAATTCAAAATGGTTCAGAGACCTTCAGGAAGTGGCTCTCAATCTGTGGGTCATGACCCCTTTGAGGGTCACATGACTTTTTCACAGTGGCCATATATCAGATATCCTCTATACCAGGCATTTACATTATGATTCATAACAGCAGCAAAATTACAGTTATGAAGTAGCAATGAAAATAATTTTATGGTTGGGGGTCACCACAACGTGCAGAATTGTATTAAAAGGTTGCAGCATTAGAAGGTTGAGAACCACTGCCTTAAAGGAAACTCTGAAACTGCTGGGGGAAAAAATAGATAAGACACTTCAAAATAAAGGAATGGGGTTTTCTGAGCAGGACTCCAATAGCACGGGAAGACCTGAGAGTTGATAAATAGCCTCACAGGAAATAAAGACGCTTCAGCATAAGCAAAGGAAACAGCCACCAGTGAGAGCCAACAGTGCACTGAGCGGAAGAAGACTCTCTGCCAGCTACACACCAGACAAGGGATTAATATCTGGGATAAAGAACTTGAAAATTCAAATGCCACCAAGCAAATCATCCTATCTATAAATGGACTGATGAACTGTGCAGACATCCTCAGAAGGAAAACCGTAGAGGATGAGTAAACACTTGCAAGGATACTCACTATCCTTAGCTATCAGGGAAATGCAAGTCAAAATGGTTCTGAGAGGCCATACCATACCTATGGGAATAAAAAAAAAATAAATGGCAAGAAATACTGGCCAGGACATGAGAAATGGAACTCTGCATTCACTAAGAGTAGGAATGTAAACTGCTCTGGGCACTATGGAAATCAGAAGAAAGTTCTTTTGAAAACCAATAATAGAGCACGACTGTAATCCCAGCACTTGGGTGTGCCTTTTTGTTTTGGGTCCCCAACCAACTCCCAAATTGTAACACAGAACTAGTTTTGAACACTTGGCCTAGCTTACTCTCGTTTCTGGCTAGTTCTTTTAACTTATCCTGTTTCTCTTTATCTACATTTTGCCTTATTACTTTTTAATCTTTTCTTTCTGTATTCCTACTCTGTTTAGTTGGCTGGCAGCTGCCTGGCTTCTAGTCCTGGGTTGGTCCCTCTCCTCTCTCATTCTCTTTTTCTCTCCCAAACCTAGATTTCTTCTCCTACAGGAGTCCTGCCTATTCTTTCTCTGACTAGCTATTGGCTGGTCAGCTCTCTATTAGGCCAATCAGGTGCCTTAGACAGTCAAGGTGAAGCAGCAACACATCTTTACATAATTAAACAGATGAAACAGAAACAAATGTAACACATATTTACACAGCATAAACAAATGTAATACATCTTTACATAGCTAAATATTCTACAACACTTGGGAGGCAGAGGCAGGCAGATCTCTGAGTTCAAGGCCAGCCTGGTCTACACAACAAGTTCTAGAAGAGCCGGGGCTACTCAGACAAACCCTGTCTCAGAAAAAAAAAATAAGAAAGAAAGAAAAAGAAAAAACCTGATAATAGAATTACCACATGACCCAGCTCTCCCACTCTGGTTCTAGACCCAAAGAACTGTAAGTCAGCACACTGCAGACACTTGCATATCCATGTTTATCATCACACTGTTCATGACAGAAAAGAGGTCAAACCAGCCCAGATGCCCATCAGCAGGTGAATGTGATAAACACACAGAATCCTATTCTGAGGTGCGATGTCCTTCTGAATATGTGTTGCTTTAATTGGATAATGAATAAATCTGTTTTGGCCAACAGCTGAGCAGAGTAAAGTCAGGTAGGAAATCTGAACAGAGATAAAGAAAGTAGGTGGAGTGAAGGAGACACCATGTAGCTGCCAAAGGAGAAAGATACCAGAACCTTACTGGTAGGCCACAGCTTCTTGGTGATACACAGATTAATAGAGATGGGTTAATTTAAGATGTAAGAGCTAGCTAGAAATACACCTAAGCTATTATCTAAACATTGTTATAATTAATATAGTTTTTTGGTCTGGGTGGCCAAGAAACGAACTAGCAGTCTCCTTATACATTATCCGGCCCTAAAGTAAAATAAAATGACATTTTTAGCAATACCAATGGACCCGGGAACTACTGTGTTAAGTGAAATAAGCCAGACTCAGAAGGCTCAGAACACTTAAAGCTGCATATGTAGGTGTGTTGTGTTTATGTTTGTGTGACTTTAGGTTGCAAAACTGAAAAGGAGATCAGGAGAAGAAGTGGTCGGGGTACTAGAGGTCCAGAAGTAGACAAAACAAAGCCCCTGCCCTAGTGAGGTTTATATTAGCAGATAGAAGGCAACGATGTTATATTAACATGGAAACAGGCCTCTCTGTCTCAAATTGCCTCCTCCATCTAAGATCACGTGAGAGATTTTCCCCACGAGTTTATCCAGAAGTAGCCAAGGAGTAGACCTCATTCTCACCATCCCAGAAGTCACACAAAGTGATGAAGAGGGGTGTGTTCCTTGAAATCGGGGTGACCTAGTCACAGCTGCACATTCCTCTCTTGTTTCTAGTGCTCCCCGTGCCGTCTTTCCAACCACAACTGTCCTCCCTGGCAAGTGGTTCCAGCCACTCCTCACTGAGAAGGCTCGGCTCCCTGGCGGATTTACACTTGTCCAGCCAGGCCTGGGGCTACACGCACCACAGACAGGAACTTCTGTGAATGGATGCTATACTAAAATTGCTGCCGGAAGAAGCAACGGAGAAGCCAACGAGGAGCACGGCTGCTTGAGGACATGAACTAATAAATCACCTCGCATCTTAAGCTCCCCTGCCTCGACTCCATGGTTGTTTGCTGCTCAGAGGCCCTCCCTGGGAGCATCCCAAAGACTATGCTTAAGGACGTGTAAGCCTGGGAATGTTTGCAATAAACCACCCAATTCCCAGGGGTACTGGCCAAGAAATTCTTCCATGAACCAATGAAACTCTCAGCCTTTATGGTCAGATGCCCTCTGTCTGGCCTTTTCTTCTCCTTAGCTTTGTCCCCTCAGACTGCTCCTCCAAGACACTTGGCACGTGTGAATCACGCTACCAGGACTGAAAGCATTTTGCCAAGCTATATGATGCTGGTGGAGACACTTGATGGGAAACCACGCTTTCACCGAAGCAAGCTTCCTCGCGTCATTGAGTAACACATAAACGGGACCCACTTGGCCACATACCCCCACTGCGCTATTCATCCACCCGCTGCATTGGTGAGTGCCAAAAGGCTTCTGGGAGCTGGCTGAGCCGTTTGAGAACGTCTTCGCTCCCCGTTCCTTTCCTTGACTACATTGAAAAGAACAAAAAACAAACAAGGCGTGTTAATTGCTAAAGGGGAGCCTTTATTTTGCTCAAAGCGACAAGCTCTGAAGAAAGTGAACAGTTTGCTTTCTGAATTCACCCACTACAGTTTCCAAACTAGACAGTCCGGGGACAATCTTCAGTCTGTGTTCAAATTCTCATTTGCCAGAAGCGGCTCTGTCTCTGAAGCAGGACCCAGACCGCCCTGTGGTGGCCTGGAGGTGACATATTTTTCAAAGATGTGCAGACATGACTGTGAGGATTTGGAAGGCCTACCAATTCCAAACAAGAAACAGAGAATAAAACCTACACCCATATAAAAGCCACCAAGATTTACCTCACGCTAGAATTTCACATATTTGTATTCTGCCTAAGGATGGCTATATCCATTTGAATCATAAAATAAAGTTAGACCAGTAGTCTCATTTCTATTTTTCTCTTTTAAGGGTTGTTTCCAGTAACCATTCTGAAACTTTTGCAATCATAACAAGGTCGGGCCGAGAATAGACCACCAATACTCCCAAGGGGACTTCAGTGAAGTGTCCCTGCTATCAGGGGCTGGATACTGGCTGCTGACAGTCTGTCAGAAGTCTCACACGGGATAGTGAAGAAACATAAGTGTTCTCTAAGCACCAAAGTGGGGACCACAAGTCTCACAGAGGGGAAAATTCTCAAGTTACTTAGGTATGTGTTTTGCTGGCTGGTTTTAACGCATGTATATTCTGGGCCTTTATTTTATATACTAACCATATACAACTTGAAATATAGAAGCTCAGAAACTAAATTCCTGTGTTCCCTGCAACCGACACAGTTGCATCTAATTACGGGGGAGTTTGAACCCTTTTCCTCTAAATCTGAATACCATGAAGCTCCCACAGCTCCCACGCCAGACATATAGCCCTGGTGAAATTTCATTTTAGGGTATTTATAGATTTATGAAGCTTTACTCTGCTTTACAACCACCGTAGAATAAAAGCAAAGTTCAAAAAAAGGTAAAACATAACATGTGGACAGATTCAGATAAACCCGACAAGAACCAGTCCTGGAAATGGCCTACCTTCACAGGCAGAAGAAAGGCAAAAGGCCGTTGTTCAATCGCAGAAAAAAAAAAACATGTATTTTCCCTGTTAGTACTGTATTTGCATCTTGGAGATGTTCTAAAAATTAAGAAATCGTGTTCTGGATGTAGTGACTTGATAGTTACAATATTATTATAGATGTACTTAATGCAAATGAGTTTGTCATTGCAATTCCTAATTAGAAAGTATTAGCTTTTTATATAGTTGAATAAAGGGTCCAAAGGAAAAAAGAACTGTAAAAAAAAAAAAAAAAAAAAAAACTACACCTTTTATCAAGACTTTTGGGCAGCTTCAGGGTCGACAAGATAAAGTTTGGATGAAGCATGTGCTGGTCTATCTTCCCTACACTCTATGGACCGAAGCCACCATACATTGTTTTCTCGACCCGAAAGAGAGCAGAATCTCTGCTGATTAAAATGCTAAGAGATGCCAAGTTTAAAATATGGTTCTTCTCTGCCCCTGGACCCACCCTCACTGCTGTCTTCCCTGTCTGGGACATCTCTAGCCATAGTCGTCTGGTCACCCAAGTCCACTGCCATATTTGATAGGAAGAAGCAAGATTTTCATCTCGGTTAGGTCATACTTGAAATCGTTTTTGTTTGTTTTGTTTTGTTTTTCCCTGCTGGCACATTATGTAGACAGGTTGCATGACAAAAACTAACAGGGCTGTGTATGTTTGTTACACATTTAGCATCTCTTGCTCCAAATCCATACATATGAAGGACCCAGAGAACTAAGAAGGTGATAACGCAGTTCTTTTTATTACCAGGAGTGTCACCTGGGAGGTGTGCATGCCTTATGTGCCCCAGTAATATCTAATTACAACCAAATAGAAAAACAAGCCATTAGAATGCCTTGCTGACACGGCCTTAAGTTTACAACCAGCCAGTATATGATGAAAGTTTATGCTCCTTTTCCACATAAGTTATTTTTCCAACTAAAAATCGTTCCCAGCTGTTGCGACCCAGATGTGTTGGCAGCCCATGCCGGGAGCCATTTTACAGGTGACAGAGCCCTCCGACAATAAAGTTTACACAAGTTGTATACATCTGGTCTCCAATACAACTTTGGACTTCTAAGACCCCCCTCCCCCTCCCCAAAAAAAACATAAAAAAAGCAGTGGTTTCCTGATATTTCATTGGGGTACACTGTTAAAAGGGTTTCAATGCTGTAGGCCTAAATTTATGTGGGCCCTGGATGTAGGAAGCAAGAGGAAGATAAGTTATTTGATTCTCCTCCCCCACCAAGAACTCCGTGTGCTTTAACCAGAAATAGCTTCAGTGCTGTACAAACATGACTGGAGGTTGTCCTTGGCACTTGGCTCCCAAGAGGTATACATTGTAACCTCTGAAAGAGCCATAGACTTTCCATCCATCTTTCAGGATCAATGGTTTTGTGATGATGGCAGTAGCATCATCGGTTATGTTTGAGGGTACAGTCACTCTCATGACGTATGGCACATTATTATTAATGCAAAAACTCGTGAATGATTTCTAGATCATTTCTTCTGCATCACTGCACCTTTGGCCTACATCTCCCATCCCTCGAGCCTCTTCCCGACTGATGCCTGATCACTACCTAATAGAGAGCCTTCTACTCTGTCCCTACATAGCTGATTTTTTTATAATTCTGCATAAAAGAGTGATCATGCAACAATTCTTTTCTTCTGTATCTGGCTTATTTCACATAGCAAAGCATCTCCACCTCATTCATGTTGTTAAAAGTGGCATTCTATTTCAAGCAACCCTGAGTATCCCATTGTTCAGATACGACACATTTTGTACCCATTCATGCCTGGATAGACATTCAGATGGATCCCATGGCTTGGTGAATAACGCTGTAATGAACACGAGAGCACAGAAGTATCAGTGAAGGCTCTGGTTTTACCTCCTTTAGGTGTTTTACCCAGCAGAAGGATCAGAGGTCATATGATAAGTGGACTTATAATCTTTCAAGAAGGACATGGTGGCACACAACTATAACCTCAATACTCAAAAGGTTTTTGAGTTTGAGGCCAACCAAGGCTACATAGGAAGATCTGGTTTCCAAAGCCAAGAGCTGTGGATGCAGCTCAGTCATTGGCACTTGCCTCACATGAGGGAGGCCCTGGCCTCAGTCTCCAGCATGGCAAAACAAGAATCTTTGAGAAGCCTCCATACCTACACGCTTTGGATTCAGGCCATAGGATGTTTCCAATAAAAAGTCAGTTGATTACAATATGCTTTATTTTTTAGAAAAAAAAAACCAAACTCATGTAATAAAAACTTTGGAAAGTTCTCTCTGTCAAATAAGAAACATCTGATTTAAAGGCTGGGGACCTTTAAATACAGTTTAAAGTTTTGGCCACCGAAGAGAAACTATTTTTGAGACACTAAACTTTGGTGGGGAGAATCCTGGTGGAAATAGTGTTCTTATTCTGTCAAGAATCTGGAGAGAAAAAAATATTCTTAACCTGTAGTAGAATGTATGGAAGTGCCCTTGTCCAAACAGGTTGTCATGGTCACCGATGGGAATAGAAGCTGAGCTGTCAGCTTTTACACACACACACACACACAAACACACACACACACACACACAATCACACAGTCTCCTTGCTACTTGCCAGTGGACACAAATTCTGAGCTGCTATGATAAACAATTGCAACAAAAATCATTTCAAGTGTCCTATGGTGTTCTGCATTTTGGTTGTATTTTGTTCAAAATTGTTTCTAAGTCTTTAGCCAAAGTATCAAGTCAATAGTGTCTTTAAACTCAGCTTTTCAAATGTATTTTATATTTCAATAAGTTGTAAGATCATGAATGCCTTTTACCACAAAAAGATTGTTTGAGGAGATATATTTGACCTGATTTAAACATCATAATATATATGAGTATCAAAGCATTATATGGTACCCCATAAATATGTAGTTCTACTTATCAGCTAAAATAAATTTAATTATAAAATTTCAACTTTTGAACTTGAACCTTTAATAGGTTTATTATTATTGAAAACCAATTGACAGACAAAATGAGCTTCACAATGCAAGGGACTCACTACAACAGGTGATCACCACAACAGGCGATCACTACAACAAGCGATCACTACAACAGGCAATCACTACAACAGGCAATCACTACGACAGGCAATCACTACAACAGGCAATCACTACACAGGCAATCACTACGACAGGCAAATGCTTCTTCAAAACTCCAAAATTCCATGAGAGAAATTGACAGAGTGTTTGTCCAGCTTGCATGAGATCCTGGGTTTGAATTCCAGAACCCCCCAAAAAGTACAATAACTTTTAAATGATGACATAGAGCCTTGAGCCACATTTGCATTCCTTCTGAGCTCTAAGGACGACTGCGCTCTGTGTGGCTGATGACAGAGGTCACAAGCTTGTGTCCAAGGACAAATTTGAACTTCATCTTCCAAAGGCGAAGCAGGGAAGGGGCAAAGTGAGTTCTAATGAGCACCTGGCTTAACTCTGACATTCTCTAATTGTATCCTGGACTGCCTCAGCCTGTGAGAATATGTGAGAATTATGGTAATCCTCTTTTCATCTGGATACATTTAAATTCTGACCCAGAATAAAATGTAACTGAGAAGGCCTACGTTTTTGAATCATCTAAATTTGGTGAACAAGTCAAAAGAACTAGAAATAGAGATTACTTCTTGGCAAGTTGTATCATAGTAGATCTCAGGACAGCCTTTTGGTTCACAAGTCACCCCCACAGAGTGGACTGTTTTCCTAATTAAATATACCACGGTTATAGGAAAAGGTCAATTGCAGTATCAATAATTTCAAGTGCTTAAACCACAAACACAGACAATTCTTTGGAAAAAAAATAAGTCAAACTAATGGAAATGCTTTCCGCAGAAAAGTATCAAAACAGATAAGCCAGGAAATTTATTGAGGAGTGCAATGAAGTACACAATTATGCATCAAGAATAATTATCCTTGCTAAACTTTGTAAATATTCAAATAATGTTTATAAAGGAAAATTTAAACCTTCTTTAACATGTGCAAATATCTTATTTCTTCAAAGTACTTTATCTTTGTGAGGCATGGTGTACACTCCTAAATACTGTTTGGCTCAGCTAGAGTGCTAGGGTTTCTTTGACCCCAGCACCAGGGAGGTAAAGCAAGTGTATCTCTCTAAGTTTGATACCAGCCTGCTCTACACACAAGAGTTCCAGGCCAGCTGGGGCTACATAGTGAGATCCTGCTCAAAAGTGGGTAGGGGGTCAGTGGTTAAGAGCACTGTCTACTATTCTAAATAACCTGGGTTCAATTTCCAGATCCTACATGGTGGCTCACAACCATCTGTAACTCCAGTTCTAGGGGATCTGACACCTTCTTCTAACCTCTATGGGCACCAGAAATGCATTTGGTGCACAAACATACACATAGGGAAAACAACCATACACATAAAATAAAAAATTAATAATTTTTAAAAATAACTTTATCTTTGAAAACATTTTTTATAAGTATCTGTAATACAGAAGTCAATATTCTGGTCAATAGGCAAAACTTTTAGATAAGTCATCATTTTACTATTGTGATGTTTCCTTCACTTCTTAAGTGTCTTGATTTGGGTATCATATTATAGGGTACCCTTAATAATCACAGTAGCCATTATTTTTAGACAGTCCCCAATTTATGACGGTCAGCATTAGAAAAGGTGAAGCCAGTATATATTCAGCAGCAACCATACAATACAATTTCACTGATGCCCAAGTGGATCACTTTTCACCCTGCTGTCACCAATACCTGGCAAGAAGCACCATGAGGAACCAAGGATTTATTTTGGTTCATTGTGTAAAGGGAGACAGTCCACCATGGCAGAAACGCAGTAAGATGAGGCAGCTGGTTACATTGTGTGTCCCACAAAGATGCACTGAGCATGAATGAATGAGCTGGCTACAGTTCTGTCCCCCCTTTTATTCAGTCCCATCCATGGGATGGTGCCCCACCCCCACATTGAGGATGGCCATTTCCTCCTCAGTGTAACTTCTGTGGAAAGACTCACAGACACATTAAGAGGTGTGTCTACCATGTGTTTCCAAATCAAGTCAACTGGCAATGAGATTGGCCATCCTTCCAGCCTAGACAGTGAGTCCCATCTTCTCTGAGATGCTGGGCAGCTCAGTGAGCACAGCTGAGTCAGACAAGCCCTCACAAGGTGAAATAACCAACAATGTTAAACACTGTTGTTTCGAGGGTTCTCGGATGTAGGTTATGTGCATTCACCTCATCTTCATGTACATCATTTTCAGTCTCTAATGGGTCTAACAAGATATAATCCATCATGAAGCCAAGAGACAGTGGTACTGAGCACTTGCTGTGAGCCCAATATTCCCAGCATAGTTCATCAGTCCCTAAAGCAAGACTATGGAAAGAGATGATGTTGGTTGTCACTGTGCTTTTCAGGAGACACAGCCACACCTCTAACGTCACCTGGCTTCAAAAGCCTCCAAACTCAGATCTTTCATGACTCCAAGACCAGCACATTTTCACCCATCCACTGGGTGAATTCAGTAAAGATTCTTATTTAAAAGACAAATTGCTCAATAATGTTTCTAGGAATGAGCCCAGACCTCTGATGCAACCATCAAAATCCTGCTGCCTCTAAACAGGACTAATTTGTGCTGCTTGTCATAGATGATTAGCTCACAGCATCACTTTCTAAAACCTTTAATTAGGAATAACAGAAAAGTCCATTCCCACTCCAACAATTCCTGGACCACTCACCATGCCTGTCCACGCTCCTGCAGGACCGCCGAGGGAAATTGGATATGGCTCTTGCTCCCCAGACTTCCTTGTGAGTGAGGAGGCAATGGCGCACTGTCTACGTCCCCAGAGCAGTGGTCATTACTTTCCTCAGCCCAGAAGGGCACTTCTCAGGCAGAGGGTTTGAAAAAAAAACAGAGAAAGCAGAAGGGAGAGAGGGTGGCAGACAGTGGCCTGCAGGCCTGGGTTCAAAGCTTCCCCCTTCCGAGGACTGTAAGGGCTGTCACAAATGTGGCACTATGTGTTGGTGAGGACACAGCAACAACATACCCAGCACAGAGATTTCTGAAAGACCAACTGTGTCTAATAAGCTTCCTGGCAGAAAAAGCTCAGCTTAGGAGAACATTTGATGTCACCATTTCTGTTATGTGCTGTGGGCTGTATCTGTATTTGCAAACAAAGACCAGCAGTTGCTTAGATAACTGACCAAGGAAATTTGCTCCAAAGGGACTAATAAGTCGGGAAAACATATCGTATCCCCAAAATTAACAACAGTGCAAGCAACCATTAGCTTTTAAGTATCGATTTGATATAGCCTTGAACTGCCTGAGAAAAGAGTCAACAAGGGATTGTCTACACTGGGTTGGCTCATGGACACGTCTTGTGGGAGGAAAAGGTGCTGTCTTAATTAAGCTCACTGATATGAGAAGGCCCAGCCTGCTGTGGATGACACCATTCTCTAGGCCAGGTGGGGAGGGGGCAGTCTTTAGCTGTCTCTGTAAGCATGCGTACATTCGTTCTCGTGAGTACGGATGTAATGTGGCCAGGTTTTTCAATCTGCTGTTCTGTGACTGTCCTACAGGAACTGTGAGCTAACAGAAAGTTTTCCTCCCCCAAATTGCCGTGTGTGTGTGTGTGTGTGTGTGTGTGTGTGTGTGTGTTTATTTGCATATATAATTATAGCAACAGAATTGAAACCAGGACAGTGCTTACCGTAATGTCTTTCCCTTCTGAAGGGGACATGAAGTGGTGATACTCATAAATCAAATAGGCAGTATCGCACATAGAGCCTCCAGGGTCTGAGTCAGTCTGCAGGGGCATCCGGCATGAATGGAGCCACATCCTGGTGCTTAGGTGGGTGGGTGGCTGTGCACAGAGCAGGCATGAGGAAATCCTTGTAGGTGGAATAGTCGACAGCTCTTCTTTGCCATCTTACATGGGCTTGGCTCCAAAACTCCCAGGAGACTCTCAGTTATTACTAGACAAGCCAAGTACTTTCTGCGGCTGATACCAGCCCATCTTGGCAGCCCAAGAAAGGCTTTCTTGAAATTCATTCAAAGTCTGACAGGACAACTCACTTCAAGGGAATCTTCATATGTGGCGGGAACACACGAGATGAGGGTCTTTTGTATAGTTGGCAGAGGGAGCTTGGGGAATTCTCCAGCAGCTATAACGAAAAACAGGACCCATTGTTTGGTTTGTTTTGCTTTGGTTTTTTTTTTTTTTGTTTGTTTTTCGTTTTTAATTCTGTCCCCTCAATTAGCTTTTCCTGAAGATGTAAATAGATTTCCCCTCAATGCCAGAGAGCAAAAAAAGGAAACATCTTTTCTGGACTATCAAGCCTTTCCCATATGCCATGGTGTAATGCGGCTAACATGTGGGGAAGATAAAAACTCATGATTAATTGCCTCCCCTTTTGATGTCCCCCTTCCTCAAAGCCATCGTAATGATAGTGGTTAGGGTCGATGCTGTGATGTACTGCCCAGATTCCCATACAGCACAGAGGCCCGGGTCTCCCAGCTGTCGGAGCATTGCTGCTGAGGATCAGAATGAGTCTCTCTTTAGGCTATGCACTGGGTGAGCGTGCACCCTAGCCCAGGAACAACCCACATTAGGTTGCTGTGCACTACTAGGTCTTGAGAACCATCCCAGCTCTGGAGGCGTATTGCATTACAACTGTATCTCAGTTCAAACTCCTCTGCCCGCCCAGCCCTGAATCCCTTCCAACATTCAGGTGTTGTTGATCCCATGAGCATTCCAAATAAACTACCTGTGTGTACATCTTTATCGCAGACCGTACTTCCAAGGCAACGCGAGCCAAGACGCTGATCACACAGAGAGAGCAGGACGTCTCTCTGTGATACCAGGCACTCCAACGTGCTTTTCAGCTAATGCGTGCAGTATCCTTACATAGGATCAGCAATTTCATTCTGTAGACATAGATGAAACGCAGAGAGGTTGTGTCCTTGCCTGAAACCACACAGCAAGAGAGCCAACTTTCAGCAAGAGAGCCAACTTTCACCAAAAGGCCACCTTAGCCTGCTCAATCTTGTAATCACCGTTTATCATATCCAGGGCACTGTGCTCTGTTGACTCTGGTTACAGGCACTTTTATGAGCTGTAACTTTCTTTAAACAAACATTCAGTTTTAAAGATAGCTGGAATTCACCTATAAAAAGGTAGGAGAAGGGAATCTCCTTGTTACAATAAAATGAGGTCTATGATTTAGTTAATATTCAGTGAATGTCATATTCTTGGTTTTGATAAAGTGTAGAGTCTTCCGGCTGGTAAGTGTTACTTACTGGGGTAAGTTGAGGACAGGGACAAGGAAATTTACTCATACCTTTTGAAAACAAAATTATATTTCAAAATTATGTTTAAATTTTCCTAAACAACAAAAGAATGAGACATGATAGATTGCTATATTAAGAAAAGTAACCTTCAAAGGGAAATTAAAAGGTCAGACCTGGGGGCACACACCTTTAATCCTTGCCCTTGCGAGACAGACACAGGTGGATCTCTTTGCGTTCTAGACTGCCAAGGCTACATAGTGAGACCCTGTCTCAAAAAAAACAAAATGGGGGTAGGGGAGATGATTTTACTTGCCAATTGTGGTGGTTTGAATAAGAATGACCCCCATGGGCTCATATATTTGAATGTTTATGGGTGGCATTATTTGTTGGAGTAAGTGTGGCCTTGTTAGAGGAAGTGAGTCCCTGGGAATCAGGCTTTGAGGTTTCAAAAGCCCAAGCCAAGCCCAGTGGCTCTCTCTCTTCCTGCTGCCTGTGGATCCAGATGTAGAACTCTGTATCTCTATAGCACCATGTCTGCTTGCAGACCACCATGCTTCCTGCCATGATGATAAGGGACTAAACCTCTAAACCTGTAAGCAACCCCAGTTAAACGCTTTCTTTTATCAGAGTTTCCATGGTCATGGTGTCTCTGTAGCGCAATAGAACACTAAGTCAGCTAAAGAATAATATCAACTCATAATAAGAACCTAAAATAAACTTTCCCATGATTTGCTGAGGACTGAAGCTTTTATCCTTTGCAAATTAAGGCGGAGAGATTATGATGGGCTGAAAGCTGTAGTAACTATAGCTTCAAATATAGCCATACTGGATATGGATAGGGGAGGGATTTGTGAGACCCCACCCTTAGTTAAGAAGCTATTGGCAGTTGATAGCTGTTGGGAAGGGAGTCATCTTTCTTCCCAGTCTAGCCACTGGTAGGTTATCCATATCCAGAGGGCAGCCCCACACCTATGCTTGTGTGGGTAGCACTAATTGGACTTGGTGGCTTGTTAACCTAACAAAGATGACATGAGTGGGGGACTGGAGTAGATATGATCAAGATGTAATCCGTACACGTACAAAATTGTCAAGGGACAAATACAGGTGTTCTTGGAAAACAAAATACAAAGCAAAAATCTCTTACCAAAAACCAAGTGACTTGAGCTTAGAATCCCTAACCTCCTGAACTGTAAGAACTAAACTTTTAATATTTATAAAACTTTAAAAATGTGACTGGAGAGACAGATCAGTGATTAAAGGTACATACCGCTATTACAGAGGACCCAGTTCAATCTCCTCCAATGTACACATCAGACAATGACAACCACCTGTGACTCCGGTTCCAAGGGAACCCAACCCCTCTGGCCTCCACAAGCATTGGCACACATGGGCACATACTCACACACAGACACATACACATAATTAAAAATAAAATAAACCTCTTTTAAAATTCTGTAAACAACTCCGATCTTCCTCTAAAAATGCAGAATCAAATGTTCCTCTCACTTCTTCCTCCGTCACTGCTTCCCCGCGAGGGTGTGACTCTAGAGAAGAGCCCTGATGTGGACCTGTGAATCATTCCTCCCTGTAAGCTTCCAGGATCTGGTTGTCCCCTCCTGGAATGGCTTCACCCTCCCAGTATTAGAATATAAATCCCTCTGGGATCTCAAAGCTAAGGGATCAACCAGATGGCAGGTGTTACCTCCCCAAGCCTGTGGCCCAGATGCAGCTGTCTTGGAAGTGAGCCCAGTTCCTCCTCCCTGGGTGAATCCAGCTGTCAATCAGTGAACAGCAATTGAGTTGGAGAAGAAGTGCAGAACAGCCACTGGAAGCAAATGGGTGAAGGATATGGCATCAGGAATGGGACTGCACCTGGAGGAGGGGAGCTGGGTGTAACAAGTGAGGCATACCTGGGCAAAGACTGCATGGATAAAACCCCAAAAGAACAAACAATAAAAGCAAAAAAATAGATAAATAAAATTTTGTTCAACTAAAAAGTTTTTTAATGGGAGAGGGAAGAAAACTAAAGCATAACCCACCAACAATCTATATATTTGGTAAAGATAATACCCACACGGTATGTGGCGGAGCATGCCTTTATTCCCAGGCAGGCTGATCTCCATGAGTTCAAGGCCAGCCTGGTCTACAAGGAGCTAGTTCCAGGATAGGCTCCAAAGCTACAGAGAAACCCTGTCTCGGAGGGGAAAAAAAAGAAAAGAAAGAAAAAAGAAAAGATAACAACCACAATACAAGAAAAAAAAAACAATTTAAAGGGCAAAGGATTTAGTGACATTTGGTACTAATTGTCAACTAATAGAATTTGGAACTAGGAGACACACTTCTGGGTATGTCTTCAAGGGACTTTCCAAGGAGGTTAAATAAGGAGGAGGGAGGAACCATGTTCAAAATGGTCACCACTTCAAAGATGGAAAAGATTGAATAAATGGCATGGGGAAGCCATCAGAGCACCAGCATACATGACTCTGTTCCCTGTGAACATAATGTGATTCACCATCTCAGTGTTCCCACCTCTGGAGTCGTTGATCTACCTCAAATTTCACTGCCAGCTGAACTGATAACTCTGAAGCTCCAAAGGGCATTCCTTCTGCTTCAGCTCCTGTGAGCTGTTAAATGCTGAACAACTTTTGAAAGCACAAAGACCACTCATCCCATACAGATCTCAATACTGTGCTCCTTCCCCTGCTCCTCGGGTTCTTGGAAGACATTCTCCAGCTAGAACATGGGCCACCCCAACTTGAATAACAGTGGGCTAGGGAAGAGAATCCACAATCCACTGATGCTGTCCCTCCCCCGGAATCTCCCTTGCCGGGCTGATTCTGATTTCAGAGGATTTGGGAGGAAGTTTTTTCCCAGGAATACTTACTATGTCTTTCCCTTTTTGACTCTTGTATTTCTCCTTTCTTCTTTTTACCATGAGTGATGGTTAATATAGATTGCCATGCATAGGATCTCGGATCAACCAAAAGACAAGCCTCTGGACATAGCTGTGAGGGACTATTTAAATCAGGTTAATTGAGGATGGAAGATGTACTTTGTGTGTGGGGGGGTCCTCTTTCCCTCTCAGCCTGTAGGCACCAGGTCAACAGAACAAGAGGCAGTAGCAGCAATGGAAAGCTTCATATCTGACCCATGAGTATGAACAGATACTTCTCCAGGAGACAGACTTCAGTGAATCAGCTCAATTTTATTCCAGGATATAAAGTGTATATATAAGAGTAGGGAGCCTGGAGACACACCCTAATTTGCATTAAGTGGCATGCTCACATCACAAGGCTCCTAGCACAAGTCTTAGTTACCATATGTGTGGAAAACTGCCAGGCTATGGCAGACTGCAGCCTCTAACAGCCAGCAATGCCTTCCCACAGTACTTTACATGTGAACCACGTCATTCCATTGGCTGTGGTCCAAGACTGCACCAAAAAAAGAGAAAGGTGGCTGAGCACCGTCATTCCTCTGTCTGCTTCCTGACTGTGAGTGCAATGTGACTACACGTGTTCTTGCCCATGTGAAGGATTTTTCCTGCTGTGAAGGACTGCACCCTCAAATCATAAACCCAAAATGAGCCCTTTCTTCTGAAGTTGCTTTCATCAGGCATTTTGTGGCAGCAGCTAGAAAAGTAACCAATACCAAAAAAATGGCAGCAGCAGTGGTGATGTGATAATCCTGACTGTGCGCTCTAAGGCCTTTGGGACAGGTTAGTAGGAGGAATGTTTGCAATGATGAAAGTTTATAGCTATAAATGCTATATTTCCTAAAATTCAGGGAGATAGTGAAGACATAACTTAATGACATACTTCAATGTTTCAAAAAACAAAGAACAAGAAAAACTCAGTATCAGTATAAAGAAAGAAATCATGACAATCAAAGAAATTAATGACATGAGTATAAAAAGAATAACACAAAAAGTCAATGAAACAAGGAGTTGGTTCTTTGAAAAGACAATCAAGATGAAGAGATCATTAGAGTCTAAACTTTAGACATATGAGCCAAAAAAACAAGATTCAAATTAGTAAAACTAAAGACACAAGGGGACAATTCCAAAAGATGCTGGGATGGTTATCTCTACTGCCAAGTTGATGAAATCTTCAATTGCCTAGCAGACATGTAAACAGAGACTACACTGTTGTTTCATGGCTGCCCAGACCCAAATAATCACACAGAAACTATATTAATTGCAATACTGTTTGGCCAATGGCTCAGGCATATTTCTAGCTAGCTCTTACATCTTAAATTAACCCATTTCATTTAATCTGTGTATTGCCATGAGGCTGTGATTTACTGGTAAGATTCTAGTGTCTTTCTCCTTCATCAGCTACATGGCATCTCCCTGACTCCACCTTCTTTCCTCCTCTATCTCTGCTTGGATTTTCCACCTTGTTATAGTCTTTGCTGCCATAGTCTAAAGCAGCTTCTTTACTAACCAATGGAAATAAAACATATTCGCAGCATACAGAGGGGAATCCCACATCATCTTCCCTTTTCTGTCTAAGTAAAAAGGAAGGTATTGACTTTAACATAGTAAAATTACATATAACAAAACAGGTATCAAGCAAGAATTACAGTTACACTATTTAGTCTATTTGTATCTGACAAAATTAAAGTATTCTAACATCTATTTTATCTTTGTGAGTCTAAGGTTTTATATCTAATTTGTCTTTCATCATAACTAAGGAAAACTATTTAACTGTCTTCAATCCCATCAAAGGATATAATATTACCTAAGTAAATAGGAAATAGATTGTAAGCAACTTCCAAAACTCTAGAATTGACAGAAACATTTTGCTGCTTGGTCAGCCACCCAAAGTTCTTCTATAAAACTGAAGCATCCATCTTCAGCCTACAGAACTGTAGTATCTGGCAGACTTTTCTATGAAGCAGGAAATTTGAAAGACTGTTTCACCTATGTTGGCAGTTTGTCAGCCACTTTCTTCTATATTTTATAGAATGTCTGGAAAAATCTTTCATGAAGCAGGAACCTTAAAGGACTGTCTCGTCTTCTTTTGGCAAGTTTAGCAGTCATTTTTCTGTGAGTCCTGCATGTCTAGTTTATACAGCATACCCTCATGAAGTCCAGGCAAGAGCAGTTTCTTGCTCAAATGGATAGCCTTATCACACTGAGTGTAAATTCTATGAGTTACTTCAATGCCCATCAACCTCTCTGAAGTAATTGGTGCTGCCAGAAGCCAACAGACGTCACTATTGAGAAAAGTCTAAATTCTTGTCTTTTTTTTTTTTCTTGTCTTTTTTTTTTTTTTCCTCTCATGGTTTATTTTTTTTTTATATTTAAAAATTTCCATCTCAGCCGGGCGGTGGTGGCGCACGCCTTTAATCCCAGCACTCGGGAGGCAGAGGCAGGCAGATCTCTGTGAGTTCGAGGCCAGCCTGGTCTACAAGAGCTAGTTCCAGGACAGGCTCCAAAGCCACAGAGAAACCCTGTCTCGAAAAGTAAAAAAAAAAAAAAAAAAAAAAAATTTCCATCTCCTTCCCTCCTCCTCCCCCCTCTCTCCCCTCCTCCTCCCCCTTCCCTTCCCTCCTTCTCCCCCTTCCCTCCCCTCCTCTCCACCCATACCTCCCCTCCCTCCCTCTCAAGGCCAAGGAGCCATCAGGGTTCCCCACTCTATGCTAAGACCAAGGTCCTCCCAACTCCCCCCAGGTCCAGGAAGGTGATCGACCAAGCTGAGAAGGCTCCCACAGAGCCCGTCCATGCAGAAGAATCAGAACCCAGAGCCATTGTCCTTTGCTTCTCAGTCAGCCCCCGCTGTTGGCCACATTCAGAGAGACGGGTTTGGTCGCATGATCCATCAGTCCCATTCCAACTGGAGTTGGTGATCTCCCATTAGTTCTGTCCCACCGTCTCCAATGCCATATTCTGTAGGCCTTTGAAGTATTGAAGATCATCCATCTAACTGAAATATATATCTGTATATCTTGAAAACCTAACTAACATAATTAAAAGTTTGATTATTATAGATGATATAAACAATCATTTGGGGAATTTGGGTATAGTTTTCTCCAAATTGCTTCCTGCTGTTTGTTGGGCAAAGTATTTTTAGGGTTTATGGAGACCTTTCAGGAGGTCTTGTTCTATCAAACCACATTAGCCTGGAAGTAATCCATAGGTTCCCATCCCCTGTGGGAACAAAAGCAGAACCTCTTTTCCAAAGTAACATATCTTTAGACTCAAATTTTAAAGTCAAGATACCTTTAAAATATATATGTTGGTTTAGCTTAGCAGCCTGTACAATAAAATGTCTCTCTGTAATTAGTTCATTCACAGTCAAAAATTCAAGGAAAACACAATAATGTACATAAACCCGACTCTGTGTATTTTCCATATTTATGTGGCTTTTTTATATTACTTTTACTGTCTCTTTAAAGACTTTGTTTTATTTTTTCAGAATATTTCTTTATATAATTGCCTATACCCATTTTCTTTTTTCTTAAGCCTACACTCATTTTTAACACATTACAACCCATTCAGAGGTGTATTTTTGTTTGAATCTGTTTTTATTGTGCATCTGTAATTTTTTTTTTTGATTACTACTTTAAACTGTTAAGCAGGCATGGCTAGGAACAGAGCAGTTACTTTGCCTATTGGTTCTACCTTGTTTGACTTTCCAACAAAGCAGAAGTCCATCTATTGCCAGCTCTGGGAGCCATGTTTACCACCCAGCTCTGGAAAGCAGTTTGCCTATACCACCACCAAATGTAGTTGCAGCATGCTGCCCACAAACCCCACTCAAGCGTTCCATATCAGGACCTCCTGAAAGAGTTAGAGTCATTCTTGCCACCAGCACAAACCAAGAAGCTGTCTCTTAAAGGAGTCATGCAGCTTTTGTTGCTAATGCTTAGTTGGGAAGCCTTTTTTTAAAGGTGCTGTGTCTCTGCTTACCACCAGCAAACAAAACCTGTCTAAAAATAATGCAGCTACCAAGAAGCTGTGATTGGCTCCTAGTTTTGTGGGTCTAGAAGCCCCCCCCCATTTTTTAATCTTTTTAAGGTCTTATGTGGATCCATGCCAGATGGAAGGTGCCATTTGAAAACAGAGACTGCACTATCATTTCGTGACTGCTCAGACCCAAATAATCACATGGGAACTATGTTGTTTTTCTCAAAGGGGTGCCAACTGCTCAAGAAGGAATTTGAAAACTTGGCAAATGGGCTCACATAGTGTTGAACCATGAACAGTGTCTGTACCACAAAGAAAGTAATCACTCCATTGTAAAGGAATCTACAGACTCAGGAAAAATATGCCAGTCACACATATCACAGGTGACTGATATTTAAACCAAAAAAAGTGTTTTTTAATATAAGGTTTCATGTAGCCAAGGATGGCCTCCAACTCACTATGTGACCAAGGATGACCATAAAGTCCTCACTCCCCTGCCTGTACCTCTGAGTACTCTGATTAAAAGTGTGTGTCACCATACCTGGCTTCAAATCTATTAAAACTAGAAATAAATAAACATTAAAAACCCAAATCTTCTAAACAATAACAAAGAAAATGAACTGAACAAATGGTTCTCAAAAGAAGAAATAGAACTGGCCAATAAATATATGGGGAAAAGTATTCCACGTTCTTCGCCATAAAGGAAATATAAATTAAAACTACGTTGAGAAATTCTATCTTTTCCAAACAATGCCTATCATCAAGAAAACAAGTTATAGAGAAGGGGAGGTGTAACATGAGGGAACCAGGCCTGCTTGTTTGGGTTTCTGTCCCGCCCAGTACCCCACAGCCGGCAAGTCCCAAAGAAATAACACAGAGATCTCTATAAGTTATAAAGCTGATTGGCCTATTAGCTCTAGCCTCTCATTGGCTCTCATATCTTGATTAACCCATTTTTTTGATCTATGTTAGACATGTGGCTCAGTACCTTTTTTCAGTGGGGCAGATCACATCCTGCTGCTTCAGTGATCTGGGCAGGAGTGGGAGGAATCAGTTTCCTCCTTCCCAGAGTTCTCCTGTTCTCATTGTATCATTTCTATTTCCTGTCTGGTTTTCCCACCTTTACCTCCTGCCTGGCCAATCAGCGTTTATTTAAAACATGATTGACAGAATACAGACAATTATCCCGCACCAGGGAGGGTCATGGGAAGAGTAAAAAAAAAAAAAATGATGTAAAATGGTGGGTGGGTGTGTGCGCATGCTCATGCGTGTTTATATAAATGAAACCAACCACTCCAAAAATATGCTAACTTTAAAACATTAAAAATATGGAAAAGAAGCTGCTGCAAATATGCAGAAAAATGAATTTCTATTGGGTTGGATTATAAACTACTTCAGCCACCACTGAACCCGGGATGGAGGTTCCTCAAAACACTAAACACAGACCAAACCACTCCACTCCTAGTGTAGACCCCAAGGAGCCTAAGTCAGAAAACCACAGCTATAGCTGCACATCTGTCTGCTGCTCCTCTGGTCACAGACACGGAAGTGTCCTCGAGATCCATCAGGAGATTCATGGATAAGAAAAATGTGGAAAACAATGACTGAGCTGTAAAAAAGCATGAAATTACATCATTTGCAAGAGAGTGGAAGGAGCTTGGAACCATCGTGTTAAGGAAAATCAAGACTTATTTTCTCTCTTATGCATAATCTCAGTTACTACAACATCAAAACCAAAGGGGAACCATGTGGGGGATTGGAGACCAGTGGGAAAGGGTGGGACATGGGAGGTCAATTACAGGCTACTATGAGCAAAATATAATAAATACATATGAAACTTGTTATTTCATATGCTAAAAATTAATTTAATATATGTACCCTCAAGGGTTACCAGCTAGGAAAGGGGAAAGCAGGCTTTGCCTTTACAGATTTTAGAGGGAGCATGGGGCACACAACACCTCAGATCTAGACTATCCACTACAGAACTATGGGATAATATGCTGTTTATTATTTTTTTTCTTTTCTTTTTCTTTTTTCTTTTTTTGGTTTTTCGAGACAGGGTTTCTCTGCAGCCTTTTTAGAGCCTGTCCTGGAACTAGCTCTTGTAGACTAGGCTGCAAACAAATCATAAGAAATATATACTATTTTAAAAAGTTCTGTAAGAGTGGCATAAAAGAAATCATAGACACTGTGGTCAGAATGTAAGTCATTAGTCACTTTAGAAAGCAAACTCATCCAGGAGAACCAGACAGCAGGAAATAATCAAATTGAGAGCTGAAATCAACAAAAAAAGAAAACAGTACAAATAATCAATGAGAGAAAGAGTTGATTCTTCAAGAAAATCAACAAAATAGACAAACCATTATCTAAACTAATCAAAAGGCAGAGAGAGAATATCCAAATTAACAAAACCAGAAAAGAAAAGGGGGATATAACTACGAACACAGAGGAAATACAGAGAATCATCAGGTGGTATTTTGAAAACCTGTAGTCCACAAAATTGAAAAACTTAAAGGAAATAGACAACTTTCTGGATAAATATCACTTACCAAAATTAAATCAAGGCCAGATAAACAAATTAAATAGACCTATAACTGCTAAAGAAATAGAAACAGTCATTAAAAGTCTCCCAACCAAAAAAAGCCCAGGACCACATGGTTTCAGCACAGATTTCTACAAGATTTTCAAAGAAGAACTAATAACAATACTCCTCAAATTGTTCCACACAATAGAAACAGAAGGAATGTTGCCAAACTTTTTTTTTATGAGGCTACAGTTAACCTGATACCCAAACCACATAAAGACATTACTAAGAAAGAGAATTACAGACCAAACTCACTCATGAACATCGATGCAAAAATACTCAATAAAATACTGGCAAACCAAATCCAAGAACACATCAGGAAATCATCCACCATGATCAAGTCGGCTTTATCCTACAGATGCAGGGATGGTTCAGCATATGAAAATCTGTCAACGTAATCCACTATATAAACAAACTGAAAAAAATAAACACATGATCATTTCATTAGATGCTGAAAAAGCCTTTGACAAAATAAACATCCCTTCAAGATAAAGGTCTTGGAGAGAGCAGGGATACAAAGAACATACCTAAACATAATAAAGGCAATATACAGCAAGCCAACAGCCAACATCAAACTAAATGGAAAGAAACTTAAAGTGATCACAGTGAAACCAGGAACAAGACAAGGATGTCCACTCTCTCCATATCTATTCAATATATATTCTATATCCTCAATATATTCTATATCCTCAATATAGTTGTTGAGGTCCTAGCTAGAGAAATAAGACACCAAAAGGAGATCAAGGGGATATAAATCAGAAAAGAAAAAGTCAAACTCTCACTATTTGTTGATGATATGATAGTTTACATAAGCAACCCCAAAAATTCTACCAGTGAACTTCTACAACTCATAAACACCTTCAGTAATGTAGCAGAATACAAGATTAACTAAAAAATAAAAATAAAAAAAATAAAATAAAATCAGTAACCCTGGCTGGGCAGTGGTGGCGCACGCCTTTAATCCCAGCACTCAAGAGGCAGAGGCAGGTGAATCCCTGTGAGTTCGAGGCCAGCCTGGTCTACAAGAGCTAGTTCCAGGACAGCTAGGAAAGTTACACAGGGAAAACCTGTCTCGAAAAACCAAAAAAAAAAAAAAAAAAAAAATCAGTAATCCTCTTTTACACAGATGATAAATGGACTGAGAAAGAAATAAGAGATACATCACCCTTCACAATAGCCACTAATAGCATAAAATATCTCGGAGTAAGTTTAACCAAACAAGTGGAAGACCTCTATGACAAGAACTTTAAATCTTTAAAGAAAGAAATTGAAGAAGACACCAGAAAATGGAAAGATCTCCCATGCTCTTGGGTAGGTAGAATTAATATAGTAAAAATGGCAATCTTACCAAAAGCAATCTACAGATTCAATGCAATGCCCATCAAAATCCCAGCAAATTCTTGACAGACATTGAAAGAACAATTTTATATGGAAAAACAAAAACAAAAAAAAACCCAGGATAGCCAAAACAATCCTGTACAATAAAAGAACTTCTGGAAGCATCGCAATCCCTGATTTCAAACTCTCCTGCTGAGTTACAGTACTGAAAACAGCTTGGTACTGGCATAAAAACAGACAGGAGGACCAATGGAACTGAATCGAAGACCCAGATGTCAATCCACACACCTATGAAAACCTGATTTTTGACAAAGAAGCAAAAAATATAAAATGAAAAAAGCATATTCAACAAATGGTGTTGGCATAACTGGATATCAAACATGTAGAAGAATGAAAATAGATCCATACCTATCGCCATGCCCAAAACTCAGATCCAAAGGGATCAAAGCCCTCAACATAAGACAATCACACTGAACCTCATAGAAGAGAAAGTGCAAAGTACACTTGAACACATTGGCACAGGAGACCACTTCCTAAATGTAAGCCCAGTAGCACAGACACTGAGAGAAACAGTTAATAAATGGGACCTCCTGAAACTGAAAAGCTTCTATAAAGCAAAGAACACAGTCAACAAGACAAAACGACAGCCTACAGAATGGAAAAGATCTTCACCAACCCCACATTGGACTGATCTCCAAAATATACAAAGAACTCAAGAAATTGGTCATCAAAAGAACAAATAATACAATTTTAAAAATGGACTTAAACAGAGAACTCTCAACAGAGGAATCTAAAATGGCTGAAAGACACTTAAGGAAACTCTCAACATCCTTAGTCAACAGAGAAATGCAAATCAAAACAACTCTGAGATTCCATCTTACACCTGTAAGAATGGCCAAGATCAAAAACACTGATGACAATTTATGCTGCAGAGGATGTGGGGTAAAGAGAACACTTCTGCATTGCTGGTGAGAGTGTAAACTGGTACAACCCCTTTGAATATCAGTATGGCGATTTCTCAGAAAATTAGGAAACAACCTTACTCAAGACCCAACGATACCACTTTTGGATGCTCAGTCCAAAGGATGCTCAATCATACCACAAGGACATGTGCTCAACTATGTTCATAGCAGCATTCTTTGTCATAGCCAGAACCTGGAAACAACCTAAATGCCTCTCAACCAAAGAATGGACAAGGAAAAATGTGATACATTTACACAATGGAGCACCGCACAGCAGAAAAAATAATGACATTTTAAAATTTGCAAGCAAAGTAATGGATCTAGAAAGCATCATATTTAGTGAGGTAACGCAGACCCAGAAAGACAAATATCATATGTGCTCACTCATAAGTGGCTTTTAGACATAAAGCAAAGAAAAACCAGGCTATGATTCACAATCCCAGAGGACTTAGACAACAATGAGGACCCTAAGAGAGACATACATGGATCTAAACTACATGGGATGTAGAAAAAGACAAGATCTCCTGAGTAAAATTGGACCATGGGGACCATGGAAGAGGATAGAAGGGGAGGGGAGAGGAAGGGAAGGGAGTGGAGAAAAATATATAGCTCAATAAAAACAACAACAACAAAAGACCAGAGACGTGGTTATCAGAGGCAAGGGCATGAGGTGGAGATGGTGAAAGGGATAAACTTGATAAAACTTACAAAGTCTCAGTTAGACAGGAGGGGTGCATTCCCATGAGCTATTACACCACATAACCGAGTTAGTACTACGGTTCCCAGTGTTCTCATTGTAAAAGAATGATCAGTAAGAGGGTAGGATAATTATCTCACTTTAATATTTCTTCAGTGTATGTACCCATCAGATGTCACAGTGTACCTCACGAACAATTATTAGTCTAATTACATAGAAATTTGGCACATAAGATCCTGGCTCTGTCACGTACACTAATATGCCCACTTAGCAACACCTAGCAAAATGGCAGGACACATTTATGTTTTCCAATATTCTAATCAGGACTTGAAAACTTCATCTTTGTAACAATTACTTTTTATCATGTTCTTTGCTGTAACAAGCTTTCTTTGTTTTCTGGAAAGTATCTGCCAAATTCCCAAGTCTGACTCACCAGAGTCTGACGGTCACTTTTTCATCCAATAGAAAGTGTACCCCGTGGGGAGGAAATCCAACTTACAGCTAGTTCACAAGGGGTTTCTCTTTGAGACAGCCACCCCACCTCAGCATGCTTGCTTTTCCATCAGTGTAACAAATAACCAAGACAAGTCAACTTATAAAAAGCAAAGGTTTCTTGTGTCACACGTGGTGAGGAGGTTCTGGCCCGTGTTCAGGTGGACATACTGCTTTAGGGCTTCTGGTGCCGGGGGGACCGTACTGTGGTGGGAGTACACGGCAGAACAAATCCATTTACCTCACAGCAGGTATGTGGGTTAAAGAGGAGAGGAAGGGCTGAGGTCCCACTGCACCCTTTGAGGACAGTCAGAGAGCTCCCATCAGGCCCCACTTCTGGGAGTTTCACCATTTCCCAACAGGCTGTGCGCTGAGGTCTCGCCTTTTAATACATGGCCCTGTGGCGCACTGAGATCCAAATGACATCATTTAGCAAATCAAAGACAAACTTTATATACACTTCTTATTTCATCACACATAAAAAATTTAAAATACACATGCTTGCATTCACGGGTCAGTAATTAATTTTCACTTCTGCAACTAAATGAAACCGGTCCTTTGTTTATTTCTTCCTTCCTTCCTTCCTTCCTTCCTTCCTTCCTTCCTTCCTTCCTTTCTTCCTTCCTTCCTTCCTTCCCACCCTCAACCCTGTCACCCAGCACAGCCCAGGCCAGACTCACTGTCTGATTCTTTCTAAAGCAGCCATCACTGCACTCACCGGAACTGGCTTTTGTGCCTAAACTCAAATGTCAAATGAACAAACAAGGCAAGCAACATCTTAGGAGGAGTTTTGCAGATAACTGTTATATGACAAAACATTTCCTGGGGAGACATAACACACACATCTACTCACCTCAGATAGAAAGCCCATGACAGACCAAAGTACAGATACCACCTGAAGGGAAAAGTATTGCATCAGGACCCCCAAAGCCAAATTCTCAGCCCAATGGAGATTTATTTGCCCCAGAGAGACAGAGAACAGGCAATAAGAGACAAAGACAGGAAGAAGAGGAAGGGGGAAAAGGGGCAAGGGACAAGGGAAAGGGGGCAGGGATAGAGAGGAGACAGATGTGGCCCACAGGCAAATGGTGGTTTATAAAGGTACAAGAGAAAACCTGGTGTTAGGTTGAAGTGTTCAGTTTTAATTGGGTGTGTTAATAAGGTGAGTCAAAGGGGGCTCTTGATGGCTGGACTTCAATAATTTGACAGCTGGACCTTGGAAGTCAGTCAGCCTCAGGAGGAGGAAATGGCCAATAAGGGAATAGACCTTGGTAGCTGGTTTTAGGAAGGTAATCTAACAGTTTTTAGCAAGGCAAAGGGTATGAGAGAGTAGGGCAAGGCCTGCCAGAGCCACATGGTTGCCACACTCGAGCAGGCTAGGGTCCCTTCACCACCAGAGGCCAGCTCAGTGAACCAATGAGTTTTATCGGGGGTTTATATGCAGGAATGTGGTGAGGGGTAACTTTCAGGAGCAGAAGTGACTCACAGGCATCATGAAAACCCACTACAGCATGAGTGACGGCTCACTAAAAACTGGGAACCTGGAGGCCAGTGCACAGCCTGCAGGCGACTCAACAGCTTAGAGAGCATACTTTTCAGGCGGCTTGGTGGCCTTAACCTCTGCTGGGCTGCCTGTCTAGCATCTGCTTCTTCCAGGCAGTTGGTCTTCTTTGCAGCTTGGCCCTGCTTCCTCTGGCTGGAAGAGGCCTAGTGAATCTGGTCAGTTTTAGGGACTTCCTGAGTCTCTTTAGCGCTGTTTACCTGCCTATTGTCAGGGCCCACAAAAAAACACCATCAGTCACGTATGCAATCAACAAGAACGTTTATTTTTCCATGCACGCAAGGGGTCAGCCAACTATTCAGCAAATGAGCAAAGGGCAATCCTGCGCAGAGGCTCCTTTTAAGCAAGATTAGGGAAATTCCAGGGAGGGGAAGTTAGTCTGGGTGCTGATTGGTGGGTTTGAATGCAAATTTTATTGCTTGTTATAGGATTGGTTCGCGGCTTAGTGGTTGGGGACTTTCCAGCTTCAGGGTGGGAGAGCTAACTTTTAGTTCTCTTAAGCTTGTGCAAGGCTGTGGGGCCCTGTGATTGGTTGCCCCTAAAGTGTGGCTCTCCCAAGAACTACTTGCTCAGCCTGTCTATGTCTAGTGAATCAACATTGTGGCCTGGCCTCTGGAAGGGTCCCTAGGAGCCTGTCATGGTGTCAGTCTGGCTCTCTCAGTGCTTACGGAGTTTCCCTGGAGGTTGGAATGGTTCAGTCTCAGAGGAAACTATTATACTACAGTGATACCCCTTCCAGCCTCCCCCCCCCCCCCCCCCCCCCCCCCCCCCCCGGCAAGAATTGCTCAGCGGCAGTGCTGCAGGCTGGACAGGTGGGTCTGTGTCTGTCTGAAAAAAGCGTGGGCTGGCTGCTTTAAGGGACATTCGCCCATTCTTTTCCAGGAAAGAGGAATGTTTTCTATGGTAATGAAAGGGAAGCTGGCAGGCAGGACAGGCAAAGATTGATGTAGGGGAATGGCAAAGATTCAGAGGTATGATGGACATAGTAGCATGCCAAAGCAACCTTGATGCTCATCTTGCAGGCAGCGCCCAGGCTACCTCAGCCTATCTCGGTGTCCAGCAACGAAAGTACACTTATAAAAGTGTTCCTGGCCTGGTTTCAGGTACCCATTTAGTCTCTGAAAAAAAACCCAATAAAACAGATAATTCCCAGGGAAGTTAAATAAAAATAACCCATGCCAGATCTTACAACTGGTCAGTGGAGTGGCAAAGGTGGAACACGCAGCCTGACTCGGGAATCTGCTACGATGCATTGCTGCCCATGAGGGAGAGAGCCACCTACTGCCTTCCCCATCGTCAAATCCCAACTGACCAGCCTGGATCATGTGTCCATCTGTGGTGGTCTGAAAGAAAATGGCTCCCACGGGCTCATAAGGATTGGTGCTATTAAGAGGTGTGGTCTTGTTGGAGGAAGTGTGTCACTGGGGGGCGGGCTCTGAGGTTTCAGAAGCTCAAGCCAGGCCCGGTGTGGCATTCTGTTCCTGCTGCCTGTGAATTAAGATGTAGAACTCTCAGCTCCTTCTCCAGCATCACGTCTGCCTGCATGCCGCCATACTTCCCGCCATGATGCTATAGGACTAAACCTCCGAAACTGTCAGCCAGCCCCAATTAACATTTTCCTTTATAAGAGTTTCTACAGCTATGGTATCTCTTCACAGCAATAGAAACCCTAAGACACCATGAGGGGCTGCATGTCCATCTCTGTCAGAGATGGCTCCAGTCATGGAAGATGACCTGGTTGATGCTACCCAGCAGTGATCCTGAGGGACTCTAGCAATGTTCCCAGCCGGCCATCACTCTCCCTCACACAATGCACCCTGGGTAACACAGTATGTCTATATTGGTTACTTTTCTCACCTGTGAAAAAATGCCCCCCAAAAGCAACCTAGGGGGGAAAGATTGATTTTTAACTCATGATCTCAATGGTTTCAGTCCTCGTGGTGGGGAGGATATGGAAGAGCAGAGCAAAGCACTCACATCAGGGTCGGGGGGGAAACACAGACACCAAATCCTGGGCTAGCCAGCTCCCCGCCCCACCCACCCTTTATTCCATCCAGGGTCCCAGCTTACTGGACGTTGCTAGCCACATTCAGGGAAGCCTTTGCCCTTCATCAAAGCTCTCTGGAGATGTCTACATGGACCTACCCAGAGGCTAGCTTTACCAGTGTAGGCATATCTCCACCCTATCCAGCTGTCACCATCCTCTCTGGCTCCACACGTATAAAGTGTAAAACAAGCACAATTCAGTGCTGGGAAAAGCTGGGCTTGTGCTCATTCCCCTGGGGGTGTAAGCACTAGGAAGGGGGATAGAGACCCGGCAGAGAAGCAGTAATAGTCTGCACCATAATTGTTCAGATTCAGCCTGTAGCTTACTCAATAAGCCAGACACTTGTGTGCTGTGTTCTTAGGAGTGGTTTTTCACTTTTATTAACTCCTCAATTTTAGTCAATAGGGTAGAAAATGTTAAAGTTGGAAGAGAGATTCACCAGGGAGTTTCCTTTGCCCGGCTTGGCAAGTGGACTTCTCAGAATGGGTTAGGAACCTGTGTCTCGTGTCCTACAGGACAACTGCAGTAACAGTGCAAACCAAAGGATGGAGGGGCATCGTGTTTCCATTGGTGTCAGTGGCATTTGTTCAGGGTCCGTTCATTAGCATTATAAAGGAAGAAGAAAGAGTCTGGGCCCCAGCATCCAGTGCTGGGCCAGCTTTTTCCAATTAGGCCGACATTGACAGCTCCACGGGCCCACTGCGACTCTGGGGATGTCTGGATGCTGACAGTGTGGGCAGAAAGGTGCTGGGTGGATGGCTTCCTCTACCTGCCATGTTCCTGGGTGCTTGACTGCATTTCAAAGAATATAGATGCTTTCTCAACCTCTTAAACACAGGCTCCCTTGCTATTAGATGCAATTTCACACTCTAATGTTTTATTCGAAATTTCAAAATTAATTAAATATTTTGACAAAAAGCCCAGTCAAACCACAGGACAAAGTCCTGCTTTGTCTTCGAGTTGCCCACGCAACACCCCCAAGTGTGTGCTTGCCCACTCCTGCTCTCCCCCACCCTCCGTGAGGAGCCTGGGTTTATGAATTATAAGACTTTTCATTTCCTCCTAGGTTCTTGACGAGAGAGCTGGGATGCGGCCACCAGGTGGATGTGGTACTCGGCATTTATGAACTTCATCTGGCTTCCCAGAGGGATGGGGGACGAAGAAACAGACAGGCTTACTTCGCTTCCAATAAAATCCCCAACTCCTAAATTATTAAATGAGTATCATTACGTGCTGATAATTAGTATTTATTGGGTGCCTCCCGATCGCCACACACAGTGAGAGGCGCTGGCTTTGCGCTCCACGGCTTACTTCACAACACAGCCCTGTCATCTGGACCTAATGGCTGAAGGACCCAGGCTGTCCTGAGCGCACAACCTGCCTAAGGTCTCACAAAAGAGAGACAGAGATTTGTGCAAGCCCCTGCAGACCCTGTAACAGTTAGGTGGAACTGAGATTTGATTCCTGGTTGTTCAAATCCCAAACCTATGCATGTTACACCAGCCTTATAATTATTACAATAACTGGTACTGGCTTCAAAATGACCCCCAAGGGACTCCCCAACCAGTAGGGACTCATTATAAGATTAAGAGAGGCGGGATGAATGTCGCTGACTCCAGTGCTAATGCCAGGCCTCCACTGTGTACTGTGAACTCAGACAGAGACCAACATGCTGGGCCTCCTGAGTCATGGGCTTGGACTTGGGCATTAACAACCCTGAGAGTGGAATAAAATGGCTGCCGGAGGCTTGGAAGGAAAGCTACTTACTGTTCCGGTTCCATCCCATGGAGAGGCTGCTGTTGCCTGACCAAATCCTATCAGCCATGCTGTGCAAAGTCCCATGAGACCGTGAGGCTTCCTTCCTGCTCCAGGTCCTGCAGGTGGTAAGAGCCTGGGGGCATTCAGACTACACCACACTGAAGGTGGAATAGGTGGGGCCTTGTGCCCCCCCCCCCCCCCCCCCCCACCTCCCCCTACCCCCACCTCCCCCCACCCCTACCCCCACCTCCCCCACACCGCCACCCCCACCTCCCCCCACCCCCCACCCCTACCCCCCCACCCCCACATTCCCCCACCACCTCCCCCCACCCCCACCACCCCCCATCCCAGATGGTGCCCAGCCCTTCTCCGGGCTCTCCAGGTCCAGCTGCAGCTGACTTCAGGAGCAAGGCCAGGAAGTCCAGAGCCCAACCATGCAAACAGCCTGACTTGATGACCCCAGGAAAAAGTAACCCCAGAAAAACCAGAATAAGTGGATGGCAGGATCACGTCTTACAAGCGCAACCATGAAGAGAATTGTCCACATCCTAGAGGAACACAGCTTGAAAGGGATTCCTGATCTTGTCTCACCCCCTCCCCCAAGCGAAGAGTACCCACTTGTCCATCTCAGGATCAGGGTCTCCAGGTCAGCCCTCTTGATCCACACAAAGCCCAGGAGGGCTGACACGAAGCCACACTGGTTTTCTCAGAAATGAAGGACCTCGTGTAGTAACAGGGAACAAAGGGACAAGACCACAAAGAGCGAAGAAATGGGGACTGCCAGCCTGCAAGGCCACAGGAATGTGGCACGGCCAGTACCTGTGTTGTCACTCTGGTCACGTAGGTGCCCGACCTTGAGTGACCCCACCTCTTCCCAGGTGCAAACCAACTCTAGACACTATGTAGACTGGGCTCAAGGGTTTGCCACTGCTAGGCAAGCAGTCTTTTCTCCTTGGTATGTGGCAAGGCTGATTTTGGAGGTCTCTGAGAGCAAAATGAGGCTTCTGGAATGATGAAGGGATCCGTGTTCCCTTCACATTCTCCTCGTCCTCCCATCAAAGGAAGCAGGCTGTCTGGAAGGGTCAGTTACCTTCTGGAAGGGTCAGTCCCTCACCAAGAGTGCCTGATCACATACCCTCATGGGTGCTGCCACAGTGTCCAGGGTCAAGTTAGAACCTAGTTTAACTACCTGCCAAGCCAAGCATCCTGCTTCAGTTAGATACAAAGGAATGGAATACTTCGAAAGAGCAGGCATGGTAGCACACCTTTTAAACCCAGCAGAGGCAGAAACAAGCAGATCTCTGTGAGTTGGAGGTCAGCGTGGTCTACACAGTAAGACCCTGTCTAAAACTGTCCTTCCACACTGGCTAAAAGGGTGGCCTTTCTAACTCAAGTGGTTTGTGCATGCATCTAGGTTTGAGAAGGTCTGTGCTAGTATTCAGGCATCTATACCGGCCTGCCCTTGGGGTCCTGACAGGATACGTCCTCAGCTGCAGCCACTAAGAGTACCTCCTGTACACACTTAACTACATGCCCTTTCCAAAGGTGGGCACTTACAAGGTGGTGGTGGTGGCACACACCTTTAATCCCAGTACTCGGGAGGCAAAAGCAGGCAGATCTCTGTGAGTTCAAGGCCAGCCTGGTCTACAAGACCTTGTTCCAGGACAGGCTCCAAAGCTACAGAGAAACTCTGTCTCAAAAAACCAAAACAAATAAATAAAGTGGGCCCTTGCCCACCTCCTCTCTCTCCTCTCCCTCTCTCCCTCCCTCTCACCCTTTCTCCTCTCTCTCTTCTCCCTCTCTCACTCTTCTCCTCCCCTACTTCTCTCCCCATCCCTCCCCCCTCTTTTTCCCTTCTGCCACTCCTGTCCCCAGGGATTGGTCTCTGCCCCCTTCTCTGTCTTCTTTTCTGACCCTTCTCTCTTCTTTCCAATAAACCTCCCATGTGAGCTCTGTTGCATGGCATAATTTCTTCCTGCTGTTTTTTAAATTATAACCTTGGTGCCATGAGACTCGATAGGTCCTTCTAACACCCTGAAGGGTGCCGGGACCCTGGAGCCCAGTCCACATATGACAGCGTCACTTCTCCAACTAATGAATCACTGGACTCCTCCATCCAACACCGGCATGACTGGGAGCTCCCTCTTCTCCACCTCTGATCATTTCCCGCAAGTGAGGACTCTTCTCTTGAGCATGGTTTCTCGCCTTTTGGCCCCATGGTCCTGGTACCAGGCAACCATGCCTCTCTTGGGCTTGGACCTTGGCCCCTGCTCTGTGTTTGATGAATCACTGAGCAGCCTGTGCCATCTAGAAATCTACCCTCTTTGAATTCCTAGGGAATTGCAGACCCTTGGGTCTTACATCTCTGCCTCACTCATGGGAGCTGTGTCATTGTGTATACTTCCTCTCTCCTATTGGGATGTTTTTTGGAGACCCACTGACTGGTCCTAATCAGTTATTGTTGCAGGACTACCAGCCGTTGACCATAGAGCTGGAGGTGCAAGGCGACCAAATATGTCTGGGTGGTGAGAACCAGCAGCACCTAAGAGGCACTAACTCTACAGTGACTCGCCTCAGTAAACAACCGCCTGTGATTGGCTAGAAGGAGAGTGTCCTGGTGATGCTGTGCTGATAGGAAAGGATCGAGTGATTTAAGCCCTAGGGAGCTGACTTGGATCCACCTCAATAGCATTTTGCCAGGTCCAAGCAGCCCTTGACAGCTCCTCAGAGCCCGGAGAGTGGAGTGAAACAGCCGGCTACTCCAGGACATGGACAGCACCCCAGCTTTCTCAGGCTCCCCAAAGACGAACAACACCCACCCAGGTCAGCAGGAAGTACTCTCAAGAACACAATGTCCTCAACCTCGCCTCACCTGCTACCCCTTTCTAACTCCTCCCCTTTTTATAAATAATAAAAAGGGAGGAATGTTAGTACTCAGGCATCTGTACTGGTCTGCCCTTGGGGTGCTGATGGGATACGTCCTCAGCTGCAGCCACTAAGAGCATCTCCTGTGCACAGTCACTATGCTCCCTTTGAAAAGGTGGGTCTTGCCCACCTCCCATCTCTTCCCCTCTTTACTCTGGTCTCTGCCCCCCTCTCAGCCTTTTCTCTCTACTCTTCCAGTAAACCGCCCATGTGAGTCTTGTTGTGTGGCGTGACTTCTCTTTGCAGCGTTTTAAAATTACAACAGTCTGCCCTAACCCACTCTGCTCAGAAGAACTCCAGCTGCATTGTAGGTATGTGCAAAATTGTCACAGAATGAATCTTTTTGTAAAAATCAGAAGCAGAAATTGTTTCAGATTGTCAATTCCAAGTATCTATGTGCTGAATAAACCCAGAAAGCCACAAATTGGCCAGAATTTTCCTTCTCTATAAAACTCGGTGGGGGGGGGGAATCCCTGCCTAAAAAGGAACAGTGGGTGTCACAGTCCTCTAGGAATCCAAAAGAACTACATCGACCCGAACTCAAAACAAGCAAGAATTGCTGGCATTAAGACCAGATTTAACACATAATAAATTACCTTTATAGAAAACATCACATTTTCTTTAACTGTGTTTTTTTTTGTTTATTTTGTTTGTTTGTTTGTTTTTGAAATTATAGTCTATCTGGTTCCCAGACATGTTCAATAACTGGGTATTGAACAATAAATAAGTAAATAAAATGAGAATATTTTTTTCACAGAAGAGTGAAGAACTGATCCTTAGCTCTCCAATTCCACACAAACTAAGCATTGAATTTTCACATGCAACAATGGCCCAGTGAGAACACATGCTGCATGTGGCTACTGCAGCAAGGCAGCCCATGTCCCTGGTAGCTGGTGGAGTACCTCTTGTTGGTGCTGGTCACATGCAACCTTGTCGCACCTCTGCAGTGAAGGTGTTGACTCAAGATCCCATTTCCCAGGCAGAGTCAAGATCTGCCCATATCTGAGCTGCTGTAGTAGCCAGCTTGATGAGCACAGAGGGTTCTGGGGGGCGTGCTGGAGGAAGAACACCCATCAGACAGACTGACAACAGAGTGGGGTAGCCCAAGCTACAATGTGTGTAATCACAGAGTTCTCTCACTAAAGCTAAACTGGCCAAATTTGATTTGCAACTTAAAATCAAACCCTATTTTACCACAACCCTGTAGAGGAAGCCTTTGTATTGGGGCATGCTGTAAAATAATCCTCTTGTACACTTGAATTGGTTTAACAAAACACTGATTAGCCAGTAGCCAGGCAGGAAATATAGATGGGGCCACCAAACTAAGGATGATGGGAAGGAGAGAGCAGAGTAAGGAGTCACCTGTCAGATGCAAAGGGAACAGGAAATGAACATGCCATGCTAATAAAGGTACTGCCATGTGACAGAACATAAATAAGGAATATGGGTTAACTTAAAATGTAAGAGCTAGTTAGTGACAAGCTTGAGCTATTGGCCAAATATTTGTAATTAATATTAAGTCTTTGAGTCGTTATTTGGGAACTGGTGGGCAGGAAAGAAACGTCTGATTTCAGGGACATGTTGCTTCAAGTGCAAGGTGGGAGGGTGCAGTCACAACTGGCTAAAACTCAGATCACACAGACTCAGGTCTATGAAGATGAAGCTGATGGCTGCCCTTGTTTTGGGACATGTGCTGGCTAGTTTTATGTCAATTTGACACAAGCTGGAGTCATCAGAGAGGAGGGAGGGTGCCTCAGATAAGAAAATAAAAACCTGTAGGGCATTTCCATGGCGGGAGGTGCCATCCCTGGGCCGGTGGTCCTGGGTTCTATAAGAAAACAGGCTGAACAAGCCATGAGGAGCAAGCTAGCAAGCAGCACCCCTCCATGGCTTCTGTGTCAGTGCCTGCCCCAAGATTTCTGCTCTGCTTGAGTCCTGTTCTGAATTCCTTCAGGGATGGACTACAATGGAGAAGTAAAAGCAAAATAAACCCTTTCCTCCCCAACCCGCTTTGGTTGTGGGGTTTAATCATAACAATATTAACCCCAATCTAAGACAGGACATGATTGAGTCGATCCCTTAGCTGTGTAATATTTTGGAACACGGAGCTGCCCAAGCAGTCCCGCGAACCTGTAGAAACTTGGAAAAATCACAGCCAACCCACAAGAATGAGCAGACAAAGCAATAACCTCTGAAATCACTAGTCTTAATAAAATGCCAAAGTGGGAAATCTGCTATTTGATTTGTTGAGGATGGTTCTGAGGGAATGACTTCTTTCCGCAACAATGCTGTGATTCCTTTCTCTTACTTAGCAGATCTCCTGGGAACAGCCAGGAGACAAACTCCTCCAACATTTTGTCATTGAAAATGTAGTTAGAAAAACAAAACTCAGTCTCAGTGTTCAGGCACTGGTTAGACTCTGGTTTTGATTATAAACACTAGCAGTGTTGAGTGTCTCATTTGAAATCTAGATGCCAAATGTAGCCAGAGTCAGAGCCTGGCACATTGTGGGAATTTGCTTTAAGTTTGGGTGAGGGAAGCACCCAGCAGATCCAACTTGAAACCAAGGCTAGCACGTGGAGGAACTGGCTCATTAGACTAATATTGTTTCCATTAAATTAAAGGCATTCCAACCAACTAAATTAACAGCCACAGCAAGTTTGCACTAACCGTTCCCAATTAAGTTGGAAACTTCAGCATGGTAACCACCAACATCACAAATTGGGAATCTTTGCCAAAGATGAACACCTTTCATTTTTCTTAAACCAGCAACAGCCTTTGCTAATAGTCAAATGAGTGTGTGCAGAAAAAGAGAGGTGAACAAGCCACTTGATTCTATGAACCATTTCTCCCCAAGGCTGCAGCCAGGTCCAGCTAAGACTTGAAATGTGGGAGTAGGCTGACAGATGTTCACATACAAGGAAAGCAATACTTTCTGCTTATAGTTTCCATTCCCAAAATACAGATGACGCAGGTCATTCATGCCAAAAACCTTGCACCAATATTTATAGGATCTTTAGCCTTCTGACTTGAAAGAGAAATACAATCAGACTGGCCAGTTGTGTTGGACCCTTAGTCTCCTCTGCCTTTGATAGCAGCTTTAGGTTATTGGGATCAAAATAATTATGATGTCAATATTTATACAGCATTTCCAAAGACTCTTTTGTACTTGTAATTATTGTTCTGTCTTCATTACAGTATTCCAAGTGGGAATTGAACTGGGTCTTCTGCAAGAACATTAAGTGTTCTTGATGATGATTGAGCCATCTCTCCTGCCCCAGTAGCATAATGTTTATGGAAATGGACAGAATCTTCTGGTATCTGAAGTGTCCATTAGGAGGCTGTCAGCAGACTATACTGCAGTGCCCAAATGTGATTTGTGGGCTCTCAGAAGATTCTGGTACGCCCAAACCTATTCCCTTCCTGTTGACACCTGTTCAGAACTCAGTTATCACAGCTTCGTGGCTTTAGACTGGGACTGAGATGAAAGCTCCCTTTGAGGAGACTCAGCTGTTACTATCTATGAATCAAGGCTGGTGCATGGAAACTATAAAAGTGGGTGAATTAAAATTCTAAATCTGATCTTACATGCAGCTTAGCCCACACATCCTTGAGTTTCTGTCTACAGAGGTTTCTGTCCCACCCAGTGCTGCAGCCATTCAATCCCAAAGAAACACACAGAGGCTTATTAATTATAAATTGTTTGGCCTATTAGCTCAGGTTTATTATTAGCTAGCTCTTACAACTTATATTAACCCATAATTCTTGTCTATGTTTTTCCACATGGCTTGGTACCTTTTCTCAGTGCAGCATTTTCACCTTACTTCCTCTGTGTCTAGGTGGTGACTACAGACTGAGCCTTTCCTCTTCCCAGAATTCTCCTAGTCTGGTCGCCCGCCTATACTGCTGTCTAGCTACTGACCAATCAACATTTTATTAAACCAATACAATCTTTACAGGGTATGGGAGCATTATTCCACAGTCGGTTTCAACTCCGCAATATCTCCTTCCTCTGTCACATCATTCAAGACCATAGCTCTCAGGTCATGGGTTTTATAAAGACATAAATGACTAATTCACGCTTAGCGTGTTACTTCTTCAAAAACCCTCTGCATTTATCAAGACACAAAACCTAAACACAGAAAACCTCCAGGGGCTTTCAGAAAGTAGTCAGCTTCATGCCCAAAACTCTGTTTATTGTCTATAAGCAGTTTTCCCCCTCACTTTTGTTTTCGTTAGCATACAAAATCGTGGACTTTGTTATGATTTTTCACAGATACACCACACTTTGCTGGCAGTCACTCCCCTCACTACCTCCCTTTGACCTTCCTCTGCCCTCTGGCCAGTCCCCTTCCAATACCCAAATAGTCCCCCTTCCTGTAAGCAGGTTGATTTTGGTACAGGTCTCCAAACAACTCCCAATGGGCACTTAGTGTCCTTATTTTTGTATAGTCACATGGGGTGGCCCGTGAATCGTAAGAACTGGTAAAGCCGTCTATGCATGAAAAGATAATTTTTGCTCAATCTCTTTATGGCCAGAAGTCTCTTTTTTATAGGAATTTGTCATCCAAATTATAGAATTTATTAACATGTAGGTGCTCATAGATTTCCTTTTATGTTTATGTAAAATTGATGGTGATAATTCCTGTTTAATACCTGATTTTATTAATTGTAGTGTTCTCCGTCAAGTTAGTTAAACATGCTAGCCATTTTGTCAGTTGTTTTTTTTTTTTTTTAAGAAACAGTTTCCAGCTATGTCAGTTTTCTACTTTGAATGTTTATTTTTAATTATGGTATATGTGAGTATATGCATGTGGACACAGTCATCTGAAGAAGCCAGGCAGGGTGTTGGATCTCCCTGGACCTGGAGTCTCAGGAGGTACCTGATATGGCTGCCAGGATCCCAACTCAAGTCCTCCAGAGAAGTACTCGGTCCTAACCACTGAGCCATCTCTCTGGGTCCCTGATTTCCTAATTCCTAATTCTTTAGTTTCCTCTTACTTTTGGTTTGTTTTGATCCGTGTCTTTTTAACAGTGGCTTAAGATGAAACTTTAAGGATGTGAGATCTTTCTCTTTTTTTTTTTGGAAAGGTTTCTTTTTGAAACCGTCCTAGCTGTCCTGGAACTAGCTCTTGTAGCTCCACCTGCTTCTGCCTCCTGAGTGCTGGGATTAAAGGTGTGCACCACTACCACCTGGCACCTGATTTCTTTTTTTATTTCATATTGACCCCTTGGTCGTTTAGAGGTGTATTGTTCAATTTCCAAGTGTTTCTGATTTTTCTAAATGCTTTGTTTCTAAAGCTGTCCATTGTGACTAGAGAGCATTTTGTCTAATCACTTTTAATTTATTGAAGCTATTTTATGGGCTGCTATATGACTTATCTTGGAGAAACAGGAACACCATGAGAAAAATGTTCTGCTATTGCTAGATGGAGGGCCCCCCAGGTGTACGCTAGGTCTAGGTGGTTTATAATATATTTCCACACTGGCTTGCTCCTAGTCCTTCTAGTCTATAAATTGATTAATCAATAGAAAGTTCTACTGATTGGCAACTCCTTCTGCCTAGTGCTGCTGCTGGCACACTCCTCTCCCGACTTTGGATTGAGCTCTTCTTGGGGCTTGATCCTGCTGACTTTGGACTGGACTTGATTGACACTCCTGGTTCTCCTCAGCTTTGTCCCTCCTGGGTCTTTGCCTCACTAACTTCATATCTGTAACAGTGTGTTAATAAACATCCCATTGGCCCTGAGTTTTCCGGAAAACCTTAGAATAGGAGGCATTAGAAGGGACATTTAGGGATTTATAGGTCAAACACCATGTCACACAACAGGAAGATGCATGTTATTACATGGCAATGATTACTGCACTTTTAGGGGCTTGGAGACACCAGAGAAGTAATTTCACTAAACTGATGAGCCAGGTGGAAAAAACAGGCACTGTCTTCACATGGTGTGGGGTAGGGGGATTCTGAAGGTGCTGGCTATAGCTCCTATCTCCTGGACCCAGGTATGCATCCAAGCTCACCCTGAACCATACAGGTCCCTGAACTGTTGTGGAATATTATTTTAATATTTGTTACATTTGTTTATGCTGTGTAACATTTGTTTAATGATGCAAAGTTGTGTTGAATTCTTTTATGTTACATTTATTTAACTCTGTGAAGCTGTGTTACTTTGCCTGTTTAAAACACCTGATTGGTCTAATAAAGAGTTGAACGACCAATAGCTAGGCAGAAGAGGATAGGTGGGGCCAGAAGGCAGAGAGAATAAATAGGAAGAGAAATCCAGGGAAGAAAGATTAAGGAGCAAAAAGAGAGGAAGACTCCAGGAGCCAGCTTCCCAGCTACACAGCAAGCCTTGGCGTAAGAAGTGATAGATAGATAGATAGATAGATAGATAGATAGATAGATAGATAGATAGAGGAAATAGAGAAAGATAAAAGCCCAGAGGTAAAAGGTAAATGGGATAATTTAAGAAAAGCCTACTAGAAACAAGCCAAGCTAAGGCAGGCATTCACAAGAAAGAATAAGTCCCTGTATGATTATTGGGAAGCTGGGTCCCCCCAAAGAATAAAGAATAAATAAATAAAGAGCAACACAGAACCATCCCACTAGCTGTATGGATATGCAGATATGCTACATTTTTCTCAAATGGATCCCACATGGCTTTTCTGTGCATTTATAATAACAAATCTTGATCCCAAGAGAATAATTCAAGTTTTGTTGAATAGATTATTTTACATCATTGTAGCTTAACTCCAGGACTGAACTACATGCAGCCTGGTTTATTGACACCTTGCTCAATACATACACTGGCTTTAGTCCTGATGGGAAAAGTCCTGCATGCCCAACATGGTGGGTGCTGAAGTAGAAGAAATTCATTGGATGGGACCTCTCTGGAGTACTCTCTGCAATAAATACCCATTCATGATGTAGACACAAGGTCAGGCTGAACAGTGGCACAGTCCCTACAGAGCCACTAAACTTGGCAGGAGCTCCACAATTATCTTCAACCGAGGTGAGACTGTGGGGCCTTTATTTGACACCTGAACCATTCTAGGCCACTCTGGGAAGAGGGGCAGCTTCAAGTTAGATGGGGCCCACAGCCAAGGCAATTCTCATGAAGGGACTTAGTTTGGGGCTTCCAGCATCAAACCCTTGGCGTCTGGGGGCACAACAGCCGCAGCTAAGAAGGTCAGGTCATGTGTTACAGCCTTCATCATCCGTTGTTTGCAGTCTCTCTGATCATCTCCACTGCATACCCCCACGGCCACCACCTCCTTGTCAAACCTGTGCTCTCTCCTGGGATGGCGAGCGGCAAATGTCTTCCTTTATGCTCACAGCTAGAATCCATGGTTGAAAGATACAATTCACCAAAGCAGATATTACCAGTGTGTAGCATGAATTCTAATTGGTCTTAATAATAAAAATCTGGAGTCAGATATTAGGGGATGAAAGCCGAGAGATCAGAGAAGCAGAGCGACCAGTTCTTACCGCTACCGAATCCTCAGACCAAAGGGGTGATCCTGTCTCTACGGATCCTCAGACTGCATCCTCAGACTGCATCCTCAAACTATATCTTCAGACTGCATTTGAGCTTCTGTCTCCTCCTACCTTATATTCCTCCCTCCACCCAGGCATATCACTCCTGTCTCCACCTCCCTAGTGCTGGACATGTGATCCTAAGCGCTGAGATCACCTTTGTGTGAGCTGTTTCTCTTTTAGACAAATTCAATCTCGTGTAGCCGGAGTGGAGATCTGTCTGCCTCTGTCCCTGACTGCTAGGATTAAAGGTGTGTGCCATCACTGTCTGGCCTCTGTGGCTAACTAGTGGCTTAGCTCTGCACTCTGACCTTCAGGCAAGCTTTATTTGTTAGATCACAAACAAAATATCAGTACACCGGTGGATATTGCCACAGCTATCCTATTAAGAGATGGTTCACGTTGTGTAGATCTTTAAAGACAAGAAGATGCAGGGCGTGGGGGGTGGGGCGGCTTCCTAGGAATCTTTCCAGCCATACCAAGCACAAATAAACAGAAAGTGTCGCTACACTTTGCCAACTGACTCAGACAGAATTGAAAGAGGAAAAGTTATTAGTTAAGGTTGAGAGGAAGTTGGCAAGGAATGTATGTATGGCCTGGGGCACATGAGTTCGAGAGCAGAACTAAATGTCCCTTCGATTAGCTTGCTTATGCTATGGAATGACCCTTCCCAGTGCCGCCGCACCTCCAGTCCCACGGTTTTCCCATCGCTTTCTCTTACTCCTCCACCTTGCGTGTTCCTGAGGTGCCAGGCTGCACAGGAACGGCATGCCTGTGCAGTCTTTTCCGGAATCAGAGTTCCCTGCTCCAGCCACACAGCTCCAGAGAGGGACCAGGCCTCCTGCTTTTAGAGGTGCACCCTTGACCCAGCCCTTTTCTGGAATGTTTTGACTTGAAACTACAGAAAGCGAGGTGGCTTCTGCTTACTAATGAAGAATGAGATACAAGGCCTGGTTTCTTGGTAGCTTTGTTTTCTGAGATGTTTGGGGAAAAAAAAATCCTGAAGCCAAGGTGAATGAAAGGAAGAGGCCGAGAGACTGTGTTCATAGCATATCACCCGCTGCCCCAGGTATCCCCAGACTACCTGTACCCTTAACTCCTTGGGGTTGTCTATGTGAGCTTCGATCCCTTGACCCCAAGGGTACATTTCTGTCCTCAGAGTTTTAATACAGTCTAGATACACAAATAAGTGTGTCAACTAGGGTTATTATTCTCTACACCAGCACATCCCTAAACAAGAAGGGTGACTAGAAGTCTTTAGACTCCCAAAGCAGTCCTATTTGACAGCCAGTTAACCTGAAACGGAAGTATTTCTGTCTTTCTCCATTCTTCCCTCAGCCAGCATGTCTTTCAAGGTATTTTGGAACGAAACTCTGATGCTTCGTCACCAGGGACACTCAAGGAAGCACCACTGAAACACGAAGGGCCCTGTTTTCATGGCCCTTGGGGACTGAATCCAACCCTCAGCTCCCGCCCAGGACTGAACTCTTAGGCTCTTCCCTGTTGCTCATATCTGATGTTACTACTGCTGGAGACAGGTCTTGGGGGAGTGGGGGGAGGGGGACTCAAAGGCCCCTAACTGGATGATAAGAGGACACAGATCAGCCACCCTCATATACCCAACCTTCAATCCCGCACACAGACATCATTGTCGTGCGGATTGCTTCGGAATCACAACACATTCTGCATCAGCCCAGTTTCCATCCGTTCTGTTCCTATCATTTTACCTTCCTCTTGGTGTGTTACTACAAACGTTCTCCCAAATGTAGAACCAAACCTCAAAGGGCTGTGTGGGTGAGGCCTTGAAGTAGAGGAACAGAAAGGCGTGTCTCAACACTTGGGTGCCAGGCCACTAACACATCTAGATATCAAGTTCAAATTTAAAATAGCATGAAGACTTTGCCCTCTACTCTTCCAGGACTTTCTAAGTCAAAACGCCCAGAGTTCCTTCAAAAGATGAAGGTCCCCCTCGGTAAAAAGTGAGAGACAACATAGGAGTTCACTATCATTAGTCACATGAGACTGCTCCCATGTCTCTGTGCTGGTAACAGAGATCCAGTCAGCCAGAAGATCCTGTCAGTGTTCCGAAGTCCCACCTAAGGCCCTGGTTTCCTCTGGGACCTCTGAGGATTTTTAAGATCTTAAGTTTGAACCTCTGAGGGAATCCCTGAATCTAGCCAGCACTGGAATTCTTCCATTTGGCAGCTATGGTTCTGAAGGCATTAGCTCATAATTTCCATTCAGTTGGGCATTTTTTGTGTGTTGTAGAGTTTCCTTTCTGGGTCAAATCCAGGCCCTCTTTACTTGATTCAGGAGGAGGGAGCAAGGGAACATTAAAGAGATGGAAATCTGAGAGGTGGAGAGCTGGCTCAGCAGATAGGGACACTTGTTGCTCTTCCAAAGGTCCCAAGTTTAGTTCCCAGCACCCACATCGGACAGTTCACTACCTATAACTCCAGCTGACACCTTCCTCTGGCTCCTGCAGGCATCCACATGTATGTAGTATACACTCACAAAGACATATTATATGCATATACATAAATAAAAATAAACTAAAATTTAAAAATGAGGAAATGCAAGTTTCCCAAGGCCTCGCATCTCCTGCACCCCAGTAGGTTTCCTGCACCCACGGAGATGAGGGCCTCATGCCTGTCAAGAAGCTAAAGATGGTTCCGCAGGGAGGCCTGGAAACAGCCTTCTGCTTTCCAAGTCAACCTGGCGATCACAGGCCTTTATCACACCCAGTGAAGTCCAGGTAATGGAGGCTGGTTTCAGTTTGTTCCTTAGGTCCAACAGGTCTGGCAGGGGCTGGGGGGAGTTGGGCAGATGGTAAAAATGCCAGAGGTATGTGTTTAACACCTGCTAACAACCTAAGACTACACTCCTTTACAGACACAAGAACAGTGTGACTGGGGAGATTTTCTAACACAAGCAGCCTAGTCCAGAGGAGCCAGGAGAAATGCAATTTATTCTAAGGTTTTTGACAGTCATGTTTAAAACGAGTAATAGTTTTGCCTTCATGCTTGGATCCTTCCATGCATCTGAAGGATCCCTGGGTAGGTGAAGCTGTGAAGCTGCTATTAGCAAGGTAGTCCAGGAGTCAGGGTGGAGCATCCTGGGGACTGGAATTCCTCCTCCTCCTCTCTCATTCTGCTCCCACCAGCAGCACTGCCGCCACCAAGGTCTCAGAGCCCTAGTCGAGGTTATGCAAGCCTTCTACGTTTGGAAACACTTTAGAGGAACTGTCGCCACACCTAGAAAGTCATTAACCAGGAGTCTCTAGTCCACACATGTTCTCTATGCTTTCATTACACAGAGAAAGGTTTGTGGGTGAGAAGTTCATTTAGGATGTAGTGGAACCAGGGAGACACAGAAAAACCCCGGTGCCTAGAGGTTCTGGATCCTGGTGTGGGTCCCTCTCAGGTCACTTGTGGTGGTTTTTGGCAGGCGGGGGATAGGGGGTGCTGCTTTCTGAAGGACAGTTAAGTATCTTCTCTGCTTACACCAATAGGCGCTCACCTGTCTCTGGTGGCTTCTGTCCGCCCTCCTCCAGCTAACGAGCAAGTCAGACAGCAGTCAGTCAAGAGGCTTTATTTTGACCTCTTTGCTCATATTCCCACTCCTCCCACTCTTCCACTGGACTTTGGGAGCTCAGCCAAGTGCTCTGCCGTGGGTCTCTGCCTCTGCTTCCATCAGTTGCTAGATGAAGATTCTATGGTGACAATTAAGGCCATCAATCTGACTACAGGGCAAGGCCAGTTCAGGTAACCTCTCCAATATTGTTTAGGGTCTTAGCTGGGGTCATCCCTGTGATTCCTGGAAATTTCTCTAGTGCCAGGTTTCTTGCTAGCCCCATAATGGTTCCCTCAATCAAGATAACTCTTTCTTTGCTCTCCCTCTCTGTCCTTCCCCATCTCAGCCATCCCATTCCCTCAAGTTCTCCTCCCCCTCCCCTTCTCCCTTTCTCCTCCCTTACCACTCTCCCTTTTTCCCCCACCCCCATGCTCCCAATTTTCTCAGGAGATCTTGTTTATTTTCCCTTCCCAGGGGGATCTATATACATTTCTCTTAGGGTTCTCCTTGTTACTTAGCTTTTCTGGGGTCATGGACTATAGGCTCCTTATTCTTTGCATTACAGCTAGCTAGTATCTACTTATGAGTGAGTGCATACCATGTTCATCTTCAAGACCATGATGGGGACACCCACTGAAACAGCTTACCTGAGCTAATGGGAGTCCACCAACTCTGGCCTGACCCCAAGGGAACCAGCATAGGACCAAATTAGGACCTCTGAGTGTGGGTGAGGCAGACTGTGCTGCCACTGGCAGAGAGACCAGGACTTATCCCTACTGCTTGTACTGGCTATTTGGAACCCATTCTCTTTGGAGGGATACCTTGCTCAGCCCAGATATAGTGGGGAGGGCCTTGGTCCTGCCTCAAAGCAATGTGCTAGACTTTGTTGACTCCCCCTGGGAAGCCTTACCCTCTCTGAGGAACGGAGGAGAGGTGGGATGGGAAGGGAAGATGAAGGGAACGGGAGGAGGGGAGGGAGTGGGAACTGGGAGAATGTATATTTAAAAAGAGGCTTTGTTTCTCCTTGAGTGGTGGTGACCCTAGTACTCAGGTGGTAGGATCAGGAGAACTGTGAGTGACACCAGCCTGGGCTCCACAGCAAATCCTAGGACAGACCAGACTACATATAGCAAAACTCTGACTCAAAAAGTAAAAACAAAGAGAGAGTTTTAAAAATTATAATGTCCTCATTTTATTTCTTATGACAAAAGAACACGTTCATCTCAAGAAAATCCAGAAGAGAAAAGGCAAAGGCACTGAATTCCCTCACCGTGCAGAAAATCTCTACTAATATCTCCTAAGATGGATGCCTTTCCTAACTGCACAAGCTCTCTGCACATTAGTACGGGAGATAAGAGCTTACTGGTGGCCAGCTGAGGACAGACGCCAGACCCATGGTGTGCAGCTGTCACTGCACATAACCTCCACGGCCACTCTCTCGCTGCCCCCCTGTGTCCCAGCAGGAGGTGTGCAGAACACAGGCTCCGGGGCAGACCGCCAGGTTCCCAGTACCCCCTCTTGTTACACACAAGTGTGTCATCTCCAGAAAGTCGGTTTTCACTGGACTTCCAGGTCCTCATTCGTCAAACGAGAATAAGAGCTGCCGGGTCACAGGAGTAGTCAGGGTGATGAATGAGTGAGGTATGTCTCCTGTTAGCTCCCTGTGAGCTCGGCTCAGTAGACTCACCTACTATCTCCTTTTTGGAAATATGTCCAGGGAAGCTAGTGACCTGAAGATGCCCCAAGTATACACTGACAAAGCCAGGCTGTGAAGTTAAATCTGAGTACCAATGGGAAGGGAGCTAGAGGGGTGGAAAGAAAGGGGAGGGGAGAGAGAGGAGAGGAGGGGAGAGATCTCTATACCCTGCATTTACTAGAATTTATAACTGTCTTTTGGTCACTGTATGATACTACACTCCAGCCCTCGGATACGCCTTTGACCTTGCCCCAACAGTGGGTAGAGACATATAAGAGCTGGCAAGGCCATGGCCTCATTTAGAACAGGGCTGGCTACACAAACATAGGAGCTCCTGGGGCCCTTGTTAGCCACGTCACAGTAGAACCCCATGGTTGTGAATCCTAACAAGTTCTCAGTGATGATAATGATTCTGGTACCCACCACACTGCATTTTCTGAGAGTTCTGCTAAGTGAATCCACCTGCTGCTGCCTGTCCATCCCGGCCTTGTCTCTTTGTTCACACAAGTTGCCTTCCTCACCCCCTTACATTGCCATTCTGACATTCTGCATCCCCCACATGGTTCATCTCATCAGAGCTCCCCAAGTGAGTCCACCCAGGACCCAGCTATCTTGGGGTGCTGGAGTAGGATGACCTCCATTTCAGCAATCACAACAGTCTGGTTCTATACCAACAGCTAGGATCATAGTTGCCTCACCTCGGAAGACAAGCCTGATTCTAGAGACAAGCTCTGGGATGGTAGGGAGCATGGGAGCGTGCAGGGCACAGCTTGAGGAGGGGTCCTCTGTCCAGTGACTATAGCTAGGAAAACCCTGCCCCCACAACCCCACCGCCTTCTGAACTCTCTCTCTCTTCAGTCAACTGCTGGTCCTGTTTACTGCCAGACTTGAGTCTTAGTCAGAAAGTATTTATGAGCTTGCATCCCAAAGAGTGCTTACTGCGCCTGCATCCTGAAGCGCACACCTTGGTTTTCCCTCTAATGTTGCAGAGTGTCAAGTCTACTACTAAATGCAAAGCAAAAAACAACCCAATTTAAAAATGGGCTCTGGATCTAAACAAAGAGTTATCAAAAGGAGAAACACAAACAGCAAGAAATATTTCCATGCTCAACATCTTTACCGGGAGGAAAATGTGAACTAAAATTATGTTGAGATGTTGTCATCTCAGCCCAGGCAGGATGACTGATTAAGATGACAAATGACAGCTGATGGAGGAGAGTTATCTGTCTATGTTTTTTTTTTATTGGTTAATTAATAAAGAAAACTGTCTTGGCCCTTTAAGAGACAGAAAATTAGGTAGGTGGAGTAGACAGAACAGAATTGTGGGAACAAGGAAGTAGAGTGGGGGAGACGCTTCAGGCAGTCGCCATAGTGAGTCTCCATGCTTCTCCTCTCCGAGATGGACACAGGTTAAGATCTCTCCTGGTAAGCCACACCTCGTGGTGCTACCCAGATTACTAAATATGGGTTAAAAAAAAGATGTAAAAATTAACCAATAAGAGGCTAAAACTATGGGCCAGACAGTGTTTTAAAAGAACACAGTTTCCGAAGCAGTTTGGAGAGAAATAACTGCGCCCATTTTCCCAAATATTGCTTATAAATGTTCTTTTACATTTAAAGGGGGAGATGATATAGATATGAATTTGCATTGGTATAGATTTTAAGGTCAATTTTGTTATATGTATATGTATTTCTGATCTTGATTAAGCTATTGTGATTGTAGTTCATTTTAAAAACTGTAATGTATAATTAGGAAATATAGGTTGTTAATGGATAATCATTGATAATAGTTAAGCTTATAGTCATGTTATTAGATTTTCTAGATATGTAGAGATATAGTTCAGTTAGATAGACATTCTTCATATCTTTCAAAGACTGCAAAATATGGCATTTAATTTTTTAATAACTTAGGGTTTTTCATGACAAAGAGACACGTCTGCTCCTGGCAGCACCAATCTACTTTGAGAGGAAGATGGGCATTGAAGAGGCTACTTATGGAGTTTGTTAGCCATTTGGGCAAGAAACTGCTCTTGGCTGGACTGTTCCATAAACTGGACACAAAGAACCGCAGAGAGAGGACTGCTAAACTTGCCTAAAGGTGAGATGGTCTTTCAGGGTTCCTGATTCATGAAAGAGTCTGCGAGACATTCTACAGAACACAGCAGAAAGTAACTGAACTGTCTTTGGAATTTCCTGCTTCATGAAAAAGTCTGCTGGACACTATGGGCCTAAAGGCTAAAGATGGATGCCCCAACAGTACAGAGGAACTTTGGGTGACTGTCCAGGCAGCGAGTTGTCTCTGTCATTTCTAGAGTTTTATAAGTTACTTATTTCTTGTTTACTTAGGTAGCATTATATCCTTCTGGAGTCTTTGATGGAGTTAAAAAATAAATAGATAGTTATAGATTTCCTTAGTTATGATAAAAGATAAAATAGATTTAAATATTGTAACTGTAATACTTGCTTGATAACTGTTTTGTTATATGTAATTTTGCTATGTTAAAGTTAAAGCCTTTCTTTTTTGTTTAAACAGAAAAAGGGGAAATGATGGAGGAGAGTTATCTGTCTATGTTTTTTTTCATTGGTTAATTAATAAAGAAAACTGCCTTGGCCCTTTAAGAGACAGAAAATTAGGTAGGTGGAGTAGACAGAACAGAATTGTGGGAACAAGGAAGTAGAGTGGGGGAGACGCTTCAGGCAGTCGCCATAGTGAGTCTCCATGCTTCTCCTCTCCGAGATGGACACAGGTTAAGATCTCTCCTGGTAAGCCACACCTCGTGGTGCTACCCAGATTACTAAATATGGGTTAAAAAAAGATGTAAAAATTAACCAATAAGAGGCTAAAACTATGGGCCAGACAGTGTTTTAAAAAAATACAGTTTCCGTGTAATTATTTCGGGTGTAAAGCTAGCCGGCGGCCGGGTGGCAGGGCACAGCCCCGCCGCTTCACACTACAGACAGCAAATATCGAGGCTATGGAGAACAGGGATCCGTTATTCATTTCTGGTGACCGTGCAAACTGGTGTGGCCATTGTAGAAATCAGGCAGGAGGGTCTTCAAACAAAACAAAACAAAAACAAACAAACAAACAAAAGACCCTGGAACTAAACCTACCACATGACCCAGCAGTACCACCATGGGCATTCATCAGAGGACTTGATCATTTCACAACAGCGATACCTGCTCACCCATGTTCACTGATAACCTATTCATAATTGTTCACTGATATTCTATTGAGAATAGCTAGGGACATGAAGCCAGTGGGGATGCACACCAACTGATGGATAATGAAGATGTGCTCCTATAAACAATGGAATTTTGGTCAGCTATAAAAACCTAAAATGATGAAACATGCAGGTCAGTGGATAGAACTGTAAAATAATCACACGGAGTGAGGTACCCGGACCCAGAAAGTCAAATACCGTTCTCACTCGCATCTGGATCCTAGCACCTAATCTTTACATTTGTTTAAACAGGAATACCAGTAGACATGGGGAAACTAGAACAGGGCCATGTGTCAGGGGCGAGCCTAGGGACAGGAGGACCAGATGCAATGAAGGGGGAAAGAGGAGCAGCCGGGGGTGTGGGTGTGAGCGAGGAAAGGATATTTCATTGTAACAAAAAGCAGACCACTACATAGCATGTCATTCAGAACGTGAAGGAAGTACCATTGGACATTCCGTGTGGAAACTTCCAGATGGGAATCAGAGAGTATGACAGAAATCAAAATCCTGAGCGCGGCCATCGGAGTGGGTGTTTGTCTTCGATCCTGTCCTATAACAGGATGCCAGAGACTGGGTAACTAGGAAGAACAGGCTTGTTCTGCACTGGTCTGGAGATTGGGCAATCCAAGATGGAGGCGGCAGCATCTTCAGAGGGCCTTTTGATACACTGTTCCATGACAGGATAAGAGAACACACATGTGCGAGAAAAGGAAGGGGCTGAACTCATCCTAGTGAGTCCACCCCAGAGATAACTAACCCCTCCAGAAGAAGAGCAGTCAGTCACACTCCCTCCCAGTCTCGTCACAGGTCCCACCTCCCAACAATACTACGGTGAGGACTAAATCCATCCTGTGACTCTGGAAACACACTGCTGACTGTCCATATTCGCAGAAGAGACGCGCCGCCGGAATTCCAAACCTAAAGGGAACTTCTGCCTCAAAAAGATCTTCCACTGTGATTTTTCCATGACGGCCAGCTTTTCACTTAGCTGTTTATTACAACGAATGCCAGCGGTATGGAAAGAGACCCCGGTGACTCGGGAATCTTGACTTTCTCCTCACAATCCACCCCTTGCCAGCAGGCACTAGCTAGGTGCTCGTCGCGTCTACCCGCGTTTGCACCATTTTAGAAACAGCTCCTCGGTACTGAGATTTTCCATGTGACGTATATTCCTCAGACTCTCGACACACACCCTCTGTTCCCTCAACCAGCACACGTGACATATCTGGGAGTCCCCACGGGTCTTAGCTAAGACCTTAATGGGGCAGCTTTTAAAAGTTCTTATTCTGCTTTTCCCATGGGACACCTTTCCTGGCCCCCTTAAAGAACAAATGCTCCGGATTGGAGGCCTCTGCGGAGCCTGCCTACTTAGGCCCTGAAGTTAACCCGAGAAACAGTGTACAAAAATAAGCAGCGCATGAAGGTCATTTATTACAAAACCTCCCAGCCTTGAGGGAAACTTCCTGTCACCATTCATACGAGAATGGGGTCAGGCTTGGCCTCTCCAAGCTGTGTGACAAGGACACTGGCTAAGTACCAGATCTGACTGTCAAGGCACTGTCGGCAGTGGTAGGAAGTGCACAGCGGGAAGCCAAGCCTGGGTTCAGGGTCGTGCCTGCCAATTCCCGTCCTCTTGAAGGCATTGTTTCTTTAATGCAGGGATAATGGTCGTCATAAGTCTCATGGGTATCTGAGAGCAAGAGAGCATTTGAAAGTAATCAGAATCAAATGCTGCTTATTTAATTTTATTGTGAAGATTAAATAAATAAGCGTTCACACAGAGAAATGCACAGCGGGGCTCTGGTTGCTGTGGAGTGACTGGCTTTCTACAGAGTGACCTGCTGTGACTCTCGGCTGCTCAGCTTTCATGGTGTAAATGTTCGCACCCCAAAGTCAAGTTGGCAGCTCATGCTTGGCTCCGGTGGGCAGGAGGGAGCCTGCTCTAGCACACTGCTCATCCTTCAATTCACCTTCTCTCACCTGAGACCCCCAAAAGTGCAGCCCTTGTGTCTTCCTCTGAGAGCCTCCTGGTGTGGTTCTTATGCACAGCACCAGTTTGTGACAGAAGCCCCAGTCTCGGAGCAGGGTCCCTTCTCTGATGCTCTCTGGATGCTTGGATGGAGAGATTCCCTAAGGAAGTTAAAATGATGTGCAAAGGCCCACTATGGCCCAGCGGAGAGGCACTTGCTCATTAGCCGGTAAACTGGCTTCCTCCTCACACTTCCCTGTGTCAACCCTCTGTCTGCTCCTCTGTGGTTGTTTGCCTTTTCTGTGTGCAAGGTGCTTACAGCACTGTGAACAGACACAAGACTGGGAGGAAAGTCTGTAAGCTCAGGCTTCGAGGTTAACAGTCCATCCATCAGTGAAGAACGCCAGGGAGAAACCTGGAGGCCAGAGCTGAAGCAGAGACCACAGAGGAAAGTGGTTTATTGGCCTGCTCCTGGACTCCTCTTCACTAACTTTCTTATGCCTCCCAGGTCCACCTGCCTAGGAAGGTACAGGCCCATGTGAGATGGACCCTCCTGCATCAACTAACACGCAAGAAAATGCCCACAGCCAGCCCCACATGCCCATCTGATAGAGGCGACTCCTCAGTCAAGGTTCCCAGGTCTACCAATTGACATCCAATATTGGCGATCACACCCGTTGACCTGCGCTGCCTCTCTAAATGCTTCCTCAGTGCCACCTAACTGTTCTGGGGCTGCTATGCTTTTCAGTCTTTAAAGCAAATTCCACTTCTGAGGCCTTTCTCTATCACTGCCCAATGGACTCTCTCTTCTCCTTTGTCCTTCTTACCTCTGTGGACATTTCGAAGATCTGCCTAGGACAGAGCATCCCTCAGAAGAAGACCAGAGAGAGTGAAGGCACATAGGCGTGCCCCCCCCCCCATTTCCTTCAGGCCCTGGGTCTTTGTGTGCCCCTAACATAGCCCACTTCCGGAAGAGGCACTCCCTGTCTTAATGACCTCTGGATAATGAAGAACAAGTTCCTGGGAAGGGACTCACAGGAAGGGAGGAGAGGAAGGCTGTCCAGGTGAATTAATTACTCCAGGAAAGTCCTGAAGTAATTGGGGCTTCCTTGGCCTGAGTATAATAGCAAAGGAAAATCAATTTGTCAGCCAAGAATATTCACATCTCTATCTGTGACTGACTATATGTTCCATCCATACCCATGTTCTCTGTTGGTTGTGCATGCCAACATAAATATGCTTGCCTTTCTCAAGATAACCTGGTGAAAATGAGAGGATTCAGAGAACTCCTTTAAGTACAGAAACAATGAACAAATGTTCTCGACCACACTCACAGGGATGAAGAAACAGCAACATGTGGGTGGGACCCATGGAGAAGAAGCTGGTCTTTTGTTTTTTTTCCCTGTGAGACAGAATCTCACTAGAGAGTCCAGCTGACTTGGAAACTAAGATCCTCCTTGGTTAGAGTCCTGAGTGCTGGGATTAAGGGCATGTTCCACCATGCTACATTCTACAATCTACCTCTAAATGCTGTAGTAATTGGTCCCGGTGGTTGCATGTGTGAGCTGGAAATAAACCATTCTCATGTACCAAGAATTTTTGAGTGTGCTTTCTCCAACTTAAAGAAACACAGGGGGGAGGCTGGCACTTCCCCTACCCCTGCAGTAACTCAGGACAAGAACGCCCATCTGCACACAGCCCCAGAAAAGGGATATGCTTACCCCACCTTAGAGATGAGGCAGAGTGAGAGCCTTAGAACCAATGGCACACTCTGACCCTTGGGTGTGTCTGAAAGCAGAAGGCTCCTTCAGCTGTACACACTGGTCCCAGATGTAGCTACTGCCTTCGCTTCCTATAGACAGACCCCAGAAGGAATCTTAGCGATACTCAGTAAGAAACAGAGCACATACACTCTTGGCCCAGCCTTTCTTCCTATTCTCTGCTGAACTTGGTGGCCAATGACCACATCGCTCAGAAGTTCACTGACCAAGCCCAGACAGAGGGGCCGTGGAGATGGCTCAGTGGGTGTATGGACCCAAGTTTCAATCTTTAGAATCTAGTTTAATGTCAACTCGATACAAGATGGGAGTCATTTCTTATGGAGAAAATGCCTCCATAATGTAGTTGCAGGAAGGCCTGTATAGCATTTCCTTAATTAGTGATTGGTAGGGGAAGACCCTGTCCATTGTGGGTGGTCCTATTCCTGGGCTGGTGATCCTGGGTTCTCTTAGAAAGCTGAGCAAGCCATGAGGCACAAACCCGTAAGCAGCTCCCCTCCACTGCCTCTGCATCAGCTCCTGCCTCCAGGTTCCTCGCCTGCTAAAGTTCCTGTCCTGATTTCCCTAGAGGATAGAATACAATGTGCAAGTACAAGCCAAATTTTCCTCCCCAACTTGCTTTTTGGTCACAGTGTTTTTGTTGAAGCAATAGAAACCCTAAGTAAGACAAGAACCCATGGAAACCCAGGCACAGTGTACATCCGCAACCACAATCCTCCCTACACTGCTATCAGAGACAGAACACTCAGAAATCCACAGGCATGCACAGCAGCAAGCAGGAGTCCTCTGACACCCACATGCACACAGTGGCATGATCCTGTGAGCACACACGCAATTCAGAAGAAAAATACCCAGAGAAATGACACCAGCTCTTGGCAGAGGTGGGGGTGGATTGGGCAAGAAATGATTACTAATTAAGATTGGAAGCTTGGCCTACATTTGGAATTCATCACACTTTGGATTCCGTTTTATTAACCAACTCCTTTGAGTCTCACCTGACCTTTGTCTTGCCACCCTCTGCTAAAGTCCTGGAAGGAAGGGAGTGTGCCTCATTCATCTTAAGACCTAGCAGAGAGAGCCGCTGGCAAGAGAGTCAGGTAGAGTAGAGGGAGGAAAAGGAAAAGAGAAACACACACAGGCATGCGTGTGGAAAGAAAAAGAGAGACACACACACTCAAGTCACTTGATTTTTGGGTAATTCTTCATTTTGAGGATAACTCAGCTCTTCTTTTGTAAGTTGAGTATGTCAAATAAGACCTTAGATAACAGGGTCTGTGAATGGCTTGTAGACAGTGGGTAACGGGGTCGGCGGGCAGCTTGTAGACAGTGGGTAACGGGGTTGGCGGGCAGCTTGTAGACAGTGGGTAACGGGGTTGGCGGGCAGCTTGTAGACAGTGGGTAACGGGGTTGGTGGGCAGCTTGTAGACGGTACCAGAGTTGGCAAGTGGCTTGTAAACATGTGGGTCACACTAGTCATATATGTGGCTCCCAGTGTGAGAAGGGTAACCTGGCCTCCCAGTAGGATCTGTGTTCTTTTAATCAGTATCTATTAAAAGCATTGCTGGGTCAAATTACTCTGGAAATGCCTAGAACTAAACAATGGGAATAAATATGGATGTTGTTGTAATGAAAGAGGGCTGCTTGTTTTTCCCGGCTGCCCAGCTAGCTTACACCCAAAATAACCACACAGAAACTGTATTAATTAAAACACTGCTTGGCCATTAGCTCTAACTTCTTATTGGCTAACTCTTACATATTAGTTTAACCCATCTCCATTAATCTGTGTATACTAACTGGCATCCATCTTAGGCGGAGGATCCATAGCTTCTCTGACTCTGCTTTTCTTTATCCCAGCATTCAGTTCTGTTCTCTCCGCCTACCTAAGTTCTGCCCTATCAACTAGGCCAAAGCAGTTTCTTCATTCATTAACCAATGAAAGCAACACACAAACAGAAGGAACTCCTACACCAGGATGTCATTATCAATATTATGTCATACTACACAGCATGACAAGCTCACGTCTGGGAACAAGAGCCAGAAACATGCATCATCTACTTGCATGAACTCTATGCAGTGAACATGAGTCTGGACCACTTCCAAACCTCCTGCCCATCCAGCACTATGGAAACCAGGAGCTGAGCTGATCCTATTTCTTTACTGCATGGCTTCTTAAAATTTTTAGTCACCTTCCAGATGAGACAGACTGTCTCTCAGGTCTCATACTCCTTTGACCCTTTTAGACTTTGTTAATACCATGTAAGCATACCACATCACGAGATTCACCAAGAGAGCTCCACAAACCCTGAGTGACTATCTCACGGCCATCTAGATGTAGGAAGGGCCACATGTCTCTATCCCCAGAGAGCTGTCACTCTTGCTTGAGTGGCCAGAAGAGGCAGAACCAGAGACAGGGCAGGAAACCACTCAGAATGATGGGAAGAGTAAATACTACTCAAGGCAAAACACAAAAGGATGTGGTGGGGCGGGAGAGGTAAAAAGGGGGGACAGGACATCCAGCTTAGGGGTGGACTGGGTTCTAGAGGAACCTGAAAGAGGCAATCTTGAAGAAGTGAGTCTCCCACTGCAGACAAGAGGTAGAGAAAGTTAGAGAGAGCACCGTGAAGATCGTGTCAGTTTAAACAATGAAGAAACACAATCAGGGAGGTTATCAGAAAATCCTGGTGTGCACTTAGCCCTGCATGGGAGTATGCAACACATGGCAAACAATGGACGTTTTCAAGAAGGCGTGGCCACAGAAGGTTTTGGAGACAAAAATGAGGAGTTACATCAGACATTTTGAAGCAATAATCTTTGGCCACAATGAACAGCAGACAGTTGCAGATGTCCTTGAGATACACGATTGTTTTAGGTTGCAGTGACCTGTATGCAAGACTGACGCTGGCAGAGCCTTTCAGACTATCAGACAAGCAGGGCCCTGAAGCACAGCTTCCTTTCCTTTTTCATTGTTGCTGCTAGGGGTGACACAAGGACTGCCATTTCAACTGGCAACCTTCACAGGCAGGCAGGAGAGATGATGGATAAAGAAAGGGCCAGGCTCTCACAAGGAGAGGATGCTGGGCACCATCCCTTTAGTAGATGTGTGGGGTACCAGCAGGAAGGAGCGTGATGGGATAAGAGCTTGGGAGGATGGTTGAGTGCCACATCGCACATGTTCAGAAAAGCCCATGCTTCGGGGAACTTCCCGGGGCCTTGAAAACGAGTCGTGCTATAACCAGAGCTGTGTTCTACACCACGGAAGATTATTAACAACACTCTCAGTCAGTTCCCCGTAACTCAGAAGATAACAGTTCGCAATGCAATAAGCTGCATGATGAAAGCACACTGAATTTGGTCTCCATCTCAGGCTACCTTAGTTGAAATTGCAAAATATACCCCTATAGTTGCTAACAACTATTAAGGAGTAGTGGGGGGGGGGCGGCAAATGTGGCAGAATCCATTGTTGGCTATCTATCACTTTATAACACATGGATGAGATAAATTTAGGAACTTAAAACAATGTACATTCATTACATCATTCTTTGAGGCTGGGGGGGGGAGGGCGGTGGGGGAGAGTCAGCTTTTATTTCCGGGTACTTCACAAAGCTGCCATCAAGGTGTCAGGCAATGGAAGGCTCAACTGAGGGTGGACGTGCTTCTAAGCTTGAGTGCTTGCTGTCAGGATTCAGTCATGGCACCACGGGACTTTGGCTCCCTGCTTCCTTCGGAGCTTTGGAGGCGGCTTGCCCTCCACGCGTCTCCAGCATGATGTCTTCTTTATCAAAGGCGGACAGGAAGCCAGCAGCTGCGTCCTCATCCCCACCACTCTGTCGTGGGAGGAACACCTCTCAGCACTGCCGTGATTTTACCGTAAAATCAATGTCCTCGAGGAAAGGGACTTCCCAGGACTGTGGATGCGGAGGCAGGGGTCACGTGGTGCCAGCCATCCTGAAGGCTTGCCAGTCACATCAGCACTTCTCAGAACTCCTAGGCCTCAGTGAAGGGATGAGAAATTTTCCAGGAATTCCGGCCAGGTGAACCTATAGATCTCGGGAAGCGGTTTACTCCGTTACAGTCGAGGATTGAAAGCCCTACGTCGGTGACCGCCACCTTAGAGAGATGCAGCTCTACTGTGTGGGCAATCATAGGGGAAGGGAAGCAACCCCCTCTTCACAGGGAACCCCCTCCGCACTCCCTTGCAGCTGCATGCACAGCTGCCCACAGAACTGAGCTCAGCCTGCCTGCTTGCATTGACGTCCTCAGCCCTGCTCAGGCTCTGGACACCGTAGTTGTGTGCAGATGAAATAAGATCCTCTTTGCTCTGTCTGATTCAGACCCTTCCCGGGAGTGCTTCCTTCACAGAAAGAATGTACCGGCTACATTCCTGAAGATGGGAAACCAAATGCTGCCAGGACTGATTGGGATTCTTGGGGGAAAACAGTTAGGACAGAGAGGACAGACAGTGCAGCAGAGGACGAGGTCAGTGACGGCTCATAAAACACAATGCCTTTGATCTGCAGGTCACCAGCTCATTTGAAGGTTGCCCTGAGACATTCCCAGCCATATACATTCTTGGAATTCTTTCAGAAAAGCCTCAATCCTTAGGGTTCTCTTTTTCCTTTGTCTAATGCATTGGGCGTTGATTTATCATCCCCTATGAGGCTGTGGGTGAGATTTCACTTTTTTTTTTTTATTATTATTCAAGACCATCCAGGCACACCTAAGTGCTGTTCCTGTAACTGGTGCTGTGTGGATCCTGCTAGATATGACTATCAGTACTTCTCAGATAGCTCAGAGAGAAATTACCACCCAGCCAGAGCTGTGAAGCACAGTGTGTCATGGCCTTGCTAGTCAACTTGGCCTTCAGACACTATCGCCGACTTTTCTATCACACTACAGAGCCTAGTGGAGATGCCACAGGATATTAAATGTGTCAACACCACACTTTTCACGAAATGTGAGAAGTTGGCTTCAGTCACTAAGATGAGCATGCTCCATCAGGAAAGCCCAGCCTTCCCCATCTCCCCAGACACCAGTGTGGAAAGACACAGGCTCTGAACTGAAATACACTGAAGAAGAGAAGAATTTAGAGTACAACGTCAAACAATACAGGTTTTGTCTTGGAGTTGTAAAATGTTATACTTTTTAAAGGAGGTGTCTGGTGGTGAGGGTGGGTGGAGGGAATCAAGTTATATGGAGTGGAGTTTGGGTTTATATCGCCAAATCCCACCTCAAAAAAAGCAGTGTACTCTCTAAAGTAACTTTACAAATTACAAGGAAAGTTACCTGAGAAAAGGGGGGAAGAGAGAGAGAACTCCAGAGATCACACTAAGTGTGGTTGCACTGCTGTTCATGTTTGAAGTTGTTCACTGGGAAAAATAACACACATTTGGAACAAGGTACGAAACAAAAACATTCAGCTCCATGAGTCATGCCAAAAGAATGGCATTAACCACCAACGGAGGTAATGAAGGTGACTTTGCTACTCCCAAGAGCCCTTTCTGTCCCTCCCAACCATCACCCACTTAAACCCACAAGAGCCACCAGTCTCGCCCCACGGTAACCACTACCGCGCCTTCCTTACCGATTTACCACCAAGCAAGCTCAGGGAATAATGTAGCTTAATTCCATGGCTTTTCTTACGTTCACAGGAAACACACTGTACACATATGGCTTTAGCCACATCAACCTTCCTTTGCTCAACATGTCTGAGAAATCCAGCGATGTCGCTGTGGCTGTAGGGAATTCATTTGGATGGCTGGTCCACCAATTGTACAGCTGGTAGACAGCCCGAGTCCTCTGGCAGACAATGCTGCAGCGAACATGCTCCTAAGAGAGTTATGGCGCTTACACAGACACATCTGTGCTTGTGTATGTGTAGAGTAAAATTGTTGGGTTATAGGGTTTGCATATCTTCAAAAGGTTGGCAGATATTGACCAAGGGTTTCTTAAAATGTCTATATCAAGTTGTTACTCCCAGCAGGCACTTCCCCTCCTCAGGAGCACACAGTAGACACCACCACTTAGCCCTTAGCCATTGGTGGAATCCATGATCATCCCTGATTTTAACTTTCCATGACTGATGACTGAGTCTAAGCTCTTGTTTCCCATTTTTATTTGGCTATTTCTTTTGCCATAATGCTCAATCTTTTAGTTGGATTGTTGTTTTCTTTATTTTTCTTGGCTTATAATTACCAGATACATACAAACATACATCCTCTTTCTGAAGCTAAAAATCTCTCCTAAGTAGCCCTGGCTGACCAAGTGCTTCAGCCTCCCAAAAGCTGGGATTAGAGGACCGTGTCACCACACCTGGCTCCTTATCACGTCTTTAAACAACTTCTAACTTGAACGTAGTCCAATCTTTTTAAACGATTGTCTCTGTCAATATTCCAGCATGGTGTATGGGAGGGGCTCAGAGGCCCCACTCTCTCTGGGGACTTACTGACAGCTAGCAGGTTGCTGGGCCACAGGGAGTCATTTCCTTCAGTGGCACAGCCAGTCACTGTTGCCCATGGGCCAGTAAATAACCTCACACCCATGAACTCACAAGTAACCCTAATTAAACTCAGCGGGTCATTAAAACAAACAAACAAAGATATAAAAGTGGGAAGGAGGCTTGTTAGGGAGAACGGGTCCAGAAAGAGGGAGAAAGGAAGATGGGAAGCAGTGTGTGTGTGTGTGTGTCCTAAGCCCGTCTCTGGCCAACCGGCTGTAGCATTACTAAGACTGCTTTATCAGCCCTGGCACCAGACTGCAGGGCGGCCGCTGATCTCAATAAGCAGTGTTGAAGGCGCACAGACAACTGCCATATGCAGCGCCATTGTTTCTCAAAAGACAGGGTTACGACCCCTCTCCCACTAGGAATTTTCAGAAACTGGAGCCACGATTGCTAGTTGATCCGGATACTTCACAGCCCCCGGGAAGTGACAGATCATCAACAGCGCCCTTGTCTCTTGATCACACCGAGAATTGCCTGTCTCACTGCTCACGGGGACTTCACACGAGCCATCTGATATCTCTGTCCGCCTGCAAAGGTGGAGGTCTGCGGCTCACAGCTGAGGAAACTGAGGTTCGGAGAGATTAGGGGTCCAGAATGTCATCACGGCTAGGAAGGGACAATGCTGGGACTTCAGTCTAGCTAGTTCCAGGCAGTTAATTACTCCATCTTTTAAAAAACTGTAACACATTAGCTGTACAAACTGAAGGGTCCTGCCGATGGCACCGTCCCACAGGCAACACCATGCTTTGATCATCCAGGTCCCCTTCCTCCTGACCTCCTCCCAGGGCTTGTCAGTCCCTCTTCTGACTTCCGGTCATTCATCTCACCACTTCCTCCCTTTCCTTCTCTAACTCTTCCCTCTACCTTATAAAAGCCAGTCATGCTCTAGTGCCCCTTCGCTTACTCTCACCTTCAGCCCAGAAACAGGGACAGCTAGAGGAAGAAATCTGAAGATTGGCAACACCTTGGCGCCAGGGCCCAGGAGCACTAGATGGCATCGGGGTCCCAAGTGGGGAACAGCAAGGATGGTGCTAGGGATTGTTGTCAGATGGTTCTTACTTGCATGGCTTCTTTATTGCATAGTTTCATTTCCATGCCCTGTCCATGCATCTTTTTTGACTGATGTTATTATATTACTGCTATATAATATGGGTCACTAATAGGCTACGGATAAGGCCACAGGCCCGGGAGGTTATGAGTCTCTGAGCCTCGCAGTAACAAGGGTCATGTTGGTGTGTGAGCAGTGCTATGCAATAATCCTGTATGTCTACAGATACCGATACTCATTTGAGCCCCCAGTCTGGAAAAAGTTAGCAACGCGTGGGTTAGCTCCTTCACATCGCCATGATTTACCTTCCCCACCCCCTTGCTGGCAATAACATCACAAAAGATTAAAAAATGGCTGAGAGTTACCGTTCAGAAGACCATTTAATAATATCAGTTTTCCGCCTTGTAGCCCTTGGCAGGATTCCCTTTTCATAGATCACAGTGTGGGCACGGGGCCAGGAGATGGTGGGGGTGACTCACAGGTCACTGCAGTTTATAAGTCAGAATAATAAAAAGGAAGGCAGATCTGACATCACTGGCAAGGGGAAATTTTTTGGTGCTGTGTTAAGCAAACTAATTACAGCTAGCTCTGAACACTGTGGGAGGAGGACAGGACTTTGCTGAACAAAGCCAAGCCTGAAGCAGGGGCAAAACATCGTCCACAGAAAGTCAAACTATGACACTACTCTAGGGGTCCCAGAGTGGATTCCACTTGCTTATCCTGAAGTCAAGGGCAAAACTAAAACAAACTCTGGGAACAAACGCTGTGTCAAATGGGGAGGAGAAGTGCATCACGACCAAGTATCGAGTAGGCAAACACAACCACACGCACTGGCTGTTAAACGGGCTCCGCTGCGAGCCACACGTCTCAACTGCCGCGAACTGAAAGCAGAAAGGAAACATTTCCAGATAAGCTCGGCTTTTAACTTGACTTGGTGAAGAGCGAACACAGCCGCGATTATTATTAGGCCCTGGCTGTGAAAGACTGAGAGGCCACCTTCAGCCCACAGGGATTACGCTTTTATTAGTATAGTCTTGGGATTAGTGGGAATGTCTGTCTAATGAATGCAGCTACTATATTTGAGCACATGCCCGAATAAGCTGCGTGTTGATTGAAATCTATCTATTTATAAGCACTTCTGCGTGTTGTGAGAAATCCATCTCTATTTCCACAGCCTGGCCCCCTCCGTCATTTCACTTTAGGGCCTGCTGGATGAACAAGCAGACAGGAAGTATCGGCATCCACTGAGCAGACTTTACTCCTCTCTCTTGGCCAGCAGAGTTGCCTTATCTAAACAGCAATTCAGATAGACATGGATGCTATAAAAACAAAGTGGAAAAGAAAACCAAACCCTTTTCCTCTGGCTCAACTACAGCTTAAACTGGCAAAACTAGAACTAGCTGTATAAACTGGGTAAATGGTCCCGAACAGCCCCCGCTAACTGGACCTGTGGGTACGTTATAATCCTTGTTCTCGGCCTGGAATATAGGCGGGTTGCTGCACGCGTTTATCATCATTCCCTTCACATTTCTGTGAATGGATGGCACCAATAGCACAGCCAACAAAAACAAAGGCAGCATGGAAGAGTGGTCTGGATACACAATTAAGTCAGTCGTTTCCCATAAGGCTTGGGGATCTCATGACCATGTGAGGCTTCACCTGATGTAGGACCAAGGGCTCCACCCTTAAATGGTACAGAACAGTCTACAGGGCTCTGTAGTTTCGAGCCCTCCACACCCTTCCCCATCCAAAGCTCTGTCTCCCAGACTCAGCAGCCGCTCTCTAAGCAACCTCAGGTTTGGATCTGGGTACTGAAAGGGGGTCATTTTCACGCCTCTGTACTTAAGGACCCAGTTACTACGCCTCCTCTTTGGGAATTTATTAATTAGTGATTCTAACAAGTCATACACTATTATCAACTGAGACCTTACAGAGTTTCTCTTGGAGAACTTTGAGTGAAGAAAGGCAAACCTGTCAAGGTTTCCCATTGTTCAAGAGAGACAATAAATCTTCTGATTATGGGAAGATCCGGTACAGGCAGCAGGGGAAACTCCACCTTCGGGATGTGTCTACTTCTCTGTCCAGAGTTAGCGACCCTGAGTGTCTTAGAGATATCACAAACCGATGGGACAGGGCTCTGAGAGTGAGAAGTGATAGCCGGGGTATAGTAAGAATTCAGTGACTTATGGCTGTGGGTTCGTATCCTTTCTATTCTTGTAGCTGACAAAGCAAAAGAAGGATTCTGAAAAAGAGGCACTGATACTAGAAAACCAAAGTTGAAAGTACAAAAATTAAGACACGTGGAGCTACAGTATTTATCTAAGATACATGAACACAAAACACTGGGACTCTTCGACAATCGCTACAGTTAATGAGCTATCCTTATTACAGAAACTGAAGCTAGGTAGGAGCTGATCACCACGCCACACTGCTCCCTTTTGCTTGTGGGCTACAGCCCCGGAAGGAAGCTCTCTTGAGAAAACACCCCATGACAACAGAGAGACTGTGAGTCAACACACCCATGGGGAAGGCTGCTCCAACCATGGGCCCATCCTACCTTGAACTCAAAGGAGAAAAAAGTGAAAACTGCAGCCTTTCACTCGATTTCAGAAACCCTTGTCTTTCGGGTCATTTCTTTCCTACCCATTTCTCTTTTACGAGCTGGGGTTCCCAGCTGGGCACTGACAAAGAGTTCATTTAAAACCTTGCTCCACCATCCGTGGTCACCCACAACAACCTTCCACCCATGTATCTGCCCCACTATTCATCCATCCACCCAGTCCTCAATGGCGTCCCTAGAAGGTTCGAGTAGACCCTAAATCATAACTCCTGTTGCCACCTCACCTTATTGGAATTTTTAAAAAGTACTATTGTCTTTTACAGGAGAAACTTTGGGACATATTTGTGTTTTGCCTGTGAAGGCTGGGATGATAGCAGAAAAGAGAAACAGATGGCTAAGGGACTAGAGTGTTTGCATCCATAAGCAAAATCCATTTATGAAAGAAGTTTTTAAAGACCTTTTAAGTGTTCAGACTACTTTATGGTGATGGATCATGAAATGTTAAATCCCAAAGACCGCTGAAATCAGAGACGCGGAGTAGGAATTCTTTACATCTTATAAATAAGAACATGGAAAAACACAAGGGGCAAATGATTTGCACATAGGACCCAAAACTGAGTGATTCAAGTCAGGAGCCTAACAATTCCTCACATTGACTTTTGTACTCTTTGAGTATTAAGCTCAGCGGCCACCTTCAGTATTTGCTCCCACTGACATTACTAAGAAAGCATTTCAGTCTGGCGTTTCTGTTATATGGCACCACCTATAGCTGTCTTCACCCACAATAAGCTTATTAAGCAACCTCTTTGGGGCTGGCGGTATATACCATAAAGAGCTAACAGCCTGCTTCCTAGTAGCTAACGATGGAGTTGTAATCTGGGTGTATCATTTCTTTTCTTGCATTTTCTTGGCTTGGAAGTTAAACCACACTCACACTTCCAACTTAGACAAGCCCGTGCCTGTGACACAGACACAGAATCTCAACGAGTGTAAATGTCTTCACTGCCAAGTCGACTCTTTTATCGTTTTTGGACAGTAATATAGCCAAGCTTAGTGTCTGAGGGTGCCCCAACCCCCAAACATTTATACTAAGTTTTTCCAAAGAATGAGGCACTCACGGTAGGCTGAGCAAGAGCGATCCCTGTGCTGACCCCTTGTGTTGGACTGCCTCAAGAACGCAAACACTTGCTTACCAGTAACTAGACAAGAGTACAAACAGCCTTTCTGCTTCATGAACTTTAGAACTGCAAAGATCTGAGAACATCACAAAATAAGCCTGTTTGCCAGCAAACAAATTTATTTTAAAAATCAGCATCTTGTGTTTCAGATACTCAGGTACTGAGGAATCCGAGAAGGCAAAGGTGCCTTTGCGCAGCTGTCCCTAGTAGAGTCAGTACCGGTTTCGAAGCTGGTTGCTGAGGTCCTGCAGTTCAGCCTCCTGAGCGTTCAGAGCTGCGATTTCGTTGGTGAGCTCTCCAGAGACTTCTCCACTTGCCACATCTGTAAAATTTTGCTGCAATGTAAAACAATATGACCATCAAAAGATGACAATTTCTTCCAAGCAATCTAGATATAGCATGGAATCAACACAGCAACATAGCATCCAGTGGCATGATGCTACCACCAACAGTGCAGCAGCAAGGCAGTGTTTGCTTAGACCCCAGAAAGGTACACACCAAATAATAACAAATCTAAACAGTCTCTGACCTCAGGGACTCAAGAGATCTCCAGCTTTAGCTCAGTGGTAGAGCGCCTGCCTAGAGTGCCCTAGGCCTTGGGTTCAACCTCTTGCTTTGTTCTTCATGCCAACTGCCTTAAATGTTGATTGCTTTTGTCAATGTTATACGATAATGGTATTTGGATGAATGAACATCATTCATCCAAACAAAATTCTATTTCTTGTGCCTGCCTGGTGAGTCAGGAACCAGGCAACCAAGAAAATCATCTTCAGGATTTTACAGCCATACATGGGCAGGGAGGAGAGGTAGGTTGCACACATGTTCATATGTCTCGCTGTGACATATGATTTATTTTCAACCAAGCTGAGTAGATTTGTAGTGTTGAACAGCACTTCCTAGCAGACTGATTTAACCATTGCTGCAGTGTGCTGAGTAGAAAATATATCTTTTAGGCAAAGAACTCAAACACACAGCACATTTCAATAGGAATCACAGTGCTTACAACTCACAATGGACCTGCACTCCTTCTCATGGGGTAAGAGGAGCAGAAAAACTGAGGCTTACAAAGAATGACAAATCTGGTGAGCAGAATCTGACTCACAGCTCCACCCACAGCCCTCACGACAACCTCGGCAGCGACTTGTAGGACGACAAGGGGCTGACGACAGAGGGGTCACTCTGCCCCGAGAGGACGTGGCCTGAATGACCCGTGAGAGTCTATTTAAATTTCCTACAGATTTACCGTTTCTGTGTTTTATCTGCATTGATAAGACAGTTCTTTGTTTGATGGGAGGTGGGGGGAGTTCAACATCCTATTTCCCAAAGTCAGAAGACAGACTTGCACAAACCAAGACTGTTCAAGCTTTAAAGGTTAGCTCTATTCATTTTCACTTTCTAAAGTGCAATTCAGATTACCAAACCCAATTCAAAACTACAAAAGGCATTTTTTTTTTCTGATACAAAACGATCAAAACATGTTTTCAAGGAGATGTGCAGAGGCAATCCTTTCCAGTTTTGAATGATTCACTGGGATCTAATAAGAAGAACCTTTATCAAAACAGGAGTGACCTGACACTGATGACTTCTGCCCAACAGTTCTGATGAACTCAGGCCATGCTCACCTTTGCTTTGGATAACAAACCACGTAAGCTGAGTCGAACTGAAGACAGTGCCTGCACAGCTTCCTGGGGGCTGGACTTGCTCTCACTGCACTTTATAGCCACTGCAAAACAAGCACAGGGGACACTGTAGAGCTGGTCATCAAGGGCTCAAAAGCAGCTATTTACTGCGCATGTGCAACAGTCAACTTTACAAGTTTCACACCCCTAATCCCTCCTTTCGCCTTCTGCTTGGTGGTACTGGGAACTCATACCCAGGCCTGGGCATGTGGGGCAAGCACTTGTCTACCACGGAGCTACACTCCAGTTATCCTTCATCCTTCTTTAGGCAAACACGGCAAAGGAGAATTTTGAAGAAAATTTGTGTGTTCAGATGAGTTACATTAGGCAGGGATCCCACAAGTGTATGTACAGGCACATACATATGCATACAAATGTGCATACCAGTGAACTGGGCAAAGATAAAAACCCTAACCAAAAGCAAGGCACACTCAGAGGATCAAAACTGATGCTGCACGTCTCAGTGTGGCTGTCCACGGTCCCAAGTCACTAAGGAGGACGCATGGTTGCTGATCTCACTGGCCCACAAAAATGCTTGCTGCACTTTTATACCCCAATTTTACAGCATTCTAGGAGAACTGGCATCAACAATCCGCATGTCTTCATTTAGACATTGTGACCGAGGCCAGGCACTTGAGCTCCCGGGCCACATCTGGTATCAGCTCAGAAGGAAATCGCTGGTTCCTAGAAACTCTGCCTCCAGCACTGTGGGGAGCCTGTTCCTCTAAGACTTATGATTCTGAAGGGAGCAAGCATACGCCTCCCTGGAGGAAGGCTGGCTGCTAACGCCTTGTAAGAACAAGTGAAGACTTCCACACTAACGGTGCTTGGGATCCTTCCATCTCTAAAGACTATGCTCACAAGCTGAAGAGAGAAGCTCAAGGGTTAAGAGCACTTGCTCTTCCAGAGGGCCTGGGTTCGATTATCAGACCCAGATAGTGGTTCGCAACCATACGGAACTCAGTTCCAGGAGATCTGATGCCCTCTTGTAGACTCACACGGTGCAATGACATACATGCAGAAAAGCATCCATGCATAAAACAATAAACTAAAAAAATTATATTCACTAAATTCAAAAGCAGATCCTAGTTTATAACTACAACTTCATAGATGACAGCTGCAAACTGTAAGCAATCGCAAGAAACAACCTATGGCTGACAAAACAGCTTTACACTAATTAATAATATCTATGGCCAACAGGAAATGGGTTTGATGCATCTATTTCAGAATAATGATCAGACTTCAATAGCCTCATGGCAGGTGCACACTGATTATTAACTTTAAGCCCATGTTCAGAGGCCCAGATGATCAGACACTGAGGAGGAGCTGGAGGAGGAGGAGCTGCCTCTACACAGCACAGCTAGGCCATTTGCTTAATGCCTAGTTGTTTATACCAGAAGCACCTGTACTTCCAGTTCTTAAGTCCTTCATTTTTTAAGCCAGGCAGTGATGGTGCATGCCTTTAATTCTAGCACTCAGGAGGCAGAACCCAGGATCTTTCTGGGCTTGAGGCCAGCCTGGTCTACACAGTGACTAAGCTCCAGGCCAGCCAAGACTACACAGAGAGACCCTGTCTCAAAAAAAAAGTACTTTTTTCAATTTGAAAAAACAAAAAGGACACACATTCAATCAGTTCCTCTCTCACTCCCAGAAGGCATTCAGATAGCGGGGGCGGGGGCAGTAGGGGAAGGGAGGAAGAACTGCAGAGACTGGAAATAACCATCCTCCAATGATGCAAAGAACCAAGGGCAGCACCAGGGCAGAGGTCTCCATACTCCGGGACTGCCTTGTTGTCCTTATCAGCCGAGGCCCATGGCAAAGCTTATCTTTGGCAATCCAACAGGCACCAAGATTTATAAAGTGCTGTATTTCCTTTTCAAAGGGGTGTGTGTGTGGAGGAACAGGGTCTGGGGTGGAGGGAGAAGAAGACAAAGAAGGGAAGGGAGCACAAAGGACAATGCAGCAAAGGCAGAGTTAAGAGCTACTGCGGTCAATTTGAACCATCCACACGCAAGCCTGCTTGCAGAGTGGGAATGCAACACTAACCCACTCGAGTGTGGACACCCCAGAGAACAGACACTTATTCTTCCCCACCAGTCGCCCTACGGGTGCCAACAACAGTTCAAAACCTGTGCCAAGCCGTCAGAAAAAGGCTTTCTGGAGCACTTCTCTGACCTGCAGAGTAGAGTGGACAGGCGTAAAGCCACGCTTGGTAATTACAGAAACTACCTCTGTCTGACCATCACAGAGCTGGGTGCTTCAGAGAGGGCAAGTTAAAGGAAGCTTCTTCAGAGTAAACCCCACTCTGCGAAGTACATACATATACACATCAGTGGAGCTCCCTAGACAGAATACCACGTTCACAAAGGACAAAGGCAAAGAACCAAACCCCTCTGGCTTCCTCTACCACAAGGCCAGCACAGGCCATAGAATTGCAACCATCCCCAAAACAGTCTTGTAATCACCTCGAACTTTCTACCTTCCAGCCAGTAGTTAGGAGGTCCAGGAAACTGGACATTCATATTCTTCCCGGCAAAGGTCTGAAAGGCCATGAGTATAATTACTAAGCCCATTCTGAACATCTGAACATCCTGTGACTTCTTTACAGGCAATTAAACTTTATTCCCACCCTCACTTTTCTCTTTTGGAGTTGCTTATGGACCAGATCCTCTACCTCAGAAGAAACAGGGTGGGGGTGCGAGAGATCTACATGTAAATGACAGGTAAAATACTGTGACGTGTCGGAAAGATCGTGCTGACTCCTCCTAACAGCATCGGTAACTATTCTCCCATTCTACCCGCAACCAAACAAAGGCCCAGAGACACTGAGTCGCAGACTCAGCATGAAGTAACAGCGGTCCTGGAGCTCTGCCCTTCTCACTGCTCCTCACTGGCTCCCGTTTGCTGTCACTCTCAGGGGCAGGAGGCTCACAATGGGACTTTATTAATTCACTGGAACTATATTCCCAGGGCACGGCACCCCTGCACTCAATTACCAATAGAGCAATGCACTGCTGAATTTAGCTGGTACTTTTTGATAATGCAAGAGAGTTTAAACCTGAACTATATTTATCTAACAAACAAATGTTTTATTATAGAAAAGGTTATCTCCCCTCCAAATTATAGACTCTAAATTTCCCAAAGACAGGTACTATACTTTGCATTTTTATATATGTATAAAAATATAAGGAATGTTAAGTACTCCAGAGAGCTGCACGTTTTGAAGAGTCTTTCTTGGCACTTCTGTCAGTTAAGGAAATGCTAATGATTTTTCTCAATACAACATAATCAATAAAGACTCTGTGTGGACTAGAGGCTTCTTGGGAGTAAAAATATTTTACTCTTACAAGTTCTAACTGGGTTCTATCACTTACTCAAGCAGCATTGAAGCCTCTGTCTTGAGTTATCTTATGTGTCTATTATTATGTGTCTACTATATAACAGATGTTCTAGAAATGTTTCTAAATTAAATACAACTATTTCAATATATTGGAGCAATCAGAAAGTAATGGAACCTGGTTTTTCAATAACACTATTTTATAAATGAAGAATGCATTAAAATATGATATGAATATTGAATACCATGTGCGAGTCCTATGGCTCTCTGAGCAACTTCCTTAAACGCTGTAACATCTTTCTCCCAACAACTGGTCTGTGTATCACACTTGTATGCCTTCAAGAGACACTGGAATGCCTACGAAAACAGAAAGAACAACATTCAAAATAACAAGTTGAATTCACATTTCAAATTGCTTTCTGGAAGTCATATGGAACCAATTCCAAACTGAAAACCAGCATTTGTATTGTGAGGCATCTCTGTAATTACCATCAAAGAGAGGGTAGGATGCACATCCAATAGCAACAAACAACTCTGAGAACCAAGGATGTTATCTGGACAGTCGCCACTCCCAAATCAGGACAACAAGAAGGCCAGAGTGCAGATTTCCTCCAGCCTCTTAGCTGAGAATGCAGTAAGGAAGGCATGAACTGGGTAAAAATTATGGGCTGGTTAACAGGTATATAATTTCACAGATGTTTAAAATGTTCTTTTGTTTCATCTTAAAAGTTGCTGATGGAGACATCACAGTCAAAAGTGTTCTTATTTTCTAAAGAGTCACAATTCAGGAGAAATGGAAGGACACAGAGCAGGAGTGTGCATGCGTGCATGAGATATGTGTTCTGTGGGCTGACAAGGCCATGTAGAACCAGCTGTGTGGACAGAAGGGAGGAGAAAACAGCTAAGAATCCCACAGATTAGCTGGACCGTGGCTAATTCCAAACCCACGCAAGGAGTTCATCTGATTTGCTGTGATCTTTTGAAAAGAAACACAACACAATGATTCCAACCCTGGAAACTCTGGGCTCCGCTGGGCCCAACTGGAGCGGGATTAGCAGGAGGGGCAGGGTGTCCCCTGCAAAGTGCCATGCATGCACTTGCAATTTCCTGCTCCTGTCTCCTGGGCTAACGTTTTCCCTTTTGCAGCTGCATCTCAGATCTACACACTCTTTCTGTTTTGTCCTTAACCACTCGCCTGTGGAAAAGGTGTGAGTGAAGGGCACAGGGCATCGGGTGCTGCAGAACAGGGACCCTTCTGCAGAAAACTCATGAAACGTAAAAGATGGATGTTGTAAGCCTTAGCATGCCCATAATTCAAAGCACGTAAGGGGGAATTTGAAGGTTGGAGAGGGGGCTCAGTCAATAAAGTACTTGCCTTGTCAGCACAAGGACCTAAGTTCAATCCCCAGAACCACGTGTTTAACAGGAAAAATAAAAAATAAAAAAAAGACAGACATAGCAGTACACGCTTGTAATTCTAGCACTGGGGAGGCAGAGACAGGGACCCCTGGGGTTCCCTGGGTAAATTCTCTTGGTAAATTCCAAACCAGTGGGAGAGGAGAGCCTGTATCCAAAAGGCAAATGGTACCTGTTATGGTATGCACATGTATACACACATAGACACACACACACACACACAAACACAAACACACACACACACACACACACGCAGGCACACACGCACGCACACAGACACTGAATTTAAGCATTAGTTTTGTTTCAGGTTATTGATTTCATCCTTCACTCAAAAAACAAAAACCAACAACAACAACAAAATCAAACCCCAACAAACAAAGAAAAGGCAGAGCCATTATTCTTCCATCTGGGGCAGAGGCCCAGGGCAGACAGGCCCAGCACTGACCTTCTCATTCTCTCCAGGCTTGCCGCTCTGCCCGTTTCCATGAACTTGGGCATACAGTCTCCAGATTTCTCCATCATTGCTCACTCTTGAGGTCACTCTGCCAAACAACTCCTGCAGCTTGCCTTTGAGGCTGGAGGCAACGTCTCCACTTCGATCAGCCAGACCATTAACCACTGCCCTGACCAGAATTTTAAGGACCTTTAAAAATGCACAGAAGAAAGCAGTGAGCCAGCGGCCATCAAACAGTAACAAAGAGCCAAGGGCTGCGCTCCATCATCAGACACTGAATACTGTGGCCTTATTTGGATATTACTGTTAACACGTTTTAAAAGTGAAATTAAAAGCCAAGCCACCCATTCTCTAGATGTTCCCTGCCAGGCTCCTTGGAGGGCTTGTATCTGCAGCTTGTCTCCTCTCACTTGGAGGACACTCTGAAGAGCTGAAATATGCTTTTGACACAGGGAGCTTCAGCGAGGGTTCTCTCTGAAACCCCAGGATTATTGCCCCAATACCTACTGGGCAGCTCCACCAAAATCTCACAGCCACCTGCACACCTGTAAAAGTGAAACAGGCCCCTTCCTACAGTCTCGAGGTGAAGCCTGCTTGCAGAGTCAGCAACGTGAACGTCAGCCCACATGCTCCTCTCCCACTCCCCTGCCACATGCAGCAGATTTGAGTCCACGCTCCCTACAGATCCTCTAGCTCAGTGAAGGACTTACGGCTTTCACCTGCACTGTGGCGGTCTACTGCTGCAAATGCCGACTGGGGAGCTGCCAATGCACTGACATGCGACCCTCAAAAGGCATCTCTTCTCCCTCCCACTACTTCAAGTCAGCCTGCCAATTAGCAACTTTCTAGAATACCATGTTCTCAAATGGTACCTCAGAGTTTTGAAGACTGGTTGGTGGGTTAAACAGGTTACAGCAGGTTCCATCAGAACACGAAACCTTTGCCATATTTACATTAGGCTGTGCATCTTAGACAACTTCCCTGAAGACACACAAAGACCACCCTTATCTTGCACTCCTTGAATGGCACACAGAGCCAAAGAACCAGCTTGAGAATACTCTAGACCCGCTGCTACTCAGTGTGGTTCATGAGCTGTCAGCACTAGGAACTCGCTGGAAATACAAAGTTCTGTATGCAAGTGCTCCACCACCCTGGGGTAATGAGAGTCCACATTCCTAAGGCAGCAAGGCATCTTTTTCCAGGACCAGTCAAAACAGCTGCATCCAGAGCAGCAGAGCGGTCACCATCCACGTACATGAGGAACTGCCTGGGAAGGTATCAAGCAGAGGTACTGAGGCTGAGGACGGGTCCTCTACTGACGTCACAGTCACTGCACACACAGGTGCTCTGAACACTGCAGAGCGAATGTAGATAGTGCTCACTACAGCCACCGTAGACACCACTCACTTTCCACCAAATCTGTCAGGGCAAAGACATGCGCTCAGCACGTGCTGGCTTACTCACCTCCAGCCAGCCCTCCCATCCCTGCTCACTCCCCTACTTCTTAATGTTACAAATAAACCCATGGGAAAACAGAGCCAACCACTGCATCAGCCTTCCACGCCCTTCTCCATTTCTGCACCCGTTATGTACACCAAGCTTCTGGCTTGACTTCACTGAATTCTCCTAATAACTTGGAAGCAGTGGTCTGCTGCCACTTTACAAACTAAAAAACAAAAAAGTCAAACAAGGCTTGCAGAAGTAATTGTCAAGGTGACCCAGCAAGTGACTTGTCAGGTTGATGGGGGGGGGGCATGTAACCGTGTATATGTGAGGTCAGAGGTCAACCTCAGGTATCTTCTAACTGCACTCTATGTTATTTACTTATTTATGTTTGTTTGTCTTAAGGACTGACTGGTCTGGAGCTCTGCTACGTAGACTGTTGGAAATACTATCTTAAGGTGTGTGACTGTTGTTTATGCTGCGTCTGATTAACTGTGAAGCTGTGATTCTTTGCCTGTCTAAAACTCCTGATGGTCCTAATAGAGAGCTAAACGGCCAGCAGCGGGGCAGGAGCAAGGGCAGGCGGGGCAGGAGTAAGGGCAGGCGGGGCTGGCAGGCAGAGCATAAATAGGAGGAGAACACTGGATGAGGAGAAGGAGCAGGAAAAGGAGGAGAGATGACGCTAGGGGCCAGGACCCATCCACAGAGTAAGGCTGAAAGTAAGATATACAGAAGCAAGAAAAGGAAAAGATCCAGGGGCAAAAGGTAGATGGGATAATTTAAATTAGAAAAGCGGGCAAGAAACAAGCCAAGCTAAGGTCAGGCATTCTTTACTAAGAACGAGCCTCTGAGTCTCTGAGTGTGATTTATTTGGGATCAGGGTGGCGGGCCCCCAAAAAGCCAAGTAAGTAAAACTTTGCACAACAGTAGACCAGGCTGGCCACGAGCTCTCACAGAGATCTGCCTGCCATCACACCCAGCTTTTTTTTTTTTTTTTTTAAGATAGACCTCTCACTGCTGTTTCGGTTAGACTGCAAACTCTTGAACCTGCTTGTCTCTACCACCAACCCGAGCATGACAGTTACAGATGTGGCCTCCGTGCCTAGTTTTTCTGTGGGCACTGGGAACAGAACTCAGGACCTCAGGCTAGCACAGCAAGCACTGTACCCCTGGACCACTCTCAGCTCTGGGGTTGAGATGGGAACAGTCCAGTGGCTAGAGCATCTCCTAAGTGTCCAGTTCCATGTGCACATTCAATCCAGCCAGCAATGTGTGCTGCCCTGTGCACTATGCAGATTAAAAGACTGGAACAACCTCTCCAACGTCACACGCATGGGGTGATGTGTAAACTCACAATGCAAGCCTGAGTCCTGCTCTCAAATATGTGCCATACTAATTAACAAAGCACAGTCCCTGCTTTTCCGTTACCATCTATCATTTCATTGTTCATTGCTAAATCTAGAATCTACCAAGGGGACAGATTTTTGTTTTCTAAGTTACTTTATTAAAATTTCTCTGAAGACATTAGAGCACAGATGAAAGAGAGAGGAAGTAAGATTCTCATTCTCCCCTGCTAATGTTTAGCCTGGGTTTCCTTCTAGTTGTTATTGTGTGAGCCTATAATACATCATGTGAACCATTTTATCTTACCATTGCCATTTAACATTCGACACCAAATTTTTCTATTTTTTTTTTCCCAGATGCTCTTACCAGACTCAAGCTATTCACCTGGGCCTGTAGAGTGCAGTCGATTGGACATTCCTGCGCAGTCAGACAGGCTATTTCTGTGTGTGGTCACTGTTGGTGACAGGAGCATAAATAATACTGAGTACCTATCTCTGTACCTAAAGATTTTTTATGCTGAAGCTTCCTTTGGGTTAAAATTTCAAAAACAAAATTGTGGAGTCAAAGGAAATAAATATTTTAGGACTCCAGTGTGTTAGTTATTCTCCAAAGGGGCACAGTCAGGTTAGACGCCCATCAGGAATATACAGAGACATTCATTTTATTATATAAAAAGGCAGTAGGTCAGATGCTCACCAAGTAGTATGTGGAGACATTCATTTTACTCTCTATTATCAGCAATCTCTGAAAAGTGTTCAATAAAAGGTATTTTTTAAGGTATCATTGAAATTAAACCTCACCATTTCCTTAAACAGTTCTAAATGTTTATGAACTAAATATATTTCCTTTCCAAGAAATTAACATTTTTTTCTTAATGTACACTGACCTCATTTTTCCCCCAATGTGAAAGTTTTATTGTTCACTGTAAACTAACATATGTTGCCAGCTCCTCCAGTCCCAGCCTGTGACACCATGTGGAAAGCAGCTAGGTGCTGGGCTGAGGAGAGAACTAACAGAAGAACCGCCATGAACAGAAGCAGCTTGGGAAGAAGGGGAGAGACGTGAAGATCCAGAGATGGCTGCAAAGTGGGTGAACTTTGCCTTCTCTTCTTTCACCTACTACCCACATGCCATATGCCACCAGCATGCTCCAAACACAACACAGAGCAGTGTGAGCCCAGCGCAAGCCAGGGACCGTGCAAGCACATCAGGGCTGGGTCAGAGCTGCAGAGAGAGGGGCAGGCAGCCTGGCTCCTCTTCCCTCCAGATCTTCCGGATTCTAGGGTAAACTGATCGCTCAGATGATGGACATGGGGAAGTATATGTCTGGCAGAGTCAGGAGCTTCCTGAGGAAGCAGTCAGCTACAGGCAGGAGGGACAGAGCGATCAGAGGTGAGCACCGGTATGGCTCAGTTCACCAGCAAGAGCTCCATTTAGTTGTGGGTGTTAGCCTCTCCCCCCACTATACATCAGTCAGACTAGCAGTATTTTGAGGGAAGCAGGAGCCAACAGGAAACAAACCAGGACATGTGGAAAGGGCACACAGCAAGAAAGACCTGAACAAGGAAGGAAGAGAACTAAAGGTCAGGCTCAGAAATACCTACCTCAGGGAAGGGAGGAGAAACTGAAGGAATGAATGAGATGCCCTGGGGAGCCCCTACTACACAGAAGAAAATTAGTGAGGGGACTATACTTGGGGATACTCTCCCAGAGGAGGAAAAGGAGGAGTAAGAAAGAGGCTAAGAAGCACCTGGTGAGGGGAGCAAGAAATTCCAAAACCAGGTGAGGAACCAGCAGTCAGCGGTGCCTGATGAGGCTGCCGGCCAGGCATCTGCAGCCAGGGTCACACACCCTGCCAGCTGCCCCTCAGCAGGAGAGCAGACAGTGCTAAATGGCATGGGTTCCCAAGGCCTCAGGCAGACACATCACCAGGAGCTGGCCACAGGAGACAGAGAAGGGTTGGCAGCAGAGCAGAGATAAGGGTTTTTGATTTGTTTCTATGGCTAAATTACTTACACATATTTGGAAAACAACGGTAACTTTCAATACTAATGATATTTTCCTGTCTGTACCATGATACATTAAAGGGATAAATCTACTCCCTGGCAATTATAAGGGGAAGTTCATTAGCCTTTTTCTCTGAGACTAAGTCTAATAGTCTACACTGCAGAGTTCTTCAGTCTGCACACCCTTCACGGGTCTGGACACCCTTCTCGACCTAAGGAGAGCTTGGAACATTTCACCGATGTGTATGTACTCATGCACAATTTTCATCTTGGTATTTAATTTCATAGTTTCCAAAAGCCTTCTTTAGACATTCTAACTTGTTCTTCATAGCTTGGTGCCTGTTTCTTAATATTACACACAAACAAATGCATGCCTCTTATTTTATTTTAAAATACGTGTTATTTTAAATATGCGTGCTGGATGTGTGCATATGTGTACCCGCGCATGCACGCTCATGAACATATGTATATGCCACAGTACACAGGGGAGTCATTTCTCGTCTTCCACCATGTGGGTTCCAGGGACTGAACTCAGGTTGTCAGCCTTGCTGGCAGGCTCCTTTACCCACTGAATCATCTTGCTGGCCCACTTGTCTCTCCTTGAAAAGATTTGTTATCTTTTGTATCTACTCCTATTTTTCCCCTAGTGCTGGCGACTGCACTGAGGGCCGCACACATGAATCCTCTACTGGCCCAGCCCTCCTCCTATTTTTAGCAACTCCCTGTCGTTCCTAGGCATTCAAACCTCTGATAGTGTCTAAAGGAAAGCCCTTGGCATGACTAATTGGGGGTTCTCTGGCTTCCCCTCAAGACACCTCTGCTGCTTCTACCAGCTCCCAGTGAGGTGTTGGATCAGGTCTGAAGACTTCCCATATCCACACCACACTCTCAGTCAGACCTACAGCTGTTTTCTCCATGAAAGAGAGTATAAAATGGTGGCAAAATAAAGTTTCTCTCAAATTCATGTCCACCTGGGCCCCAGAATATGTCTGGGGGAAGCAGGGTCTTTGTAGATAGAATTAGTGGCAATGAGGTCATACCGGACCAAGGTGGTCCCTCAGCTGAGTGGCTGGGAGTGGATGTCATTCCATTGGCTTCTCTCATGTAAGGAGCAGAACTCAGACACACAGGGAAGAAGATGCAGACATGGCTGAGTTTCATAAGAGGAGAAAGGTCTAAGCCACTAGAAACTAGAAGGGTTTCCCTCTAGAATTCTCAGCAATGTGACAAGTTAACACTTTGATTTTGGATTTCTGGCTTTCAGAGCTGAATGACAAGAAGAAACTTTATGTAAGACACCAAGCTTGTAGAAATTTGTTACAGCAGCTCTAAAGAGAACCAAGATACTGTGGAAAACATCCAAACAAGCTCTTCCCAGGCACTCACCTGGCCAGGCCTGGTTTCAGTGCAGGAAGTCACAAAACAATGTCACCCTCACGGCCTGTCCCCTCTGTGGCTAATGACCCCACACTTTGCTCACTAATCAGAAGTACCTCCCCATGTACAGAAGTTTTAGATGATAAGTCTCTTGTGATTTCTTAATTATATGTGTTTCCTCCACCCCCAAGATGATAAAAATACCTACCAAATTTTCCTCAAGTGCTTTTATGACTTCCCTGCTTGACGATGATAACAACTGTTTTCCGAAGGACTTGCACGCACCAGGCAGCAGGCCACACCCACTACGTGTACTAACTCACTTGAGCCTCACAACACTCCTTCCATTTCATCCCGACCTTATGAAACCGGGGCATGAAGTGGTTAACTACCTGCCCAAGGTCACATGGCTAGTGAGTCGCTGAGAGGTGGGGGACAAACTCAGGCTGCCTAATTCCCATCTACACTTACCTACAGTATCATTCTGTTTAGAATTACAATTTAAATATTTCGCCCATCTGAACTTATTTTGGTTTATGGATGGATGCACTACTTTGTACATATTGAATATTCTATTCTTATAATAAAGATTTCAAAGTATGCCACTATTACTTACGTGAATGTGTTTGTGGGTTCTACATTCAGTTCCCCTTCATTCCTATAGCAGATGTTAACTCTTTATATCATAAAGATATTATTAGCTTTTTGCCTTTCTTATTTGTTATAAATATTTGTCACATGTTTTTTTAATGGGGTCATAAAAATTCCTTCCAGTTTTCCTTTATTGCCTTTAGTAAGCATTCTCTTCTATTCCTAATTTTTCTAGGAGACGAAGTATTTGGCATATATTTAGTCCATTTGGAGTTCATTTGGTGCATCATTAAACACTCTAAATAAATATTTGAAGCCTGGATGCTTAAGAGATTTTTTAAAATGACAACGATGTAGCTTATTGTGATAAATATGGGACAGAGAAAAAAATAAAATTAACTAAATTAATCAAAATCCCATTATAGCTTTTTGCCAAGATGGTGCTGACAGAGAAGAAAGGAGTCCCTGCCGTCTGTGGCCAAAGCCTAAGCAAAGGCTCTGAAAACAGAGAAGGCAGTGCTGAGAGACGTCCACAACCAACCACAAAAAGAAGATCTCTGTCACCTACCTCCCAGGCCAAGACCCCGAGGCACCTGACCTCATCTATTTCTCACCTCTATCCCAGACCAAGCTTGAGGAATGCACCAAGTGCAGATGACTGTGGGGACCACACTCATCTCCAAAGAGAGCGGAAGGCCTCTCATAATGGAGAGGCAATTCCAACACAAACGCAGGAGAATCTTGGCAAAAAGAGAACGCATGTCCATCCTCTTCCCTAACACTAACCTTAAGGTCCTCAGCCAAATCTCATCACAATCTTGGCCCACTGCAGAGGGTTTAGCCCTCTTAATCCTGGAGGTCTTCGTAGCAGGAAGGGATAGAACTACCTTGGGTCCTGTTACAAAAACTTCCAGGAGGGCTTCAGGCCAGAAATGAAGCAATTTCCAACCTCCCTTGTTTGGCTAACTTTGCTCTCCACTTGGAGATCTCCAAGTAAGATGCTGTTTCCTGGACCAATAAACCTAACACTTGGCTTCCCCAAACCCCAGTTAGGAGAAGAAGATAGCCAGCTTAGCGGTTTCCTTTGTGTCCCTTCTCAATAACAAACAAATAAACAAAAAACCCCAAAACAATCTAAAGAGCTGTGGCAGTGTGATGCTAGGGAGGCAGATGGCTCAGTCAGTAAGCTGCTTGCTGGAGAAGCAGGAAGCCCTCAGTTCAAATTCACAGCCTCAGGCCATGTACCAGGAGTGCTGCTGTGACTGTAAATAATACTAGCACTAGGGAGGCGGAGACAGGAGGATCCCTGGGGTTTGCAAGCTACCTACCTACTCTCGCCAAGTAAAGGGTTCCAGTTCAGTGAGAGAAGCTGTCTCAAAAACCAAGATGAGAAGCCACTGAGGAAGACAACCAACATGGACCTCTGGCCTCTACAGGCACACAGGCACAAGTGTGTATGCAACCATGCGCAAACATACACATATGTACACACAGACAGACACACACACACACACACACACACACACACAGAGCTCTAGGTTAAAGAGGCCAGGTCTCAAGCCCTGGCTCCCCTGCTCTCCAAGGCCTGTCAGCTAGAACACATCAACTTTATTAGCTTACCCTGCTAGCCTAAGATTCCTCCGCAGTAGACTGGAGATAGCATCTATTTTCCAAAGCTGTAATTATACAAAGTGGATCTGTTTCCTCTCTCTTTTCTCTCAGGTAATACTCAATCATCATTTATTCTAAGACTTTAATTTGGTTGGCAATGTGCCCTCCTGCCCATCAATAGCACCTTTTCATGACTCCAAAGAAAATATCAAACAGAAATCTACACAAAGAATATCAATATACAGTTATCTATGATAGTTATGTGATACTTGGAAAGCAGCAGCGAACTGTGATGGCAGAAACCTGACGGGAATTACTTAGTTGGGGAAAGGGTGGTGGTGGCTCAGCTGACCAGAAGGGACATAAGAGGACTCTAATGACAAAAATGGGAGTCATGGTTATATTAGAATATATAACAGTCAAAAAGCATAAAGCTTAATAATCTGCATGTTTAATTACAAGTAACCTACACTTCAATTAAGAAAATATTACTAGAAACCACTCACACGAACTTTAATCTGAGGAGGAAATACTTCACACAAAGCTTCCCACAGACATCAGAGCACGTGTGATTCTAATGCTTCAGTTCCCACTAACTACATACACTTCCCAGGCCTCACCGTAATGGTCACCACCTTATACTGTGTACTCTATAAAGATAATCTATGCTAAGTGGCTAGAATATATTAAGCACTCAATATGTGATTAATTCCCCAAACAAATTAGATTTTACTATGTAAAACTAAAATTCCTTTTCCAAATGATTGCAAACTATAGTAGTTTGAATGAAAAACCTTCCCCATAGGCTCATAGGGCGTGGCGCTATTGTGGTCTTCTTGGAGCAGGTGTGGCCTTGTTGGAGGAAGTGAGTCACTGGGGGCAGGCATTGAGGTTTCAGAAGCCCAAGTCAGTCCCAGTGTCTCTCTCTTCCTGTTGTCTGTGGATCTGGATGCAGAACTGTCAGCCACCTCCGCAGCACCACGCCTGCCTGCCATGATGATAACGAACTAAACCTCTGAACTGCAAACCAGCCCCAATTAAATGCTTTCCTTTAGCTAGGCATGGTGGCACACGTCTTTAATCCCCAGCACTCAGGAGGCAGAAACATGTGGATCTCCGTGAGTTCGAGGCCAGCCTGGTCTACAGAGTGAGTTACAGGACAGTTACACAGAGAAACCCTGACTTGAACCAGAGACCCTCCCCACAAAAGATTTTTCCCTTATAAGGGTTGCACAGTCCTAGCGTCTCCTTCCAGCATAGAAACCCTAAGACACCAACTCATCAAAAATAAGTCCAAAATTAAGAAACCAGGAAGAAATAACAGGTCATTTAGAATTTGTCCAAGGAAAGAAGCATCCACACAAGGATTTGCTCACCCACTTGTAGAAACTTGGAAAATGAACAGGGACTAATCATAAAAACAAAAATCAGATTTAATGACTGATAAGGAAGAGCAAGAATGTAAGTGCAGACGTTAGAAAAACCATGCTAGGTGGTGCTGATACAGAACACTATGGCTGAGTTTTACCAATCTTCACTCTCAACTAAGGCTGAAGAAACAACAACAAAGGTATACAGGTAAGAGGCTCGCTCACTGACTCCCTTTACAAATACTAGAAGAAGAAAAAATACAGGATAATTTACATCTACTTTACACCATTGTCTGTATTATAATAAATACAAATTTATACATTTTTATATATTCACTGTGGGGAAAAAACTAAATCACATAATCTATACCTATAAAAAAAGAATGAGGGTTAGAACTTTAGTACAGTACACAGGAAGGAAAAGATAAAAGTATTTCAAAGCAAGTTAAAATAGAATGGGGTCAATAGTGTCAAACCAAAGAATATCAAGAGATTTTTCTGAAAGACAACTGCTACCAAATACATCGAGTCAAATTAAGTTTTACCCAAGATAAACCATCCCAGGCCATCTACCAAGTATCGCGGTGGACACGGACCGACTGCTGAAATGTGTGCCACAGACAATACACTCCAAAGCTGCATACGCCAGAGCTCACTGCCAGTAACCAGGACTAGAAAGTGATCCTGCCATGGCTGCAGAAGCTAACCAGTGCCATCAGAATTCTACGACATTTCTCTGGAGAGCCACTTACAGGGCTTCCCCAAGAAACAAACAGACACATGGTCTTCCCATGTTATTTCTACAACTGAATGTCTGAGGGTTCTCTACGGTGCTAATGAAGGTCAGCTGACCTAAGTCACTGGTTACCTAGAAATGACACTTTCGGTACTATTTCCTCAGTAAGTCCAAATGTGCACATCAGGCTAACAGCTCTAACATGACACCGTGAGAACCATGATGCTGCTCAGCGTGCTTCACAGACATTTCACAGAACAATGCTAGATCTCAGCGCACACAGCAGGACTGCAGGAGGACAGTCTCAATGCTAGATCTCGGTGCACACAGCAGGACTGCAGGAGGACAGTCTCAATGCTAGATCTCGGTGCACACAGCAGGACTGCAGGAGGACAGTCTTGAGAATCCAAAGTCACCCTGGACTCCTGCAAAATACACTCAACTTCTAATGAAACTAATTACAAAGTTATTTAAATATTCATGCTTTGGGTCTGGAAAGATAGCTCAGTGGTTAAGAGCACTGGTTGCTCTTCCAGAGATCCTAGGTTCAATTCCAAGCACCCACACGGCAGCTTACAACTGTCTGTAACCCCAGTCCCAGGGGATCCAATGTCCTCTTCTGGCTTCCATGGGTACTGCATGCATGTGGTGTACGTACATGTAGGCGAAACACTCATATACATTAAAATAAATGTTTGTGCTAAGATAAAGTAACTGTGTATCAACACTCTGATTTGAGAATAATGGAATAATGAGGGGAAAATAAAAATAGAAAATGTTAACTGTCCATGAATGTAAATAAATTCTAATAATTTTATCTCGTAAACAAGCAAATTTTCACAAAAGTTCCCATAAGACAATGTGCTAAGACACACATAGAATTACAAAATTGTAAATGGAAACCAGCACGATTTACTGTGGTTGAAAACACAGTTTTAGAAGAACCTGAGCAGTGGTACATGCCTCTAATCCCAGCACTCAGTAAGCAGAGGTAGGTAGTTCAAGGCTGGCCCTGTCTACACAGCAAGTTCCAGGACAGCCAGGGTATGTAGAGAGACCCTGCCCCCACCTCTACCTCCAACAAAAGGAAAACAGAAAAAGAAAAGAGTGTATATCACTAGAGGAGTGAGGAGCTATAACCAGTTTGAAACGTTCAGTTGGGACAACAGCTAAGGCTGGAACTGTGGCCCAGTGCTGGAGCGCTTGCCTGGCAGGTGCCCAGCCCTGGCCCCGTCCTCAGCAGCCCAGGATGGGAGGTGAAGCACGGCAGGCAATTTGTGCTGGGAAAGTTATGCTTAAGATTTTTTTCTTTTTCTGAAAAATGTTTAAATATATCCCTTAAATGTGTTTCTTGGGTCCTTTTACTGTTACTTTTATTTATTACTGTGCTTTTATTTGTTAGCCAAGTAAACAACTCGGAGTTTTATCTTTAGAATCAAATAATTACTCTCAGAGTGTTTCTGTTGGAACGGAGCAGCACGATCCCTTTCCTCTAGCTCATCCGCTCACAGACAAACATGGCAGCAGCATCGTAACAACTTGCTTCATCCTGAGGGATGGGGAGGCTCAGGAGCTGGTGCCCAGTTAGAAAAGGAAATTCAAACATTCACCAATCCCAATTCAGCTGCTATACTTGCAAAAGACAGGAATCATCCAGACAGATCCTGTTTCCTTCGAAAAAATTGTTCCACATCTTCTTGCCTTTTCTGAAATACTTGTCTCTCAGTTTTACCATAATTGATATACCAAAGTCAATGAAAATCAGCATTACCTTGGTGACTTCACAACTCTTTTTTTTTTTAAAAAAAAAAAAATTCCTTTTCAAAATAATCTTTAGATGGCCTTTTTATTTTAGCCATCGGTTCCTTTAGGATACGGAAGGTGACAGGGAATGGAGACATACATACATATACATTCCAGGTCAGATAAAGCCTCTGATAGCACAAACCAACCCCTCACAGCTGCACTGAGAATTAAATGAGCTGATATGTGCTAAGTACCAGAATAGGATCCAACACACAGCAAGCTCTTGGTAAATATAGTTATCACTTTACCATGTCTCATCTGACTAGTCCTCTGTGTTCCTTAGAATGCAGGAAAGAATGGCAAAAAGAAAAAAAAAACACGACCTCCCCTCCCTTTTTGTTCTTACACACCATGGACCACACAAGTCTTGTGCCTACTCTCTTACAGGAGAAGGTTCTAAATTGAACCACTTAGATTCTCTTTATAGCACTAGCCCCTTGGTGTCAAGCATGAAAAAATAATCAGGACTGTTTCTGGATCCTCAAAGCCAGTGAGCCAATGGTACTAGTCCTTGGTGAATATGCAGATTACCGAGGGCTAAGTGACTGACTTAGAAGGCAACCCATTCGCACCAGAAAGTGAATGAAAGACAAATGAGAGGCAAGTGAGAGCAGAAAAATGGTATCATACTGACTTACCACGGTCACTTAGGGGCTTGGCCAAGAGGCCAGTGTGACTGACGAGCAGAATGCCACTGGAGACTGTCCACGTAAGTCTTAACAGGAAGTAGGGGAGTGTCTCATTTCCTTATGCACTGGCACATAAGTCTATCCAATTTAACCCCAGAGAACTCCACACCAAGATCTTCCACTGTGCCCTCCCCAACCTTCACCTCCCACCCCTGCTGCCACCTAATAGCCTATCAATTTTATCTCAGTTTTCTGAGGGGCTGGGGAGACAGCTCATCAAATAAGTGCTTGAGGACATGAGTCCAATCTCCAGACACAACAGCACACACACCTGCAAATCCAGACACAACAGTACACGCCTGCGAATCCAGACAACAGCACACCTGCAAATCCAGACACAACAGAATAAACCTGCAAATCCAGACACAATAGAATAAACCTGCAAATCCAGACACAATGGCACATGCCTGCAAATCCAGACACAACAGCACACACATGCAAATCCAGACACAACAGCACACGCCTGCAAATCCAGACACAACAGTGCATGCCTGCAAATCCAGACACAACAGTGCATGCCTGCAAATCCAGACACAACAGCACACACCTGCAAATCCAGACACAACAGCACACGCCTGTAAATCCAGGGCTCCATAGGCAGAAAGAAAGAGGATCCCAAGGGCATTAGCCAGTTGGTCTAAGTCACATCTGTAAGCTCCGGTTCAGTGAAAGACTCTGCCTCAAGAAATAAACGGTCTTTACAGATACACAAACACAACAAGGTCCCTTTGTGCCCTGACTGTATCAGCTGATGGAAGAAAACGGCTTAAGGAAGTAAGATCTGTGCAGGTTCACATGGCAAAGGACTGCAGTTCACCAAAGGACAGTGGGGAGGCATGGCACTCATGGAGGAACAAATGTGTGGCCAAGTCACATCACATGGCACTGACCAGGAGGTAGAGAGAGCAGACTGGAACCAGGGGCTGATGTAACCTTTCAAGACCTAGCCTTTAGAGCCCATTCCCACCAGCCTGTCTTCACCTCCTTCAAGATAGTGTTGCCAGCTGTACACAGTGTTGAAAACATAGGCCTCCAGGAGACACACATCTCCTACTCAAACTGTGACAGGGACAGGGAAGCACAGAGGACCTCAGTGTGCAGTAACATCAAATGAGCAGCGCCGTGGCTCATGTCTTACACATGTGCAAGAAAATTAATCCCAAGTGTAAAAAGGAAATAATGCCACTTCAAGTGACTTACACTTGCCCTGAGGTTTTAAAAACAAGTTTCTAAAATCTTTCTTAATCAAGAAAGACCTTAAAACCAGTTGAAATACAAAATCTAAGTACAGGAGAGTGGGCTGTGACACACTGAGATCTGTCTCGAGCATCATCTGTGCCCTGCCCCAAGAGGCAAAGTGTGCAGGGGACAGAACTAGGCAGTGCCCACTACTGAGCCGTACTCTCAGCCTAGCCTGCACTTAAACTAAAGTCTGGACTCTAAAATGCAATCCCTTCTTCCCACAGTGGACAATACTTACAATGAAAGACAGAGGAGGAAAAAGGAGGAGAAAGACCGACTGAAAGTTAGAATCTCTCCTCCGTGTGCATAGTTCTACTTGAAGTTATAGATTTTCTCAGTGAATTACATGGAACCAAAGCCTTAAAGTCACCTTGGCCAATTACATAGGTATGCTTTCAAAACATGTACATGAGCCAAACACAGAGGAGTTAAGATAGGATTGTGATAAGCTGTGTTTAGAACTGGGGTATTTATGCCATGAGATTTGCAAGGTATTATCACATATTAGATTTTACTTCTGCGTTTGTGTTGTATGGTTTTTATAAATTAAATTTCATCTTTTTAAATAGCATATGTTGACTGCTACAAGAGCAAAAGAATAAAGTGCTGTTTTCTAGCCCTCTGACACCAGAACCCATAAACTCCTGAGTATTGTCTCTTTGTACACTGCCTTATATTATAATTCAATCCAAAAAGTCTTGCTTATTTCATGCTACTATGCAGAAAACACAATGGCTGCAAATCTCAATACTCTCTCCAAGAATAACTTCATATAAACAGAAAGACTATATCTTCAGTGTTGTAAACAAAATACCACCCATTCTTTCTACGTTGTCCAAGCCTTGGATGCACGCTGTAAGTGCTGCATGAATGTATACAGAATTTGCTCCCACTATTACAAACCACAGAAGGCAGCATTACCCAAAGAATAAGTAATGCAAAGAGCGTCTTTGTCTCTGCACACTGACAGTATGTGTGTAAGCCACGAGTCAGCCTTCCAGACATGAGCTGCAGCAACACTGTGTGTGACTGCACAATGCACTTAACATCGAAATGCCAGGAACTGTAAGTAACCAGAATGGATGACTGAAGAACAGAAATGCGGTTTACATACATTACATGTGTTTAATACTAAAAAAAAACAACTTATATCACAGAATAGAGAAACAGTAAAACCAAGCTGGAATAACAAAATGTGAACCTCCTACCTGAACATCTTTGTATTTGTCTCGTAGGTCCAAGAGCCGGTGATAAGCTTTAATGGCTTCTGCAAACTCCCCAACGTCTGTGCTAGTGAGAATATAGTTTTCCCAGATTTGCCAGTGTTCATAGTTACATTTGAGAGCTTCTTGTAAAGTTCTAAAAGCTTTGACTCTGTGGAGGTCAGATTTTAAAGAAAGGAACAATGAATTCTTTCCAATTGAGACAAATCCTGGCTACGTGCATAGAAACGTGAATGGGAATGCCACTCTTCAATCTCCTGTATCAATCCATCACTGGGAATCAGATGCCCAATAGCATATAATCACCAAGGTTCAATAACAACATGAGGCGCACAGAGTACTCTATGGATATATGTCTTCCCTAATTTAGTCACAGCAGATAGGGACATTAAAACAAGGCATCAATCTCAATTCTGCCCCAAGAACAGGCTGATTCAAGTACCAGACTCCAATCTAGAGGGACCTACCCAGTGCAGCTGTAATCCTGCAAGACAGAAGGGGAACAGAACAGTGGGCAGGACAGCCATGAGGAAAAAAAAAAGCTCCTGACACTCTAAATAGATCTACAAAACAAAATCATATAACCTGGCGGGGGGGGGGGGTCTACGCAAGATAGGGCAGTCTACAAAATTACCTAACAGGATATAAACTTACTAAAATTAAGGTTAATTTTTTTAAAAGATAATTATTTTTGTTGTTATGATTTTATGTGTATGGGTGTTCTGACTGTATGTATGTCTGCATACCATAAATATGCCTGATGCCTTGGGAGGCCGAAAGAGAACCAGTCTCCTAGAACTAGAGCTACAGATGGCTGTGAGCTACCATGTGGATGCTAGGGATTGAATCTATCTAGGTCCTCTGAAAGAGCAGCCAGTGTGCGCTGAACCGCTGAGTCATCACAGGTACGAGGAGTGTTACGAAGGCAGAGGTGGGGTGTGTGCAGAAGGGCACGAGTGACATAAAGACATAGAAGATGACGGGGGGGAGGCAGGAGCAGAGGGAGAAACAACAAGAACAAATTTTACTTGAAAAGTTGCATAATGAAACCTTATTCTTTATATGCTGAAACAATCTATGAAGCCTTTGAATGTATTTTTTCAAAAAATTACAGATGAGGCAGTGATTTACACTGAAAAAGAACAGAAGACAATAAAACAAAACTAGGAAATGCGAACAAAATCAACTAGCAATTTCGGAGTTGAAAGAAAGATTAAAATAAATAAAGCTTAATATGTATCTAAAATAAGACTGTATATAATTCAAGAGAAAATCGGTGAACTGGAAAAGACTAGTGAGGCGCTTCCCAAAATTCAATTAAAACATAAATGAAGAGTGAGGAGACAAGAAAAAAGGGTAAGACTTAGATCTGAATCTGGTGGAGATTCCAGAGTGAAGGAATGCGAGCAGATGGCAGGATGCTATGGATCAGACAGTGGCTGATCCTTTTTCAGAACCAAGCACAGATCCAAATTCTTTGATCAAAAAAGCATATTGCAGGGCTGGAGAGATGGCTCAGAGGTTAAGAGCATTGCCTGCTCTTCCAAAGGTCCTGAGTTCAATTCCCAGCAACCACATGGTGGCTCACAACCATCTGTAATGGGGTCTGGTGCCCTCTTCTGGCCTGCAGAAGAGTATTGTATACATAATAAATAAATAAATATTCTTTTAAAAAAAAAAGCATATTGCATATTCTAAGCCACATGAAGATGCCCTAATATTTACAAAAGAACAACAAGATTCAGCAACAAGATGGCAGAAAACAATAAGATATGTAATACTTCTAACATGCTGAGTAAAATTAACAGCTAACCTAAAGTTTTATAACCAGCTAAACTTGCCACTTGAAAGGAAATGCAAAATCAAGCATATTTAAATATACAAAGATCAAGGTACTATTGACTGATCCTAAATAAAAGATCTACTAAAGGATCCTTTCTTGCAAAAATAAAAAGGGGGGGGATTTCAAAAAGAAATAGTTTTTCAAAAATCAAGCAAATTGTTTCTATGGCCGGCCCCTTGCCCCCTTTCTTTACCTTACCCTTACCACTGTCCCCCATGTGATAGCAACTATTTTCAAAATTGGTGGGTTGAGACTCCTCAGGTCTCCCACAACAAAGAGCTGGGCATTGAGTCATCTTTCTGGAGAGCAAGTCAACAGGCAACCATCAATGCCACAAGGATATGTGTATGCCCCAATCACAGGTTCCTGAACCCAAGACTTTAAATGAGGGGTGGGAGTGAAGAGCTGGCTTTGTCTATACAGCACTCATCATCTTGCAAGCACAAGAATCTGGGTTTGACACCAAAACCCATATAAAAACAACAGGTCTGGATATGCCCACTTGTAATCTCAGCTGGGGTGGTGGGGTTCAGAGGATCCGTGGAACTCACTAGCCAGTCAGTTTAGCCTATTTTGTGAGCTCTGGGCCAATGAGGGACTCTGTTTCAAAAGTAGCTGGCTGTTTCTGAAGAAAATTGTCATTCATCCTCTACATGCATGTGTACACACAAAACACAGAATGCACTGTTTGGGTTTCTTTCCTGGTAAGTATAGCTTTTCTATAAGAAGCTTCATCCTGGGAGTCACTTATCCAGCACACTATGTTGAAGATGCTGTAACATTAAGTTATACACAAAATGGGAAATGGTCCCAAAGACCTGATACCTGGGGAAATCAGATGGAAAAAAGTGAAAAGGTCACAACAGAATAGATGAGGTCATTTTAGAGCATAAATATTGTTTTGAGGGAAACAATTTCATGAATCAAATATCATGTCGAGAGCAGTGGTTCTCAACCTATGGGACATAACCCCTTTGGGGTAGAATGCCCCTTTCACAGGGGTCACCTAAAACCATCAGAAAACACAGATATTTATATTTCAATTCATAACGGTAGCGATTTTATGGGTGGGGATCAGCACAGCATAAGGAACTGTAAAGGGTCGCAGCATTAGGAAGGCTGAAAAACACTGCTCTAGAGTGAGAGCAAAGAAATGAAAGAAGACAATTCAGGCAAGAATAAGGGGTGATGAACCTTGGGTTGTTGGGGGAGACTGCGTGTTCGTTTCCTAGATGCCCAGACTCCCGAAATAATCACACAGAAATCTGTGTTAATTGTAATACTGTTTGGCCAATAGCTTAAGCATATTTCTCTTATAACTTTAACCCATTTCTATTAATCTGTGTAAGCCACGTGGCTGTGGCTTACGGGCAAGGTTCCAGTGGGCTCCCAGAGAGGCATCTGTCTCCTGCAGGCGGCTACATGGCTTCTCTCTGACTCTGCCCACTCTCTCTATCCTCTATCTGCTTGGAACTCCCGCCTTGCCCTATTTTGCTAAGCCACTGGCTGAAACAGCTTTATTCATTAACCAAGAAAAGCAACACATAGACAGAAGGACTTCCCACACCACTGGGTCTAGCATCCCTACTTTTACACAAAATCTATTCACAGGACAGCAGAATAAAAATACTAAGAAGTCAAACAACACTTAAGAACTGTCTAAATATTTGAGAACTGTCTACAAAGAATGATAAAAGACATGGACTATGAAGAGACTCAAGTGGGCTGGAGAAAAGACTCAGCAATTAAGAACACTTACTGCTTTTGAAGAGGACCTGGGTTCTCTTCCCAGCATCACAAGGCAGAACTCCAGTTCCAGGGGTTCCAATACCCTCTTCTGGCCTTTTGGGTACCAGGCATGCAGATGGTACACATACATACATATAAACAAAGACTCATACATACAGAGTAAAAATAAATGAATCTTTAAAAAAAATGAGCCTCTACATGTAAGATTATCAAGGCTCTTAGAAAACACTAATAACATCCTAGATACACCCAAGATACCCATTGCCCTAGAGCAACAGGTATCCAGTAAGCATTAATGTAGTCTATTTCAATCAAGAACACAGTATTATTTTTAAGAGGTTGGAAGAACAAACTGATCTCTAGTTATGCAGACTGGTAGCCAAGAGCAGAGGAGGCATTTGATGATTTCAATGTAAAATCGCCTTGATATCTTCAGAAATATCTGGTGACTCCATAACAGATACCAAGCCTGACAATAGGGCTTAAGTAAAAATGGAAACATCCCCTTTCGTTGCTGCATTAAAGCTCTGGCAGTAGCAGCTCCTGTCTCTTCCATTTCCTCCACTTTTCACAGCCAGTCAACAGCACCTGGGCGGTGGTGCTTGGCACCTGCCCTTTCTTTACCCACTCCAGTCACCTCAGTTCTCCAGTTCCCAGGTCCCTCTCTGCTCTGTCTCATACATTGCCTCCTGATACACAGTCCCCAAGGTTTCTCTCTGTTGGTTTCCCACCAAAATCTCAGGCTATCCCCAACAGTATAGTCTCAACATGCTCGTCAGGGTTAGAAGACAGTGAGTTGAGTGTGACCCCTTTTCCATCCTTCTCCTACACTAGAGATCTTACCCTACAGCTGGGCTACTTTCCTTCCACCTCCTAAAGTAATTCACTCGATTATGCCACTCTACATTTGGTCACATGGCTTTTTTTGCCGAAAAGGTGTCCTCTATCCTTTCCACATGTCCTTTAAATCTGTCTTCAGCACAAGACAAGCATCTGTGAGTCAGGCTCCCAGACCGTCTCCTCTGAGCTCCTGCCAGGACTACATACGCTCCTGACCGCAGCGGGCGAGCAGGGCACCTACTCCATCACAGCTCCCTCGCACTCACGCTTGGTGTTCACCACGTATGGCTTGTGTCACTAATCAGCTTTTAAAATAATACCGCAGACTGATTTATTTCTTAAATCTACATCTCCAGAAGAATTGGGTCAAATTTATATTTTATAAAAATGTCTAAGCCAAGCAATTAATAAGAAAACTACCAACTGAGTTGACCAACTATAGGTCTGTTTGGTTTTATCATGTAATGAAATTTAGGCTGAAAAATTGGTGGCAAATAACAATTTTAAGAGATATTTCTTTATTATGCATAATGCATACTTACTATACATTAAATGTTTTCAAGAAATAACTATACAAATAGAATTCAAAGGTTCACTAAGTTATTGTAACTTACATGCAAGCACAGGAAAAAAGAGAAACAAAGAGCTAGACACAGATTTTAAATATTCAGTTAGAGGAAATCTTACTAATTTTAGGGGGAAACCAAGTTCTTCACATGGGAGTTGTGTACTTACTTTTGTTTTAATCGAATATAAGAAGTGGATAAATTGTTCCAAGCCTCAGCGTTCTGAAACAATGAATGATCCAGTTAGAGACTGTTCTTAGGTAAGACACTTGCCAAAACCAAAATACAACCCATTTTTCTAGTTTGATATGTACTCCTAAGAAACAAAAAAAAAATCACAATTTTCAATAATGTATTTGAAAGAAAAAAATGGCATAAAGTTAAACTTTATTTTTATGGCTTACAAAAGAAATTTAAAAACCCCAATCAACCAATGACATAGGTATCATAGCACTGACTCAGTTCAGTTAAATTTTTATTTTCAAGTTTTGACATATAAAATAGTTGGAAAATTTACAATATAATTTAACTAATATGTCTATTTTTATTATTATTCAAGTAAAATCAAGGCTTACATAAATACTGATTCTAATAAGAATGTTATGAATTTTTCTTTTTTCTAATTTTTTTAATAAAATATAGCTTTTAACTGCCACACATAGGGTTTTAAAGTTAAATGGTACTGACTGCCCTGTCCAGATGTGGCAATGCTAGTACCTGGCTAGCCTTCTCACCATAAAACTCTACAGCGTAAACAAAATAAGCACTGTGTGGGGAACTGGAGACAGCAGCACAGGAGCGACCCTTCAGGGGGGGGGGGGGGGGGGAAGCACGATGGGGTCTCAGCAGGCAGTTCAGCCGCTGCCTGTGGCACACTCAGGTTCCCCACACAGACAGGCAGACACCGTCACAGCACAGCAAGCCTACTGAGATGAAGGAAGGAGACCAGACTACAGGGCTGAGAAGGCAAATGGGATCTGCAGCAAAATGCCATGGAAGAGAAGTAAAAGATCAAGTTCTAGAAAGTTCAGTAAGCATCCCAAGTCCTAGGATGGGCAATAACCTTTACTACACCACTAGACTTTCTGTGGCATGACAAAAACCAAACCAACTAATGTCAAAATGCTTCAGGCCAGAGGTCACACGGTGCCAGGAATTTAAAGTTCTGAGCAGGCAGGAAGAGAGTTCTTACTGTCTAACATGACACTCAACTCAGTCCAAGAAAGCTTATCTCCCAACAGGACGATTATAACTTAGAAAACAACAGTTCCAAACTTATTCTAACAAAGCTTAATTCAAGATAACCCATAAGTAAATTAACTGAATGTGAAAATAAAATTCAGTCTTCCAGAAGAAAAATACGGAAACGCAGAGACTTAACAACCACATACAGTGTATAGGGCACAACAATAAAAGGGGTCAGAGCCAAGCATGGGGGCAAATCCCAGTGCTCAGGAGGTAGAGGCTGGGGATAGGAGGCTTGAGGCCAGCCTGGAGACAAGAGGTGGGCTCTGGGGCAATGGCAATTTGTATCCCACTTTTCCAGCCTATCCACACTGTTCATTTGAGAGTTGCATGCAGTCTTGAAGTTACACTGCATGTAAAGGATGAAAGAGAAAAGAAGGCAGATGATATTTGGCTACTATTTCAAGTATACAATTTGCTACGCATTTGAGATGAAAGATGAACTCTGAAAATCAGGCACAAATGCCTATTCTTAATACAATCTTCCTTGTTTTCGTCAGACCCGAGTTATTAGCAATTTAGACATTTATAAACGGTAACTGCAGGGGCTGCAAAGGTGGAGCCATGGGCGAATGCTCTTTGCACATGCAAGAGGGCCTGAGTTCAGAAGCCCAGATGCTTGTGAAAAGCCCAGGGTGGTGAGACAGAAATAGGGCGAGACGTCTCTAGAGCTGGTGGCCAGCCAGCCTCGTCAGTCAGTGAGCTCCAGGCTCAGTGAGAGACCCTGCCTCAAAAAAGAAAGTGAAAATAAAAGAAACACCTGATGCCAATTTATGAGCTCTGCATATTCACACACAGGTACATACACATTCATATATGTAATGCCCCCCACACACAGAGTGGGAGAGAAAGGGTGATCAACCAAACTATAGTAGGTTATGTGTACACTGCAAAGACCAAATGCGAGATTGAGAAAGCTGGGGAGCAGAGGCCCTGGTGGACAGCATCAAACGTCTGAAACATGATGTGCCATCATAAGTTTTAATTGTGTTCATAATTTCCATGGAAGATTGTGTGGAAAATTGACAGCAATACTCTAAAGAATGAAATAAGATGCACAAGGGCTGGGATTTGATTCCTAATGCAATAAGACTGTGGCTAATAACACGCTTCTGCCACAGAGTATTCAATCACGTGTTTGAGGGATGGGAGAAGAAAAAGAAGGTAGAAAAGATAGGGAAAGAATAGGAAGCAGGGGGCTAGCAGGATGCTTCAGTGAGTCAAGGTGCTCAGTGCCAAGCCTAACAACTTAGGTTTGATCACTGGGACCTACAAGGTAGAAGAAAATCAACTCCACAGGTCTCCTCTGGCCTCCATATGCATGCATATCATGCACATTCTCCCCCAACACACAGGGAGAGAGAGGGAGGGAGGGAGGGAGGGAGGGAGGGAGGGAGGGAGGGAGGGAGGGGCAAGCTAGTTGGCAGTCTTAGAAAAAGGAGGAAAGAAAGCAGGTATTAGGTTTTCCACACCCATGGTGGTAATACCACAGTGCAGATCAAATGAAACCCATATCAACACCTCAGATACCGTTTATACGTTTCATTTATTATTTCATTTACTTAGTGTCTGCAGAAGTTGATGTTAAAATTTGACATGAAAATTTAAGGAACCCTGAATAACCAAAACAATCATGACAAAGAATATATATAATTGATTTTTGACCAGAATGACAAGAATATTCAGTGGGGACAAAATAGTCTTTTAAACAAGTGACTGATATTACTGGACATCCACAGGTAAAAGAAAGAAATGGAACCCTTCCTTACTCCGTACACAAAACTTCTTAAAAAGGTAAGGAGAGCACTGGAAATGTAGCTCAGTGGTAGAGCAGCGAATTCAAGCTCCAATAATGAAAGAAAAAAAATAAAGGATGAGGGGTTTCAGTCATCAGGGCCTTGCTCTGGCAATGAACTAGAAACAGAGGGGAAAGGACAGATGAGTTAGATGCCATCACTGGACTAGACAGGATCTTGAATTCAAGGTCAGCCAGCTTGAGCTGCACAGTGAGATCCAGGTCAGCACACACAATAACAAGAACTGGTCTCCAAAACTCCAGACTAAACAAACACAAAACATTTGAAGCTTCTAAGCCAACAAGATGGCTCTGTGGGTAAAAGTGCTTGCTGCATATAGGCCTGAGGTTCGGAACTGGATCCCCAGAACTCATGGAAAGAGAGAAGCAACTCCAGAGATTGTCCTCTGATCTTCACAAATGCCACACATGCACCATGCCCATACACATACAACACACACAAACACACAATAAAAATAAGGGCCGGAGAGAACCTCAGCAGGTAAAGGCATCTGACATCATGCCTGACAACCTCAGTTCCATTCCTGGACCCACATGGTGGAAGCAGGGGAATCTGGGACCCTCCTCTGACCTCCATGGACACTAGGCTTGCATGTGACGCCCACACATATGTGCAGGCAAAACACCCACACACATAAAATTTAAAATATTTGTAATTTTTTGCTTTAAATGGCACCATTAAGAAAGAGAAAGGGGCTGGAGGGATAGTCCTACAGTTAAGAGCCCTTATTGTTCTTGTAGAGGACCTAGATTTGATTCCTAGCACCCACACAGTGGCTCACACCACCTGTAACCCCAGACCAGGGGATCTGATGCCCTCTTCTGACCTCTTCTACATGCAAGCACCAGGTATACACATGGCACATGTACATACATACAGGCAAAGTATTTATATACACAAAATAATTTTTTTTAAAAAGTAAAAACACAAAGAATAGGATGGTGTTATCTACAATTCATAATGGCCTTATAATTAGAATACATAAAGAATTCTTACACCTCAACAATCAAAAACAAATTTTTAAGTGGACAAAGGATGTGAATAAACATTTCCCCATAGAAGACAATCAATCAGTAAATAAGCAAATACAAGGATATTTAACATAATTAGCCAGCCATCAAAGAAGCACAAACTGAAGTCAGGAGCTAGGACAAGCTACAACAAAAGGAGAAAGTAGCAGGTGTTGGCAAGGATGTTGAGAAACTTGGAATATAAAAAGGCCGTCTGGAAGTCTCCCACTTTATCCTCTAGGAAAGCACAAGTCCACCAGAAACTGGTAACCAAATGCTAATGGCAGAAGGATTCAGGAGGGCATCAAAGCAGAAAAGATCCAAATGCCATCGACTGATAAGTGGATACTGTGCTCTGCCCAAACAATGGAACATCACCTGTCAGGAAAAAGTTAATGGAGCGCTGATGTAGAATACAACACAGACGGCTGTAAAACACTGAGGTGAGTGGAAGAAGCCAGCCACTAAGTCCGCTTCTCTGAAACACCGGGACTGAAAATCTATAGAGACAGTGACTGTCTAGTACTGGAGAAGAGAAGATGGCGAGGAGGGAGGAATGGGGAGTGAGTCCTGATAGCAGCCAGGCTTCCTTTGGGGGAGGAGCTTTAAAAATGTACTAACTTTGTAACTCTAAATATACTGAAAAAAAATTAAAATCCTTAATTATTATTTTAAATAGCAACACCGTATGTGAGCTATCATTTCCACAAAGTTGTTGAACAGAAAGGGAGAGACGCCACATCATAACAATTGCCTTCTAGTGATGTAATTAGCATAGGAAGCATGCTCATAAATGATAAAAGACACAGGACACTGTGCCGTACTAGTCAGGCCAATCAAGCTTTAACTATGATATGATTCCCCAGGAAGTATTTTGACTGATAAACCATATCCCTTGAGTGTGCCCTTCCATCAGATCTATACTTCTACCACAAAAGCAGCTGGTACTCCGAGCTCGGCAGCACATTCAGATAACAGAAACGAACACAAAGGCACCGAAACAAACGAAGGCCGAACAAACTTACATCAGGCTCCAGGGTCACGCACCGCTGAAATGCCTTCGCTGAGCCCACGTAATCTTCCAAGGCCAAGTAGGCACAGCCTAGAGAAAACCAGACCCCAAGCTGCAAAGATACAAAAGTCAAAGGTAATCAGACACATAAACATATTTAGAGGATACAATCTGAACATATTTAAGATACTATCAAAGAACACACTCCTATACAGAATTCAGAACTACATTTTAATTGCCTTGTATTGAGTTTAAATGTAGGAAACCCAGTGAAATCAAAATTTACCACGAATTTCAAAGCTAATATAATAATGAAAGCATGTACAGTATTAATATTATTCACAACTGATCAAGGCACCACAAACACAAGGACAGAGTTCTGCTCTCATCCTCCATTCCCTCAGATAACCTCCCTGGCAGGTTTCTGTGTAGGCACATCTGCCAAAAAAACTTGGAAGAGATAGGGTAAGAATCAGGCTGAGATTTGGAAAACAGGTAATTACAGAAGCATTCTATTCAATGCAGAGTTTCCTTAAAATTCAATAGAACCTGTCAGAAGGAGCTGTAGGTGGTAAAAATTCAATGGCATTAGTCAGAAATGTACTGATTATGAGCTGAGTTTGTTTTCCTCTCAGTCACAAAGCCAGTGGTGGATGGTCGCCTACTTTCCTACAGACTGAACACAAAGGCAGGAGAGCAGTGGGAAAGGAAATGAAATACTCAGCATCTGGCCCTGCCTTCCTGTGCCTTCAGAGGAGGAGCTACCTCCAAGTCCCTCTTCCCTAACCAGTCCCACAAAAACCTGGTCAGTAAGGAGGGCAGAGGCCTCTTTAAACAGATAAAGATTTTTAGCTGATAGTTAGAAAGCTTCCAAGGCAAATACCCTCAGGCAATTTAACACTTCACTCTGAATGCACAGAGTCTATAAATAACCAGCAAAGCCTTTCTGCAGAACAGACCTCGATGGAGGCTAGGTGAAGGCTACAGAGACAGGAGTGCGTCTGGGGGGAGGAGGAGCAAAGAGACTTGCTGGAAACCAGCTTGCTGCCCTGAACCATGGGACTTCAAGGTGAAACAGCTTACCACTTGGTTTTCACCTGGTTTTTCTATAAACAGAATGAAAAGAACCATTCAAGGCACCAAAACACATTCCCTGAACATGACACACTCTAAAAGGACCCCCAAACAAGTTCAAAGTTTTGAAACCTCCATGCTGTGCTTCATCAGTTCTCGGGTACAGCCTTGTTTTTAACATCTCTGAAACGAAGATATATCTGGGTTTTTATTTGTTTGCTTGACTTTGGTTCTGGTTAATTACACAGGTCCCATTCTGCAGCCCAAACTGATATCTAACTCAAGGATCCTCCTGCCCCAGCGCCTCAGGTGCCAGGGTCACTGGCACACATTAACACAGCCCGACTCCTCATGGATTTTACCAGCAGCCGTTTCGTTCTATACAAAGTGGTACTTAGAATGCAAGGGTCCCTTCCCAGACAGCAGGTTAGAGACAATGAACCCTAAATCACTTGGAATGAAGACTATCTCATTGCATTCTGGGACTAAGTTAGGAACATTGCAAACTGCCTTCAAGGGTCTCAAAATGTCTGGGCCTCAGCTGCCAAAAATACCAAATTCTCTTCCCCACATGTTGATATAAAAAAAAAGAGTCTGTATAAAATCAAGATACAAATGAAAAACCTTATTTTTCAATCCACCAGAAAAGATTAAGAAATACTGCAAATAACAGCACTTATGATATAGCTCTAACCCACACTGGTCTGATGAGGATTATTATTTACTTTTAAGTTTTAAAGACCAGTTAATGCCTTATACTCAGTATCTTAAATTTTTTAATGAAAATTTAGACAGATGACTTCATCTAATATAAAGTATTAATATGGTTCTTGTGTCCTTTACCTATGGTTATTTTTTTGAAGTTGTTTGAATAATTTGCATGGAGTGAAAGTCCCACGGTCAGTTACCTGCTAGCTGGCGTCTATCATCGCCAGGTAACCATGGAGGAGGGAGAGCCCTTTAGGCATCCTGTGAAGATCCCATTTTTAAACTACAGGGTCTCCCCGCTGCTTGTGGTTGACCTGCTGAACCATTTTGATTTTTTATTTCTTAACTGAGGGCTTTAGAATTTGAAAAATTGTGGACAATCCTTGGCACTTCTTTCACTTACCTTGAAGTTATTACTTAAACTAGCACTATCAGTAATGACCCGTGAGAGGTCTCAGCAAGCCATAGCACTGGCCCCACAAGCCTGCAGGCTGGCTAGCCTGACATGTTCAAAGGAACAGTGACAAGAGACCGTACCTCAACAAGATGAAGGGACAGACTTGAAGCTGCCTGCTGACCCACACATACATGCAGTGTTAGTCACACATGCATGTGCAAGCACACACACCAATCCAATACATATGCAATAAATCAAGAGACCTCAGAAACTTCTCACAGAAGTCCCCAAAGCACAGCTGAATCTTTAAGCTCCAAGATCACTATTATTTAGCCCAGAGCTGTTGCGTGGGTAGGTGAGTAGCTTCGTTACATGTCCTGGTGGCTACACTTTACAAGTTTATTTTAATAATATTTAATCCTATATACACAAGATGAGATTGCTTCAACGTGTTATTAAATATAGAAAATGCTTGAGATGTGTACCCAGGACTTGCAGCCTTGCCTCCAGCAGATGACCGGCCACTGTCTCTGCCCTTAGGAGTAAACTCAGGCCTGGCTAAGGGACCATGGCTCAGGAGGCAGGAAGGTGAGCTCACCTTAAACCATGCTAAGGAAACTGGCAGAGTAAGGAGCCCTTTGATGAGTCATGAAATTCCCTTCCTGCCTCCTGGCCCAATCCAGAGCCCCTGGAGGATCTGCAGAGGTGCCCACCTTTCTAAGTAGAAACATGCAGCCTTCTCTTTTTCTCTCTTGACTCTTTAGGGTGCTGGTCAGATCCTAAATATGCTTTTTCTAGAGCTTTAAGCTTCCTTATTCTTTCTCTAAACACCACCCCCACCCTACCATGCGGCTGCCTGTCACCATGTGTGTCCTGTGTGTCACCTCCATGCCAGCTTAACTCAAAGGACAAATTTTTTTCCTTCTCTCCCCCAGGCAGCTGCTAAGATTTACAGCTTGCACGCTCTGGAAGTTTTCTTTTGAATGCTAAAAACACTGTGCTCAATTTTCCATTTGAGTCTATTCTTAAATTATTTTACTAACGGGCTGAACATCAAGAGAGGACCCCAGTGTCCCCAGTACCTTAAGGTGACACTGGCAGTACCCCCAAATTTCTGGTAACCACAGTATGTATTATCTTTGCCTAGCCACATTCAACCCAGCCCTTCATATACTAGAACCACTCCTGTTCCCTCTCTCTAGTCAAATAATTTCACTTAACGAGCAGCTATTAAACATGACAGGCATTGACATTGTGAGCTTCCATCATACTTCATGTCTTCCTCACAAAACTCTGCTAGGCAATGTCACCCAATAAGGAAACGCTGAATGAGCAGGAGCTATGCAACCACATTAGTGCTACTGCAAAGTCCACATCCTTTCCACTTAGCCATACTGCCTCCTAATACTCCACCTCACCCACAATGACCCACCTGTCACCAGATAACATGTACTGGAACACCCAATGTGTAGGAGCCAATACAGAAACACAAAAGCAGACACTGCTTATTTTGGATAAAATGATGCCTGTATTTAAACGATTGTTTAAGTGTTTTAAATATATTTTTTAAAGAACGTGAACATGATCTGCTAGATTTTCCCGCCCAGAGCCACACAGGGTACAACAGACATGAGAAGATGGCTGATTCAGGGGTTCTGAGCACCTCTGCGGCTCCAGTTGTAATACCAAACCTCCGCTCACCCCTGGGTATTGAAGGAGGTGGTGGGGGTGACAGGCTAAAATTCCAAAGCTCTGGGACTCCCCAGAAGTGAAAGGGTTCAGAGGTCCACTGGCGCCATCTGGTGGTGGGAAAAACACACTGGCCATAAGAAGAGCCTTCAGAACCCGCGCGTGGGTTTGAAGAGCTACAAGAGGAATTCATTCAGTTGGAGGCCTTAGACATCAACTCAAAAGAAGCCAAGAGAAAAACATGACCTAAAGAGAAGGCAGTTTCAATAATCAAGGTTCACACTTTTCTAAGTCCCTTTGAGATCAACGGGTCTGCATCTGTGTCGCGTGTGCTAACGGTTAACAGAATCTAGCCCTAAAAGCACACCCATTTTCCATTCTCTGCCTTCTACTTCTCTAGCTCAGTCCCATGGCACAAATGCAAACCGGCTGTCAATGCAGGTCATCAAACAGGAAGCATCCTTGGCCAAAATCCAAGATCACCACTGTTTGATAGTGCCTTTTTCTATCCTAGATTCTCCCCACTGAGGGTGCACAAGCTCTCACCGGTCAGCATCACTGTCTCCTGAAGGGGCAGTTTCCTCCCTCGGTTTCCTTTTACTGCAGGCTACTTCTTTTAAGGCTGTTTCTCTTCTTGCTGTTTGGCTCTGTTACAGCTGTTCTGTTATTTGTGTATTCTTTCCAAAATACTTAACAGTACGTTTGAGTCACGTGCACCTGACACTCTCCTGGTAGGTTTATCTTCCTGTGGGGCTACAGATAACGGTTTAACAAACAAGCTGACTGGTCAACAGCTGAACAGGATAAAGTTGGGCAGGAAAGCCAAGCTGAGAATAATGGGATGAGGAAGGGCAAAATCAGGAGTCACCAGCCAGCCGCAGAGGGAGCAGGAAATGAACATGCCATGCTAATAAAGGTACCACCGCATAGCAAAGAGCAAATAAGGAATATGCGTTAACAAAGTATTAAGCTAGTTAATAATAATCCTGAGCTATTGGCCAAGAATTTATAATTAATATAAGCCTCTGTGTGGTAATTTGAGAGTGGCTGTGGGACAGGAAAACTCCACCTACAGACAGCTTTCTAGTCAATCAGGACTCCAACTCATGGAATAGTGCTGCCCACCTAAACTAACCTAACCTAATTTAGATAATCCCTCACAGATGTGCCCAGAGACTGGGCTCCTAGGTGAGTCTAGACCCTGTCAAGTTGACAATCCATACTAGACATCACGGTTCTGTTAATAGATTAGATGTAACTCCAGAGCTATGAGGGGCTGGCATTAAGAAGCAAGGTGGTGGCGGGTGGACTAAGAAGAGCAGCCCAGAAGTTGGATTTAAAGTAATGAATGTGGAGACTGAGAATGTAACTAGATGCAGGAGTCTGGACAAGAAAAGAAAACTTGGGGAACTATCAGCTGCAGACAATCGTTAAAGCTATGGAGTTATCTGAAGTCAAGGCAGTAGCTGCAGAGACAAAACCCAAGGACTAATTAAAGCCTTAGGCCCTCAGGAGTCAGCAAAGGAGATTGAGAAGGAATGGCCACTAAGGCAGGAGGAAACTGACCGTGCTGGCGTGTTACAAAAGACTGGGACTCTGAGATTGCACTTCACAGGTTTGAGGTTCCCGGCACTCAGCAATGAGGCTGCAGCAGGCTAAGATAGAGAATTCCTTTTCCCAGCTCATACAGAGTCTACGGGAGGTACCCTCGGCAGAGGCTACTACAACTGCTGGACTCAGCTCAGTTATCTAGAAAAGCAAATTTAAAGTACAATACTAAAGTTGGGCTTTACAACCTCTGAAAGAGTGATTTAAATTAGGGTACCAGAGTGCTACTGACATGATAGGCCAGCAAAAATTAGTATAGATAGCATAGCTATGCTGTGCATTATGGGTACCTTTTTCCCTGCAACTCTGGTATCTCTCCCTTTCAGAAACCAAATAGCACATACCTTCACTTCCCCATTATGAAAACCAAAATTACCAGAAATTACATAATCACATGCAGTTGGAATAGCTGAGTTGGTACAGCTGCCAACGCAAACCAACTCCAAAGTTATATACTAAGCATTTGGGGGGCCAAGTAATACCCGTTGACTTCAGTAGATTGACTGTATGTGAATGTATCCTATTCTTCTCCAGAATGCTACCTGCCACCAGGTTTGGAGGAGACTAACTGTATGCAGTATTCAGAGTGGGAAAGCAAGCAGTGAGCTCAACCTGTCAATATGCACACGCACATGCGCGCACACACACGAGTGCACACACACACACACACACACCTTAAACACCCCTTTTGTTTGAAAATACCATAATAAAACCTAATTTTTCTAAAGCTAATTTTAAAAAAGCATTATCTGGTTTTTGTTTTGTTTTCTGTTTGTTTTCGGTATAAAAGACTACCAGGTCTATCTTTTTGGCACACTCATTTTCATACCATTTCAGCACTATCCATAATAGGCAAGAGGTGGGAGCAATCTGAGTCTCCACCCAACGAGCAGGCAAACAGAAGGGATTCTCACATCTACTGTAGCACAGAGGAACCCTGAGGGCACTCCTGAAATAAACCAGTCATCAAAGACAAATACTGCAGTGGGAAGAGAGCTCAGAAGTTAAGAGCACTGACTGCTCTGGAGATGGCCAGGATTAGGGTCCCAGTACCCACAGGTTAGCTCACAAATGTCTGTTATCCCAGTTCTAGGGGATCCAACACTGGCTTCTGGCCTCTGAGGGCACTACAACATGTGATGTACTTATACATACGCAAGCCAAACACCCATACACATAAGAAAAAAGAGACAAATACTGAATGGCTCTGCTCTTATAAGTATGTAGAACAGTTAAATCCAGAAGAAGGGAAGCAAATGGTGGCTGCCGGATGTTGAAAGGAAGGGGAAATGGGCACTCGCCAATGGACTTCAGAATCCCAGCTTCACAAAATAAAAGTCTGTGGAGCCCCGTTGCCAATCTTAAACCAGGACTATCCCTAGCAGCAGCCCGTGAGCTGTGTGAACTCTAGGATGGCTATAGATGTGGCCTGACGCAAACATCATACACTTACTTAAAGCACTATGGGATTTTTTTTATGATGTGTTTGGAACGTGATTCCATGGTTCTTGAGTGTGAACTCTAACTCACCAGGCTGCACTGCAATATCACACGAAGTTAAGTATGCACACACACTTCCTCTTTGGGTGGATGACAACACTGGAGCCACACATACGGCTTAACTTGCCGACTGTATCCATGACACCGAGGAAACGGCTTTTAGTGCCATTCAAGGCACAGCTAAAGAAATGTATACGAAGTAGTAAAGTGGAGTGTTACGGTGATCCTCTTTGATCTGGCTCAAAGAGAATCAGCATATCTGGCTAATTGCTTGGGGTGTCCTGCAGATGGTAGGCAAAAATCAAGGTCTCAGAAAATTAATATTAGATGATACAATTACTGCCCCCAAACTCACATTCAATGAAGCATCACTGCACAGTATATCAAGAAAATGTATAGTCAAAAGCATTAAAAATGGGTAATAGCTGCCGGGTGGTGGCAGAATACAGAAAGGCAGAAGCAGGCAAATCTCTGAGTTCAAGGCTGCCTGGTCTACAGAGTGAGTCCCAAGACAGCCAGAGTCACACAGAGAAACCTTGTCTCAAATAAATAAATAAATAAACAAACAAAACAAACAAGCAGACAACGACAACACAAATGGGCAACAACATATAAACTGCTACCAAGATTGTGAATTTCATAAGGGACAAGAGATTAAATCATCAATTACAGGAATTCCTTAAAACTGCCCAGGCTCTTTTTAACAAAACAAAGAGGGGAAGGTCTAGGCAACATCACTACTTTTCAGGAATAAGATGACTAAATCAAAGTCAAATATCAAAAAGATTTCATGATTTTCAACTCACCATCATGTTGCTTGTAGTTATCAAAACAAAAGTTACCAGAACTTGACAACAAAACCCAGCTCATAGACTTGCCATTTTCCATTTAGCCACTCACTTAAATGAGTTAAGCATGTTTCTTTGCGGCAAAACCAATGTATCGAGCTGCAAGTATGGCAAGTTCAGATTAAGGCAGACAATTTTAGCATCCTGACACATGGGCTAAATACTATCCTGCGAACCAAATATGTAGCTTTGCTTCTCAATTTGACACAGAATTTAAACACAGATTTTGGGATTTCCATGAAAACAGTATCTTGGTATATTCAGGACTCCATTTTCAATTGGCATGAATCTATGTAACCTGCCAACTTACACATAAAGCTGCAACCTAACATTCATCTTAAAGAAAAAAAATGTGACCATGTGTTTTCCCGGCTCTTAAACACCATGAATTACTCATGTCATCGATGGCAACCTAGATTTGTGAGCAACTACTTTACAAACCGTTTTTAGATGTATTTATTTCATGTGCATGAGTGTTTTGCCTGCCTGTATGTAAGTGCACCATGCGTATGGCTGGTGCCTGAGGAGGTCAGAGGAAGGTATCGGGTCCCCTGGAACTGGAGTTACGGATGGCTGCTAGGAACCGAACCAGTTCTCAGCAAGAGCACTGTGTTCCTGATAGCTGAGCAACTGTTCTCACCAACGCACACTTAGAGTCCCATGAGAACCAAGCTGTCTGATGAGCACTTAGAGCTAACCAAGAACTGCAACTGCTTCCACCAAACCAGAGACTTGTTCTCATAGTGTTCATCATTGCTTGTGGATTTAATGTGTGGTGTAAGGAAGTTCTTCTCCATCTCGTGTGACCCTGAGGAACCAAAGGTCAGCCTCCCCTATGCTAGACAAATTGATGTTTTCAGTGTAAAAGACACTTCCTGCGTCTGCTGTCTACACACAGGCAAGGGGTGGAAGTCTCCACCTGATGGAGGAGAGTTATCTGTCTATGTTTCTTTCATTGGTTAATTAATAAAGAAAACTGCCTTAGCCCTTTAAGAGAACAGAAAATTAGGTAGGCGGAGTAGACAGAACAGAATGCTGGGTAGCAGGAGTGGGGAGACGCTTCAGGCATTCGCCATAGTGAGTCGCCATGATTCTCCTCTCTGAGATGGACACAGGTTAAGATCTCTCCTGGTAAGCCACACCTCGTGGTGCTACACGGATTACTAAATATGGGTTAAAGGAAGATGTGAGAATTAACCAATAAGAGGCTACAGATAATGGGCCAGGCAGTGTTTAAAAGAATACAGTTTCCGTGTAATTATTTTGGGCAAAGCTAGCCGGTTGGCGGGACACAGCCCGCCGCTTCCTTCTACATCCACCAGATGAATTATTCAAACCAGTGTGCATGTGCAGGTGCCAGGACCAGTGAAATGAGAGCAAATACAAAGTCTGACACAGAGAGAGAAGACGGTCTCTCATCCAGTCACTTCACCTGATGGGGAAGCTCAGCCAATCACATCTGGCTAGAGTGTGGCTGCCTGAAGCCCAGGTAGAAAAACAGGGGTAGATAGGTGCGTGCTCTCTCTATGTGGTGCTCGCTAGACCATTTTGGATTTCAGACCTTCCACTCTTGTAGCATGAGTTCCCCCCTTTTTCAATTATTAAATTATATCTATCTGTTGTTCTTGAGCTGGTCTGGTTATTTATCGTACCGACCGAATACATCAACATTCACCAGCTGAGAATCATTGGGTACCAATAAGGTGGATCTCCCCTTAGAGACAGAACCTCTCCTGCAGATTTACCAGCAAGTTCAGGAGCTAGACACCTTTTGCATTAATTTTTTCAAATCTTATAAAGTTGTTCATGTGGGGCTGGAGAGATGGCTCCCATCAGTAAAGTGTTCAAGCTCGAGGGCCTGAGTTTGATTCTCAGAACCCACGTAAAAAACTACCTTTCTAATGCCAGCACTGTAAAAACACAGAGAGCAGGATCCCGGCTCAACGGTAGTCCACACAGACAGCACAAACAGCAGGATCCCCGGCTCAACGGCAGTCTGCACAGACAGCACAGACAGCAGGATCCCGGCTCAACGGCAGTCCACACTGCCTGTTTAGTGGGCTCTGAACGAATGAGAGAACAAGGACAGCAGCTCCCGAGGACTGACGCCTGCTGCTGTCCTTTGTCCTCCCACAGGCCCAAAGGCAAATGCACCTGCATACATATCTACAGAAAATATATTTTCAATGTTCTGATCTATTTGCGCGTGTATAAATCTAGACATTTTCTCCTTGAATGATCAATAGTGCCTTCTACAAGTTACTGTATTTATTGAAGAACCGGAGGCTTATTGAGGTCTCACCTGCATGGGATTGATTTTCACTGAGCGTTCAAAGCACTCCACACATTCCCGAAACTCCTTGTTCCGAAGGTGGAGGAGGGCTTTGGAGCGCTGGGCACGAGCACTTCGGTGTCGCGACAGCTCCCAGGCCTTGTCGTAGCAGGAGTGGTCTTGAAGGACATCTCCAAGCAAGCAGTATAAACTCGGTGTTGCCTTTTTCTCCAGTTCTCGCCTAAGAATTTCTTCTGCCTGGGAACAACAACAAAAACAGTAAAATCACTTATTTGTGACTGGCTGCTATTTTTAGTACACGCACAACTTTTATCTCATAGTCTGTGTATTTTCAATTACTTGTCATTGTAAGGCTTGAGAACACAGGCTGCCTGAGAAAGGCCCAAAGGGAAAGCAAGTGAAAAGGAACCAAGAGGGGAAGGGCCTGCTCTAAGGCCCTGGGATCCCCTGGGTACTGGGGCACTGCCTGTCTGTCAGAAGTATCCACTTCAAGACATTCCCTGCTTTGCTTGGCCCCACTGCTGATGCTAGAGAAGGGTCTTTACCTCACCTTGGCCCACAGCATTATTGGTTCGAAGTGTTCTGTATTTACGTTGTTGAAGAGTGGGCACAGGGCAGTGCCGAAGGAGACAATGCCAAGTAGAAAGGACAGGGAACTGAGGTGAGAGTCAGGTTATAAAGAGGCAGAAGAGGGAGAGCAGGCAGTAGTCACTGGACGGGCCGCAGAAAGCTGTCAGTCCTTTAGAACCAAAAGGTCTCAGAGCTCTCATTGTAAGCTCTCAAGGCCTAGAGCTGGAAGTATCAAGGCTAAGGAGCCCTATCTCCAGGCCTACACAAGGGCTACAGAGCCGGGGGTCTGATCCTCAAGGCTTTACCTGGAGCCACAGCTCTAGCAGCTACAACTTGCTACGGCTCACACCTGTCTACCTGACCACCGCTGGCAAACGCTCAACAATACAACAGTTGCTAAAGACAGGCACTTAACCAAGTTTTCGTTATTTACCCCAACTTCTGTCCAGGTGCAGCAAAAGGTACACCCAGCCTGATTGGTAACATCAACACCAGGCAGGCACATGTGGTCCCAAACAGCCCATTGGCTTCAGAATTTAAGGACTGATGTTCATAATGCAAGGCCACCTGATCAAGTAAGCTAATTCTGTGCTCATTACGACTACACATCCTCAATTTACCTCACCCACATCTGCCATCCTGTTTCTGATCATCCTGTTTCAAGCTGAAAGTCTGTATATTAGATTTAGTGTAAGTTAGACATATCTGTAATTACCGAATCATCTAATTTGTGGACTCTTTTAAATAAGGGATGCACTTCCGAAAGTGTCTTTAGATGTCGGCACTTTTGCATCTGTGATATAGTAAAGGTAATTTATAGACTGTCCAGCCTTACTCCAGACATGGATTCAAAATTTATTAAACAGTTTCCTAGGGAAAATAATTATAAGTCCCTGAAAGCCAAAACAAACATGAAGTTTTAAAATTCAACATTTAGAATATAAGCCCTCTCTCCACAAATAATATAATGGTTATTAATGTATCTGATCAAAACTCTATGATCTATAAAGACAGACACTTAACTAAAACTTCATGATAGTGGCTGCACCACCTTTGGTGAAATACGCTTATAGTGTGGTTTAAAGATTTTTCTCTTGACAAGATGGCATTTAAACTTTGTGCCATGCCATTCCAGAAATTCCAAAGCTGACTCACTTAAAATTCCTTTCTGTTCTACCCTGTTATAGCGGAGTCTGTGGTCTGCAATAAATATCATAGTCACTCGGTACGGGAGTGATTGCAGGCACTGTCTCCCTGTAAATCTCTGTCCGCAGCTCATCTGTTGAGTTGGAAGATGCCATGACTGAAGTAAGCGTACAAACACTGGCAGTCCATGACACCCAGTGAAGAAAGAATTCTTGGTGCCTCAGACTAAAGCACTGACAAGCACAGGGTTTTGTGTACTGAGTGACAGGACACTATGAAGGAGCACCAGCAAGAGGTAGGTCAGCTCTTCCAAATTCACTAAAACTCAACGGTGAATTCACTAGACAGTGTTTCCATCCTCAAGGTGGAGAACGAGGGAATTACCAATGACCTCAGAGGGCTTGTTGTCCTTGTCACTGTCAGACTGGTGCTTCTGACAGGACTGATGCACAGGTAGGGCAGACTGGGGCTCATTAGTTTTGTGTAAAAGTCAGAGCTAATCACATATGGTTCACTCTATTGCTTTTACTTTCTCAATGAACTTTTAGCTATACATATTTTATTATTACTACTACTACTATTATTATTATTATTATTATTATTATTCTTTAGCAAGTACTCTATGTGGGCTTAGGACTATGGCAAAAATAACACTTTCAAAGCTGAGAGCTTTTCCTGGATGCTGGGTTGGAGCCCTGTGCTGTCGTGTAAGCAGTTGCATTATTCCTCTGCTAATTCATGAGGAGAAACCACATAGAGAAGCCGTGAGATGAGGAAAAAACTCCAGCTGGCTTCAAGCTCTCCTAAGTATGCAGTACTTCTCATGGCATGAGCACCCTAAAACCCTGTGAAGTATCCTTCACCACCACCTAATCCTAACTGCTGAGAAACCCCAAAGCCCAGTCAAGGCCTCCCTAAACTCCTGCCCCACAGAAACACAGAGACAAAATGACTTAAGGGGAGACTACAGTGGGTTTAAGACACTATGTTTTGGGCAAACTCATACACAGGCAGTAGGAAATGCAGGAGAGTGAGCTGAGTGATGTGGGAGTCTTCTGTTTGTGTTGATTTCATTCATTAATAAAGAAACTGCCTTGGCCCATTTAATAGGCCAGACCTTAGGTGGGTGGAGTAGACAGAACAGGAAGAAGGAAGTGAGGTAGATGGCTCAGAAAATGGCCCTACGTCTCTTTGCTGGGACAGTAGCTATGAAACCAGCCACCAGGTCAGACATGCTGAATCTTTCCCGGTAAGACACCACTTTGTGGTCTTACACAGATTATTAGATATGGGTTAGTCAAGATGTGAGTAAGAGGCTGAAACTAATGGACCAGGCAGTGTTTAAATGAATATAGTTTGTGTGTTGTTATTTCAGGTGTAAAGCTAGCTGTGTGGGAGCCGGGCTGGATAAAAAACAGGCCTGCCCGCAACTCCTCACTACAGCTGAGTACCTGTTAGTCCATCATGGCCAGAAGCAGGGACAATGATCATCAAAGACTAGACGCAGGAACTTTTGGATTAGTCAAGGTACAGAAATTCTCCAAATTCATTTGAGTCCTATGCAGGCAGAAGCAACAGTCCCAATTATTCAAGATTGAACCTACTTCACTTTAAGATACTATGACTGACACCTCCACCATTCTATCAGTCAAGACCTCGAGACGTATAAATTCACACTTAGAAGGCACTGAACGATTTTAATTTATGCAAAGAAAACTTTGGGATCAAAAAGATTCTAGAGGTGTAAAACCAGAGACAAATGGGATCATAATTGAAGTCAGGCTGAGCCCTAGAAGAGTTCTGACTCACAATGCTAACTCAAAGGGCTGGGGATGGTTCTGAATAATGTGCTCAACTACATGACTAAACTTGGACTCAAATGAGGCCAGAAACTAAGCAAAGTTGAGATACCAGGAATTCTCATGTAATGTGAAAGAAGGAATCCAACACTCGGAATAGAGATTTATTAATTTATCATTTGCAACCTGCTCACCCACCCCGCTGTCATCCAGGGCCTAGCAGCTGATCCCTTCATCTTGGCTTTGAGAAACAGTGCACAGGGGAGAAGGAGCATACTTGCAAAGGCCTAACAAATGTGCTGTGAAATAGGGAGATCTCAGGAGTACTTCTGCTGTCACGGGTTTTCAGATTACAATGAAAATGATGAGACCCACGGTGGCAGAGACATGCCAATTGCACTGCAAGCAAAATAGTCATGGTGATTTGTGACAGACACAGCCAGCCGAAGTCACACTAAAGCAGTTGGCCCAGCATGGGTTGCAAGTGGTGGCTGACTAATCACAACCAAAGCAGACAGGCAGCCAATGAAGCTCAACATTGCTCTACAGAACACTTTAAAAAATATGAGTTACTACTCAAGATGCCATCTCTCACCCAGCTCCTATCCCTAAATATCTTCAAAGACTCAGTCTCTTAAACTCCATAAAAAGGGAAGATATTACTTTAAAAGGACCATGTGATAATATACCAGGTGCATAGCGAAACTCTTCTGTTAGCTGTAAAGAAGTAAACATTACTTACTTACATTACAACGTATTTGTATCCTAGGGCAATATCTCCTCTTTCAGAATTAGTTTTTGGTTAGTAGAAATCTTTTGGAACTTAAAGAATTCGTAGGCGTCAGTCTGTTCCAGAATAGGCCTAGTAAGTATCTGACCCACGCCAGCAGAAGCCCGCAGGGGTGTGACTGCAGTATAGAGAGCCAAGCAATGGTTGCAGCAGCACTGTGTATCTATGGAAGCCACAGAGGGCTCTGTCTAAACTTCAAAGGTACTATACATGTAGGGTACAGTTAGCCACTCATTTAAACTGAGAATATGCATGGGTCCTGGAAAGCACCATGAACTATTGTAAATAATACAGGGGTTGTACTGCTTATAGCTACTGTCCAGGATATGATATCTTTTTTGAAGTCCTGGCCCTGAAAGACAGATATGGATAAAGAAAACATGCTTCTGTCTATCCAATAGCTACATACTGGCAGATCAGAGCACAGTTACAGTACTAGCCTGCCTGAGAATGACTTGAACTTCATGTTTTGATTGTCTTATCAACCCATCAGACCACATCAGCCAATGGCTTTGATGATACTGTACTAACAGAATTCAAGAAACCAAGATAAGAAATTGTGTCAATGTCAACCAAAAACCAACTGAAAATCAACTTTTTACGCCATAGTATATTATGAAAAAATGTTCAGTTTATAAGAAAATTATCTTCATAATTTACCCTCAAGGAATTTACCTATTAACTAAAACAAGCAGTTATGGTTTTAGTCTAAAATGTTACACACAAGCTCTTGTTTTTAAAACTTGTCCCAGCTATAAGCACTATTTTGGACCCTTTAGCAAATGGGGCCTTTGAAGGGGATACCCAGCCTGATCTGGCATCAGTCCACTAACCGGTGGGGCACTGGTGCCTCTGCCACGCCCCACACTGCCCCAGCTCCACTCTGCCTGCCATGCCCCACACTGTCAAGATCTACTACGCCTCCACTACTACGTGGTTAGAATCCCTCTGAAACTAGTTGAAAGTTAACTTTTCCTAACTCAAGTTGCTTCTGTTGGGTACTGTGTTCAGAACACCAGGTCATTAAGATACAAGGTCATTAAGATCACAAGATACAGCCTTGTGAAATAAAATGTTTAATCTTATATGCTCCAAACTCCGATAAAAAAATAAAATGGTTTTGAAGTTTGCCTGTGTCAGAACTCTTCTTTGACTGTGTGAGATAATCTACAAAGCATCTGCTGGTAGTTTGCTGTCTTCCAGATAACAAAACCTCCAAGGCTAAACCCTTCCCTGGGCATTTATGTCCTGTCATCGTGCTTAACCTACTAGCAGTGAGGTTCCCTAAAATCCCCTTTGCTTCTGTTTCCATGTTGGAAGTGACTAGAGGGAACCTGCTGGAACTAACTACAAGCAGAATGAAGCAACAGTCTTTGCATGTCAACATGGTCATGGGCAAAAACAGTGCCAAGCTAGCCTTGCCTTGTATGTGTGGCTGATCTTCCCAGCTGTGAGCCCGGCTGATCTTAGCTCTGAGCCCTGCTGCTCAGAGCAATCCCAGGCCCTCTGTGAGAGTCTCCCATTGAGCTCACAGGGCTGCCGGCTACAGAGTTACCAAGATTCCCACAAACCCCTGTTCAAGCTCCCCTTCATGGTCTCACTTCAGTGGAAGAGGACCTGGCTTCTCAGATTCCCCTTCAGTGTCTGTCTTCCCTACCAGCGTCAGCGCTCACACAGACTGAAACCTGCCCCGAGCCTCGCACTCTACCCCACAACCTCTAGTCTTCCTAGAACTCCCCATATTTAAACAAGCCCTAGCTCCAGGAAACCCCTTAGTCCCAAAAGGATTCAAAACATCCACTACTTCCATAAAAAAAGCAAGCCCAAGGGTACAGCCTGGTTGGCATTTTTACTTTTACATCCACATCACTTTGTATCCTTCCATTAAATGGTGACACAGGTCATTTTCAGTCACTCCAACAGTGGGTAAATGCATTACCTCAATCCCTATCATGATTCTGAGACACAGATATTAACCATGCGAGACAAAGTTAAAATTTATGTTTCTCAGCCAAGAGGTAAGTCTCCAACCAAAAGACACAAGGCTGAAAAGCAGAAATCTCTCTCCAGGTTTAATATTATTCCTTGGATCGACAACAAAAAGAAGGAAGAGGAAGAGACGCAAGAAGGAAGAAGAAGGAGGAGGAAGAAGAAGGAGGAGGAGGAAGAAGGACAAGGAGGAAGAGGAGGAGGAGGAAGAGGAGGAGGAGGAGGAGGATGAAGAGGACGAGGAGGAGAAGGAGGAGAAGGAGGAGGAGAAGGAGGAGAAGAAGGAGGAGGAGGAGGAGGAAGAAGAGGAGGAGGAGGAGGAGGATGAAGAGGACGAGGAGGAGGAGGAGGAGAAGAAGGAGGAGGAGAAGGAGGAGAAGAAGGAGGAGAAGGAGGAGGAGGAAGAGGAGGAGGAGGAGGAGGAGGAGGAGGAGGAGGAGGAGGAGGAGGAGGAGGAGGAGGAGGAAGAGGAGGAGGAGGAGGAAGAGGAGGAGGAGGAGGAGGAAGAAGAGGAGGAGGAGGATGAAGAGGACGAGGAGGAGGAGGAGGAGGAGAAGGAGGAGGAGAAGGAGGAGAAGAAGGAGGAGAAGGAGGAGGAGGAAGAGGAGGAGGAGGAGGAAGAGGAGGAGGAGGAGGAGGAGGAGGAGGAGGAGAAGGAGAAGGAGAAGGAGAAGGAGAGGAGAAGGAGAAGGAGAAGGAGAAGAAGAAGAAGAAGAAGAAGAAGAAGAAGAAGAAGAAGAAGAAGAAGAAGAAGAAGAAGAAGAAGAAGAAGAAGAAGAAGAAGAAGAAACGGTAGCCACACTAATCAGACAAAATAGACCTCCAGAAAAACACCGTTAATGGGGCAGGGGGAGGATCACTTTTGTGACAGGATGTTCATTCCACCAAGAAGATGTAACAGTTATAAATATACAATACATTCCCAAATTACATGCCCAGCACAAGGGAGGCAAGGGCAGGAGGATCTCTGTGAGTTTAAGGCCAGCCTGGTCTACAGAGCAAGTTCCAGGTTAGGCTCCAAAGCTACAGATTCTCAAAAAACCAATGAATGAATGAATGAATGAATGAATGAATGAATGAATGAGAAAGGAGGGAGAGAGGGAGGGAGGGAGAAAGGGAGGAAGGGAGGGAGGAAGGGAGGGAGGGAGGGAGGGACGGAGGAAGGATAATTTAAAAAAAAGAGCAAGCTAAACCCAAAGCACGCAGACAGAATGAAATAACAAAGATATGGCCGAAGATAGAAAAATATCCCACAAAAGAACGATTCTAAAGATTCAAACCACTAAAATTCGAAATGAGAGGTTGGGGGATGGTCCAAGTTGGTAAAGCATTTAACATATAAGCATGTGGACCAGAGCTCAGATCCCCAGAACCAAGTAAAAGGCAGGCCACTGTAATCCCAGCACTTAGAGGTGGAGCCAGCATCCCTGGAGCAAACTTGCTACTATAGCTAAGCAGTCAGGATCCATGGGCTCCTAGTTCAACAGACCCGGCCTCGGAAAACAAAGTGAAAAGAAACTCAGGGAGACACAGGCCTCCACACAGAGAGCCACATCTGTGCACTTGTACTTGTATGCACACATACATACACACACACACACACACACACACACACACATTTAAAACGGTTTAAAAAGAGAGAAATGAATGAGGAGATACTGTTATTAGCCTTACAGAAATACCAAAGCTAGTAAGATATTCTCTACTCTATAGATACCTCACATTAAAGTAGACTCCAAAGCTCAGAACATCAAATCAAACCTTAACAGTATCTTAACCATACAACAGTATGGTGATTACACGACTCTACCAAAATAAATTCCATTTCGGACTACACTCACTGCACATAGACTTGGAGATTTGCTAGAGTCTAAGACACAGCATTTCCAACCTTTGTAAAGGAGACAAAATAAATGTACAAAACCAAGAGAAAGCAGAAAGCAGGAAAATGTGAACACTAAGAAATGCTAAAGGGTCAAGGATTGGCAGCTTACTTCAGCCTCCAACTCCCCCTACCAGAACTCTTGAAAAGCCAGGGACAGTGGGTGGCATGTAACTTGTCTATCAGCTGTGGATGTTTATTAACTGGTAGATGGGTGTGGAGGCCCAGAGTGAAGCAGCTTCCTGGAGAAGCGGAGGACACCAGAGCAGTGGCCCCGCCTGGTCTGGACTGACCGCTTCCCACAATTCTTCCTCCTGGAGCTCCGACACTTCCTTCTCCTGTCAAGAGACTTCTCCCTCCCCAGGGCAGCGCTCAAAGGCAGTATGCATTCCCTCCTCTAGCTAGTCACACTGCACCCCTTGGTCTGTCTGCTCATCCTCTTTATCCTTCCTTCTTCACTTAGCCACTAAATTTACATAATGTATTACTTTAAAAAAAAGAAGCAAAAAAGATGCTCCCCAGTGCCCATTAGGACACCATGCACAGCCCCTGCGACATCAATTTGCAGGATCGAAATGTGATCAGCTGGGAGTCTTCGGACTCCCAGGCTTCCTAGCTACCTACAAGTTGTTCTTCCCTACAGGAAAATACAAATACTGGTGGTGAGGTGTCTGGGAGAAGGAGCTGAAATGGGGGTCCCCTCTGAAGCCCAGGCTGGCCTCAAACTCGGCTAGCCTGCTCCTGCCTCAGCCTCCTCAATCCTGGGATGACACATAGCTCGGATACACATTTTTATAAAGATACTGGAAAGGAAACTTGTCACTTAAATGTCTGTTAAATAAGATAAAATTATATTCCCACATATGCAAAGGATGCTTATTAACCTATTTTATTTTTACACCACACAATTACTTTTCTTAATGAAATTACATATAAACAATGAATCTCAACATAAACTTACAGCCAGGACTTAAGCAGAACCTGAAATTACAGTTAAAATAATACATAGAGAAACTACACTGCTTAGTCCAAGGAGCACTGTGACATGCCCAGAGACATGGTGAAGGGAGGCTGTACAGTGACCCTCCCAAGGAAAGATCCATCCCACTACCCTCACTATCCAGTTAGTACATTGTAGACATATTTTGTTTGAGCTGTAACAAAGTTTGTCTGAAGATCAGAGTGCCACAGAGTGGTCGTACACACCTTTAATCCCAGACAGAGGCAAACGGATCTCTGTGAGTTCAAGACAACCCTGGGCTACACGACACTAACTCAGTCTAAAAGAAAAACAGTGCCAAGCAGTGATGGCTCACATCTTTAATCCCAGCACCAGGGAGGTGGAGACGGGAAGTGATACTGTTGTGCGGAGAGAGGAATATAAGGTGGGAAGAGACGGGAGCTCAAGGCATTCAGTCTGAGGTTTCATAGACAGCATTCAGTCTGAGGATTCCCCATTCGATCTGAGGATTTCGTAGAGGTAAGAACTAGTGGTTGGCTGCTCTACTTCTCTGGTCTTTCAGTTTTCATCCCCTAACATCTGACTCTGGGTTTTTATTACTAAGACCAATTAGAGGAGGCTGGAGAGATGGCTCAGTGGTTAAGAGCATTGCCTGCTCTACCAAAGGTCCTGAGTTCAATTCCCAGCAACCACATGGTGGCTCATAACCATCTGTAATGACGTCTGGTGCCTTCTGGCCTGCAGACATACAGACAGAATATTGTATACATAATAAATAAATATTTTTTTAAAAAGACCAATTAGAGCTGGGCGGCGGTGGCGCACGCCTTTAATCCCAGCACTCGGGAGGCAGAGGCAGGCGGATCTCTGTGAGTTCGAGACCAGCCTGGTCTACAAGAGCTAGTTCCAGGACAGGCTCCAAAGCTACAGAGAAACCCTGTCTCGAAAAACCAAAAAAAATAAAAAATAAAAATAAATAAAAATAAAAAGACCAATTAGAATTCATACTACAGTACACTATATAGGATTTGCACCCCGCTTCCCTTTGGTTGTTGGGTTTGCTTTGGCTCTTGGTTTGGGGGTTGTCTTGGTTTTTGTTTGTTTGTTTGTTTTCAGCTTTTGGGTCTCTAAGGAAAGCCAAAAAACTCAAGAGTTTTTAAAAGATAAAACCTAAATTTTTACTCTCATTTTTTTCAAACACTGAAAATCAGACAAAACATCTTGCTGGCCTACATTCACCCACAAACTGTCAACGTGCAATTTCAAATTCAGACCATAAACTCCTAGTACTTTGGGGAACCAATCCTGCCACTCCCGGTGTAGTTCAGGTAGAACTGACCACAGGGAGGACAAGCACACGACCTGGGACCCTCAGTGTTCATTTACATTTATAACAAACAGTATGTTGCTCTAAGTTGTTAAATGGGAAATCTGAGACTGAAGGGAGAGGCCCTACCCTACTCCTTCAATCCTAGACAACACCCTGACGGGCCTTGAGTTTGGGATAAGAAACATGGATAAACGTTAAGTTCAATCTCTAAGAGACAAAGAGATGAAACACTCCAGGTTTTTCTCTCTGTACTTTAGTCAGAAGTAATTCTCAAACAGTCTTCTTGGTTGTAAGCTGTGATTACTGTGGATTAACGGGGGGGGGGGGACGGACACTGAAGCCTCATCTGGTCAGCATACAACGAGAGGAACTGGCAGAACAACTCTGGGAAGTCCTCCCAGAGAAAACTGACAATGGGAGACAAGCGTAGATGTGATGGCTCTGAGGACCACAGAAATGACAGACAACCAACTAAATGGGGATGGAAAAGAGACAGGTCAAGAACTGAAGATGGTGCTACTAAGGAGCTGGAGAAGTGGCTCAGTTAAGAGCGCTTGCTCTTGCAGAGGACTGGGGTATAGCTCCTAGTACCCATGACACATAGCTCACAACTGTCTGTGACTCCAGGGGAACTGGTACCCTCTTCTGGCTTTGTAAACGGAAGTTTCTGTCCAACCCAGTCCTACAGCCATTCAGTCCCAAGGAAACACACAGAGGCTTATATTAATTATAACTAGCTCTTACAACTTAAATTAACCCATATTTTTTGTCTATGTTTAGCCACATGGCTTGGTACCTTTTCTCACTAAGGCATTCTCATCTTGCTTCCTCTGTTTCTCTGCCTTTCCTCTTCTAAGGATTCTCTTCGCCTGGTTGCCCCATCTATACTTCCTCAGCATTTTTTAAACCAAAATGAGTGACAAATCTTTACAGTGTACAAGAGCGTTATCCCACAGCATAGCTTCCATGCACATCCATGCACACACACACGAACACACCACACATATATATGAGCACAATTTTTTAACAACTCAAAAAAAAAAAAGGTAAAAAGAGGTGGCCTTTGGCAACAGGCTTGAGTTAAAGAGTCATGCAGGTGTCCAGGTGCAACAGTTCACATGTGATGTGCAGGGACTCACACAGCGGGTTTCCTCTGGTTCCTCCCTGAAGCAGAGAACAAACACAGTTGATTTCACTGTGTAAGTTAGTTCTCAGAGATGGATACTGCCCACTGGAAGGTGCTCTACACCCCTGACCCAAGGACGAAGATGCTCACATGAGCCATACCCAAGAGGTGAAAAGACAGAGGCTCCTTGCCTGGCTGGACCCCCTCTCCCCCACAGCCTCACGACCTGTGTGGTGCTTCTCCCAGCCACACACTTGGAGCCAGCTCCTCACTAATTGCTTCTTACATTTATGTGTGTGACAACACCAGGCCCTGGCTGGGTTATTCTAAGAGTGGTTGCCAACACAAACACTCCAAGTCCAAGATAAAACAGAGTAATTTAAAACAGGCCTAGTTATCTGCTTAGCTGGTCACCTCCTATTTGTATTACCCTGCTGTGGAGCATTTTCAATTACTTTGCCTTAAAAACCTAATCTCTAATTTTTAAGAGAGTAACAGTAACCATGAAGGCAGGCAGGTGTGGGGAAAGGACAGGCTTTAGCAGAAATGGCTCTTAGGAGACAAAACCTGCCATTTACCGACGCTGACCAGTATGACAAACTGACAAAACCATTTCATATTTTGTAGTTTCTTACAAGTAGCATGTAATAATTACAGACCAAGCAAGTAAAGAATAATCCACGGGAAGCACTTAGGAACTGCATTATCTGGCATCACTGTGTGAAAACTGGAATTCCTAAAGGTTCCCATTTCTATTTCTAAAGCTAAAGCAGAAGTGGAGGTGGGCACTCTATCGAGAACAAGTGGCCAGTCATCCATAAAGAGGGCTCAACCAGGGTATTTGCTTCCTAGTACATTTTCAACTATTTGTTGTGTGGGGCCTCTGGTGTGTGGGAACACAGCTCTAAATGACATAGACAGAGGAAATGAGCCAGCGAATGGGACAGTAGAGTAGTCTTGGGAGCTGAGAAGTTGAGAGAAGGGCTATGTAGATCTGGAGAGGAAGCAGAGGCCAGATGCTCTGTAAACACCAAAGGAGAACCAGAGAACAAGCGAGAGGTAGCTACGACAGGGACAAGAGCTCCTGACACAAGAGCTTCAACACTGAACCTGAACTAAGAACATGCCACCAAGCCAGGTGAGCACAGGAGCGCCATCTTCCTGGAGCCGTGGGAGTAACACAGACAAGAGAACACGAGGGATGAGGCCACGAGAAACAGCCAGAGCGTGATGCACCTGCAACCGTTCACTCTCCATCCTGGGAGTCACTGGTGGGCAGGACTGCCGTGGGCAGTCACTGCTCTAGCAAAGGACTTAAAAGGAACCTCACAAATCCCACAAAGGAACTCTTATCTTGGAACCCCACCCCCCGGAAAAACTAGACTACTAAAAAGACTCCGCTGCTTTCAAAGTAACACGATTACTTGTATCCTAAAATGATAAGAAACCACGGTTACAGTCATTTGAAAATGTAGCACAATCAAATGTAGCATAGCTATGTGACCTCAGGCAAACCTGGCTTCCTATAAGGAAATGAGGACCAATCCTTATTTCACCCCACATTCTCACCTTCTAGCCTCACCTCCAAGCGATGCCAGCTCAGCCATTGTTGCTTATTTAGAGACCAAATTAGGTTTGCTCAACAAAATGAGATTTGGCCATCAGCTGGAGGGAACTCCAGTTGACAGATGAGTCAAATATCTGAAAAACTAATGTTAACAGATGAGAACCAGTTCTGATTCCAGACTCAACCAAAATTAATCTTAGATGTTTTGCCAATAGCCATTAAATAGCAAGACTGTCTGCTAGCTGTATTCTAAATTAGAAGGACAAGGAGTAAACATGGGTGTCACAATAATAATTAGACTCAGACATTTCTCTAAATTAGCCTTTTAAAAACTAATTATTCCATTAAGCAGAAAATACAAGGATTAAAATTTCAAATATCTAGTGAAATCAAAATGTAGTGAAAACCACCAGCACATGGGCAAGACAGAAGCCCAACTCTTCCAGAAAGAAAGCTCTTGCTTCCAACTTGAAGCAAGATTTTTTTAGGGTCTATGGCTAAAATTATCTGAAAATATAACAGAAAAGCAGGGATGGGGGAGTTGAAGAGATGGCTCAGCAGTTAAGAGCACCTGCTGCTCTTGCAGAGGACATGGGTTTGGTGCCCAACACTTACAGAGAGGCTCACAACAACCTGTAACTCCAGTTCCAGGGGATCAAATACTATTCTGGTTCCACAGGCACCGGGCACGCGCGCGCACACACACACACACACACACACACACACACACACACACACACACACACTCAAGCAAAACATGAATTTCCATAAACATAAACAAATCTTAAAAAAACAAAGAACATGGCTTCTATGAGACGAATTGTTAAAACCAATTTTTAAAACTCAAGATAGGGTGGGTGCTGGTAAGATGGTTCAGAGGTTAACAGCACTTGTTGCTTCTTAAGAGGACTAGGTTTAATTCCCAGAGACTACACAGTGGCCCACAGGCTTCCATAATTCTAGTTCCAGGGGATCAAACCCTCTTCTGACCTCTGTAAGCACCTGGCACATATGTGCTGTTCATCCATACACACAAACAAAACGTTCTTACACATAAAGTAAAAAATAAACCTAAAGAAGAATTTTTAAAAAATCAAGATGACATTTTTAAGTAGTAAGTTACAAAAATGTACAACAAAATAACTACATTTCTAAAGATTAAAATATGTACATTTCCAAGAATATTCAGAAACAGAGGCATTTATCATGAAGATAATTCTTACGAGATCATACACAAATCTTGGAAACAGTAATATTACAGTTATTAGGGGAAGCATCAAGGCCTTCCCTAATGTGCATGGATGCATTGTATTCTTTTCTCCCAATCGGGGCATCTCAGCTTCCCATACTGTCTAAAAATAATTAAATTAATATTTTATTTCAAGCATGCTTTGGTTATTTGTGATTCACCAACTTGCTTAATTTTCTAAAAAAAAAAAAAACTCAAAACAAATTTCTAAAATACTATATCATCCAGAGAGATGGCCTAGTGGTAAAGAGCACTGGCTGCTCCTCCAGAGAACCTGGCTGTGATTCCCAGCACGCACATGGTGGTTGTTTATGACTGTCTCTAACCCCAGGGGATCCGAAGCACCCTTCTGGCCCCTACAGACTCCGGGTATGTACATGGTATACACATATACATATACATAAAATAATAATAAAAATAATCCTTAAAAACTACCATTTCAAAGGTAACAATATTTTCTATAGCCATTACTTATTTATTAACCAATGTAAAAGAATTACACAGTAAGATGATGAGATTGGAGCTCCATGAGATTGATAACTAGGATATTCAATCTCCCATTCATCCCTTCTTTTTTGGGGAGGTAGGTGGGTTTCCAGACAGGGTTTCTCTGTGTACTGGAACTCGCTCTGCAGACCATTCTGGCCTTGAATTCACAGAGATCCTGCTCTTGCCTTTGCTGAGATTAAAGGCATGCACCACCACCGCCAGGTGATGACTCATTCCTTCTTTAAACAAACATTTGAGACAATAGATGCTAAAAAATATTGACAAATTCTTAATGAAAGAGGAAAGTGCTTTGATCATGACCTAATGCTTTGAATAATTCACACTAGCCTCTGGCTGCTCTGATTTTCCCCCTAATCTATTCAGTGAAGTTTAACAATTCTTTCTGCCTTCGGAACATTGTTGGGCATTTCTATGGCAATCTCTGTTTATATAATTTAGTACAAAACAAAGTTTTATCAACTTTTGATTTGTTTTGTTTTGTTTGAAACAAAACATGGGATCCTCCTAGGCCCTCTGCATGTGGGCCTAATCTGTTTGTGAGACCCCTGGCAGTGGGACCAGGATCTATCCCTGGTAACTGAGCTGGCTTTTTTGGAGGCCATTCCATTAGTGGGTTGCCATGCTCAGCCTCAATACAGGGGGTAGGGGTTTGGTTCTGCCTCAGTTGAATGTGCCAAGCTTTGTTGACTCCCCGTGGGAGGCCTTACCCTTTCTGAGGAGTGGATGGGGGGAGGGAATAGGTGATGGGGGAACAGGAGGAGGGGAGAGGGGGGAACTATAGTTGACATGTAAAATGAATAAAAACTTTTAAAAAAAAAATTAACAGGCTCTTAGTATGTAGCCCAGGCTGGCCTCGAACTCGGGGATCCACCTGTGTCTGCTTCCTGAGTGCTGGGATTAAAGATGTACTCCAACACACCTAGCCTTCATCTATTTTGAGGATCTTCCCCTTTAAGTTATCACAAAGCGTTTGGTTATTACTTTAAAGAAATGTTAAAATATCTGAGTCTACAAAGCAAGTTCTAGGACAGCCAGGACTACACAGAGAAACCCTGTCTCAAAAAAAACAAGGAAGGAAGGAAGGAAGGAAGGAAGGAAGGAAGGAAGGAAGGAAGGAAGGGAGGAAGGAAAGAGGGAGGAAGGGAGGAAGGGAGGGAGGAAGGGAGGAAGGGAGGGGAGCAAGGAGGGAGGGAGGGAGAGGAGGAATAGG